>NC_072781.1:6777123-7095993 GCF_022539595.1 Amphiprion ocellaris
TATGTGTTCCAAAATTTGACCAAAATGTCATAGTTTAGTATGTCGTCCAAAATATGGAAAAACAAACATCATAGTTTAGTGTGTCATTCAAAATGTGGAAAAACAAATGTCATAGTTTAGGATGTTGTCCAAAATGTCACAAAAATGTCAGTTTAAAATGTCGTCCAAAACATGACAAAAACGTCTTAGTTTAGTATGTCGTACAAAATATAACAAAAATATCATAGTTTAGTATGTCGTACAAAATGTGAAAAAAGTCAGTTTAGTATGTCGTCAAAAATGGCACTAAAACTTCATATTTTAGTATGTGGTCCAAAAAAAATCATTAAAACGTCATAGTTTAGTATGTCAAAAATATGACGTTTTAGTGAACTGAGCAGCCCTGGCAGAGTACTGCACTCTCTGAGTGCTTTTCTAGTTTGTATAATGAATAATCAAAAAATGTACTTTCTTATGATTTATGGCATAACTATGCTAAACTGCATAGAAGACATTTTGGAAAGTTCTCTCTACTGTAAACCCTTACTGTGCTGATGTTGAGGTGTAGTACTTTAAAGTGCAGTGAAAAACGAGCCCACAGTGAGTAAAAACTGTGACTGCTTGGGGTTCACAGGATTAAATACAAAGATGGCAAAAAAGAAAACAAAAGACAAAGCGCATTTCAGTTAGAAAACACTTTACTTATAAATTAGTAATCCATCTCACAATAAAATGATTTGCCATCCCAGAGGGAGAGTGTGATCGCCAAAAGGCTGAAACATTCACCATTACCTAGGAACCTACGACACACTGACAGAACATAAGGCAGTCATTACTGGATGTCCTCATTACTGGTAAGCATGGTAACAAGGAGGTGGTCCTAAAAAAAAAAAAAAACAGCAACTATGTTCTCCACACATGTTGCTAAGCAACAGACAACAGTACCCAAGACACAGGACAACCTTGCTAAAGTAGCAATCTTACAGTAACACGATTTTGCTTTTTTTTGACACTGAACATCTATCCAACCATTCAGAATACAATACTCAGTAAATATTCAGAAAAGCACTGGAATCCATATGATGAAAGGGACATCTCAGTGTCTGTTATCACAAAGGCTAAAACGTGGCAACCCCAGTGCTACGTGGCAATTCTGAAAAAGTGTTCACGAGACACGAGACTTAGTGATTCTGTCCTAAAGACAGAGATACTTGATATCAAAGTGACTCCATACAATATCAAAAGAGCAGAATAAGACAAGGTGTAATCAAAAGGATATCCAAAACCCTTTTAACAAAGTGAGTGAAGCTACCATGATGGAGGTCAAGGAAGGGCACTGTATGGAGGAATTGTGAAACAACACAACAAATTCTGTTCAACAACTTCGCTAGCTGACCAAAAACCACTGATACAAAGCTTGGTCAGGTTTTACTCTAGATGCCAGCTATGTGGTAGATCTGGCATTTAGTGAGAAGTTTCTTAGCAGCATTCATGGAGCACAATTTTGGCAAAGAAAAAAAAAGAAGAAAAAAAATCATGGCTACCATAGAAAACTACAATGGCCAAACTTTTTACTAAGGTCCTGGGTCTATTTGTTATTGTAAAAAGAGGTTATTGTAATATCTATAAGTCTTTAAAGTAACAGTCCTCTCTATCTTGGACATACAAGAATGTGACTAGGTCAGGCACTGCAAAGAAAGAGGAATAATGCACCAAGCACTGAAATAATTTCAACAAGGCTTAAGTAAGATCACTCAAGGCCAACAGTTTCACTCCTGAGTTAGTTTCATCAGAACAAGAATTAGATATAGCTCCAGGAGTGTTGAGAATTTATTTGTGGCCCTCTTAGTTATTCATACTTTAGATTTTTCCCCCAAATTTACATACGGATGAGAACAGAGCCGACATGTGAGTAGATCCACGTCCCTTAACTCTCTTGGCGGGCACAGATGAGCTACAGTCATATCTTTAGGGGAATTTCACTCAATAACATTGCATTTAGCAAGTGTATGTGTGTGATTTTCTTAAAAATATGTAGACTGTCATTAATATTAGCCCTTTACTGAAAAGGTATAGAACTGCATTTTGCATGTGCCAGCCGCTTCTAATTCCAGTCATGTACATGCATTACTTTTGAGGTACTTTGGATATTTACAGTGAAAGTCATTTTTGTTTGGTACCATACGTTGTTACCTTAATGCTGCATGGTATTCCCTATGAAAGACATATCTAAAAAAGTTTTCCGTTCAATTAATTTCATGTACTGAAGAAAAGGTCCAACATATGAACAAAATTTCACTTTTTTTGTTTTCAAACCAAAGCCAAATTTGGAGACCTCTGATCTCAAATAATGTTTATTAGTTTGCTTAGTAGAGAAGCTGTTTTTTTAAATTTAAGAGAGCATGTGAATATAACTGCCTTCACCGCCACAAATAAATTCTCAACCTGTCGAAAACACTGATCATCCCTTTTTAATACGCTTGAATGGGCACCTTTAATTTCACAAAATGAAACCATCTGAATGTTAACATTTTCTGTGTAACTCTCAAAGACTAGGCTACATAAAGGCCAATAAAGTGAATAACCAATAAATAAAATAACTATGGAATTAATAAAACAATGCTGTCCGTTAAAAGTCCTTTCAAAGTATTACCCATTCATCCATTACTTGTGCTGCCCTCGTGCAAAGTGGCAGGCAAAGTCGTACTTGCTCTTGCACTTGTGGCCGCAGATGTTGCACTGGAATGGGTTCTCGTAGCCATGGCAGCCCATGTGGATGGTGTAGAGGATGTTGTCAGGGAAATAGATGTCACAGTGCTGGCAGTGATGCAGCATGTGGGGGTCCTGAAGTGGTACGGACAGGCCTGGGGCCGGTGTGCTGGGTTGGCTGTTGGAGATACTGGGGGTACTGGTGCGCCCGCTGTGCTCGCTGCAGGGTCCCCCTCCAGGGCTGCAGTTACTGTGGGGAGGAGCCCGGGGCTCTGGGGTGATTGGGGAAGAGGAGGAAGCATGAGCCATACTTGCTGTGACAGCAACGGGAGCTGTGGCAGGGTGTGGCTGCTGGATGAGGAAGGGCTTCTCATCGACGATAGACTCCGCTCCTGGAGACATGGGAGCCTGATTCTGAGCCTGGGAATCTGAAGGGAGGCTGGCCAACTGACCTGCTAAGGTTGACAGTTGATTCAGAGGGTTATCCATGACCATTTCATGGTGATGGTGATTTTGATTTGTGGAGAGCCCATCCTCGGCTACTCTACTCTGATTATCATAGCTCTCCTGACGTAAGTGGGGCAGCTCATGGGAGTAGTCGTTCACGTTGTCAGTCTTGTGCACCACCATAGAAGGGGGGCTGAAGTTGATGAGGAGCCGGCGGCCGTAGCCCAGCGAGCTGGCTTTTTTCTGTAAAACACTCAGCATCTTCTTATGAGAAAGTGAACGAGCGCCTTTCATTGGCAGGAGTTTGTGACGTCTTCGACGATGGTGTGACAAGTTGCTCCGATCACTGCAGCGGAAGGAGCACAGCTCACACTTGTAAGGCTTCTCGCCTGTGTGTGATCGCATGTGGGCTTCCAAATGACGCTCGTAAGCCGAAGCAAATGGGCAAAGGTGGCAGCGGTGAGGTTTCTCTCCTGTTTAATTGAGGAAAACAGGCTCAATAACAAAATCTTGTCAGGATTATTCCTTGAAGGTAAACTATTAATACTTACCAGTGTGAATTCGGATGTGCTCAATGAGTCGTGCTGTGCCTCTGGTAGCATAGTTGCAGTAGCGGCACTTGAGCTTGCCGTCATAGGTCCTCTCAAAGCCATCCACCAGGATCCCTGAGGTATCTTCCAATGACATGTCCACTGCAGGGTGATCCAGTCCATTCTGACTGCAGTCTGCATACAGGAAGTTAGTAGGTTTTATAAAACGAGGACAGAATGCAATGAAACAAAAACTCTGGTTATAGCTTACTATAGAAAGAAACAAATCATTCTGCAATAACGTCTTATATTCATGAATAGTGTGACTATTTCGAGTGCATTTCAAAAAATGACTTGGCAGTTGATTACAAATCATACACATACAGATGGACAACAAACTAGAGGAAACACCAAAATAAAACATTTTAGTAAGGTATCAGGCCACGACAACGTGCCACCAAGCAGCTTCAATACACGTCGGCATTGATTCTCCAAGGGAAGGGAATGCTGTTCTTCCGAAGATATTTCCTCATTTGGTATTTTGATGATGTTAGTGGAGAATGCCTCACATGCTCAGTGTTTCCTCTAGGATTTTTCCTGCAGCGGCGGCAGGAAAAATCTTCCACAGGTATCAAAAGCTGTTGATGTGCATCACCACAAGGGAGTATAATCAAGGCATTATACCTTCTCAGTATCAACAAGTATGCAAGGGTCTACTAGGATCCATGTCGTCAGTATCAGTATCATTCTGCTATAGGGGAAAAAACGCTTATTTGTTTGTATTTTGTTTCAACCAATTACAGTCAGCATGACAGAGCCAAGTGACAGATGCTGAGTCCAAAACTGAGATTAAAATAGCCAATACATCAAAAAACACCACTAGCTAGACTGCTTTACCACACTAGGTAAACTCTCTGCAAAACTTGGAATTGTCAGTGTGGCAGGTTGCTGCCCAGAGGTTGTCGTTTCCTGAGTAAAGTAAAAAATACACTGTAACAGACAGACAGAGGAAAGAGAGGGGAAAGCTGGCTGACAGGAGGGGCAAATGGTAGGCCAATACCCACATCCTATATCCTGTGAGTGAGATGAGGGACTGTATGAGGCAAATGTCTTCATTCCTCCAAGTATGTGAGGGTCTGCTTAAAGCCCAAACTTGTTTCAATGCAGTAACTTTGCTACACGTGCCCCTGATCTACTATGCATGTAAGGAACGGTTTTAGAAAGCAGAATGATGACAAGAACCAGGCATCTGTACATGTGGTTGTCTGCCGGAGAGCATAATCAAGGCTCGAGGGAACACGTGGACCCAAACTATGGTGATAAAATGCTCTCCCGTGGCATAACAGAATCACTAGATCTCATCACTGTAGTGGTCAAGAGTTCAGGGTTTTGGTTGAATTTGTCACTCATCGATAAGTTGTACTTGTGTTAAACTTCCCTGTGGTACGATGCTACACAAGAATGGCAGTGGTTATGCAATTTTGAATAATGTAATATAGCCAGGGATGATTATTGCCATGCTTGATTCCTCTTACAGCTAATTCTAAAGGTGCATACATCTGTTCTAAACCAATATGCTAGCAAACAAAAGGTAAATGTCAAAAAGCTAGTGACCTGCAGCCAGCTCGTCCGCCTCCTTGACGCCGCTTACAGAGCCTGATATCATGTTGACATGTTGAGTCTGCTGGCTCAGATACTCCTGGAAATCCTTCACAAAGTCCAGCGTGTCAGGCTTTTCCTCCCCCATCGAAAGAGAACGGTAGTGATGCAAATGTCCCACACTGCGTAAAGACATTTTGATACGTGTTACTGCAGTTACTAAACACCAAACATGGATTGAGGTGAGATCAGGTAACTTGCTATTTTACTAAAAAGTTAAAGAAACACACATGCGACCAAGTAGTTTTTAAAAAGTAAAACGATCAGAATCATAAACGTTAGCTAGCGCGTTCTGAAAGATTCACCACCTACCTGGTCGATGATAAACCGCCGGTTAAATGGAAGCAGGATTGATAGGTTTGGTCTGAAACGCCGTTTTGTGGCTACCCAGACACAAGGACAACCCTTGAAAGTAATGACCGACAAGCAGGAAATCTACCGATGTGTGGTCGGTCTCTGCTACTCAGCGCTCTTCAGCATTGTCATGTTGTTACCAAAGCTACGTACGCTACGTTAGCCGCACCGCTAACGTTAGCTCACCTGGGAGAAAGCATCTTTATCAGCGGCGACGACAGAATTTGTTCGACACAGTCATTGTTTAAGTAAACCCTCAAGAATAATACGCGTTTTAAATATTTCTCCCCCTCGATAAAGTAGCTTCAATTTACGCAAAAAGACACCCCGCGAAATCAAAACAATAAAGCAGCTGAAAGGGTTAGAGTTCACTGTGTGCACCGCTAAAACCGTCCCCCGACAATTTCCGTGTTCCCGCTAACAGCGGTTCCTACATGCGCGGCTGTAAGCAGATGGTTCTATGTAGTGATGGTCCTCTGATACCCGAGGCTTCGACACATGCGCTGTAGCTCATGAAGCAAACGTATCGAGCCACTGTGCCGAGGCGTGGTTTGGTCACGTGACTCGTGACGTTTGAATCACTTCAGTGACGTTTGAAGCACTCAACTGCTTCGAATCACCTGATTGGTTCGGTTTGTTATGTGAATCACTCAGTGGGATCGAGTGTTCCGGGATAGGAGATCCCTATTGAGTGTTGTTCATTTGAATTGTTTTTCGCAGAATAGATTGTTTTTTTTTGCTGTTGTTTTTGCTTTGAGACTTAGTAGTATGTCAGATTTCGTATTTCATAGAGAATATATATATATATATATATATATATATATATATATATATATATATATATATATATATATAAATATATATATATATATACCCAACTCACCACCCTTATGCCACAACACCTGGCACAGAACCTTGTCAGGTGCTTAGCTGACAGACTACAAACCAAAGAAAAGAACAGTTCACTGACTGTTGCTACACTTGTGGCTCTGCAGTTCAAAACTTTTGGATTCACCAATCAGAGTGGCAGTCAGTGTGAAAAAACGTTTAATAACAGAATGCACAACAATTAACATAAAGAATACCAAGCAGCAGTCATCTACGTCACAAGCACCACCGCAGCCTCATCCTCCACCACCAGCAGCACCTTCCACAGGTATTCTTTTTCTCTTCTGAATAGGGAATGACTGACATTTCTGGTGATGATGATGATGATCTTCAATATTTTTCAGTTCAACTGTGGAGCCTATTAGACGAAGACGCATGTAGAGCCTGGCAAATGCAAAGCGCCACAGCGAATGCAATTGTAGAAAGAACGGCAGACCCACTGGCTTACTGGGCAACCCACAAAACCGTTTACCCAAACTTGTACAATGGAGCCAAACATTTCCTGTGTACCTCAGCCTCATCTGTGCCGCGTGAACAGGTTTTTTTTCTAAGGCTGGGGAGATAGTGAGTAAAAGAAGGAACTGCTTGAGTTCCAAACAATGTTCCCTGTAATTTTTCATGAGTCTGAGCAAACACACAAACTCCCTGAGTGTTCCTTGGACCACTGTGAGCAACATCAGACGTGTGCACTGTGGTCACACCAGCATCACATCCATTCAAGTTACATGGTTCATTAAAAGAATCAAATTACAGCATTTACATTTCTGTTAAAACACTTTGTCAACAGGAGCCAGTTGAAGGCTGCAGTGATTTTAGTGACACTACAATGTATAAGAGTGAAGTCATTGAATATTTGTCTCTCTTTACTGTTGCAGTGGTTTTGCAAATTGCAGACGGACCCTGTTCACTCCATAGACACCAATGTTATTCCTGTAGCTTGAAAGACAGCTACCTTTGATAAAACTGGGCTTGTAGCACATTGTCTGCCTTGCAACAATGGGAAAGAGGCACCGTTTATGTTTTGACAACCTATATCTAACGAGTTATTGATGCTGGAAGCCCGAATCTGTGAATATCTTTCCAACTTTACTGAACTTGGGGCCACTACCACCTAAGGAGTGATATATTTAATTTTGAAAAAAGCATTTAGCCATACTTAAAGCTTTAAGTGCTTTATTAACACAGAACTAAAAATTTTGTATTGTTTTATTATCACAGGTTCTGTCTGAAAAGAGGTGGCATCATTTTAAACAGTGAAATCAAACTAATAAAATGTAATGACCAACCAGTGAGCAATACTGGATTCTGCAAAAACATAAACAACTTTTTTAAAAAAAATCTAAATCTTATCTTAACACAGTTAATGTATTAACTCATTTTTGTGTGTATGCATGTATTTATTGATTTATTTAGTACTGTTAACATATCAGAGTTCTGAGTGAGTTTTTCGTAAGATAGGCAAAGGTCATTTATTGATTACATATAGGCTGTTAAATGTTTATTAAAAACTAAAAAGCATTAAAATAAAAACAACATAGGCATTTATTGAGTCACTAAAATACTGTAGAGTACAGACCACATCAGCATGATTATAAGCATCCTCTGGTAAATGAACAACCAGATACTGATGTCTCTCACCATATGGACTTCAGGAGATGACTGGGGGATGATAAACTGTGACCTACTGGTTGGGTTCTCTCTGTTCTCATGTTTCTTACATGTTTGTCCCCTGACAGCCGGGTCCTAATGTTTTTTGAGCAACACACCATACTATGACGTTTTTACAATGATGGTTCTACTATGGAACCAGTTTGACATGTTCAGGTGTTCTTTGTGTGAAAACTCAGAGATTTCAGGGATCAGAAGGTGGTTTTCAACTTTCTTTGTTAACTTTCTGCTTCAACTTTAAATTAAATTTCCTTCACTAAGCCAGCCCTCTGGACTTCCAGGAAGCTGTGTTCCTATTGGCTGTCCAGGTGGCTGTGTTCCTATTGGCTGTCCAGGTGGCTGCTTGGTGTTATTAGGAACACCTGAGCAGCTCAGTGTCTTCCTGCTTTATTTAGCTGCAGACAAACATTTCCTCTGCTTCTCTTCACCACTGAACTGGGTTTGGCTCCTTTGCTTTAGTTTGTTCTTTAGGCGTTGGCTTGCAGCTTCCAGCAGTAAAATAGGCTTTAATGTGTTTCTTGGTGTGTTGTAGGGCTTTGTACTGGATAGTTGTCTTGGTAAATGAGGTTCTTTAGCCACAGTTAGCACATGGTGGTAATGTGTGCAGTGATTAGTAGATTTGGTGCAGCTGTGTCTTTATCTTGGCTGTAGTGAGTCTTCAGAGGTTTTTGGTCAGACACATTCTGTGTTCTTGTTTGAGAACTGATGTTGGTTGTCCAGAAGGTAAGAGTTCCTGTCCTGATTCTCTGTTCTCAGAGCTTCTCTGGTAGGCTGCAGGAGACTTTAGCGTTTGGGTTGTACTAGTTTGGTTTTTGTATGGTTTCATTTGGACGACTATCTTGAGGCTCCTCCATGTGGTTTAGTGAGGTTTTCTGCAACAGTTCTACAAAGCAACCTGCAGCAGAAGAGACTTTGAGAGTTTTTAGGAAGTTCTGGAGACCAGACTTTAGAGCAGCAGAAACATTTGTCAGCAGTTTGAGCAGGAGAAGGTGAGCTTCAGAGTAGAAATGAGACAGAAACCTTCTTGACCCGTGTGGTGAGGTCCTGTACCAAGAGTTTGAGCAGGTTGTGAAGAATCTGTAGTTCTTTGGTCTGAAAGCACAAGAAGAGTCGACTCATTAAAGGAGAAAACAGGAGATATTGTTGGTTCTTCTGTCACTCTGCAGTTTCCTTAGACTGAATATCAAGTTTATATTTTAAATGATTTCCCATGTGAGCCCAAGAAGACTTCAATAAACTCCCTCCATCCCCTGAACACAACATATTTTATTACCATGTTAAATGTTTTTTTTTTAATGTTTTTGTGTTTTAATCATAGTTTTTTCTCTTTGCTTGTTTAGTTTTGTCATCTGTGTAAAAGGTGCTAAACAAATAAAGTTGAACTGATAAACTGAATAACTGACTAACTCATGATTGTGACAACAGAAGTATTTTCATTGTGATTTAAGGGTTTATTTCATTTGTAAGGTTGGGGTTAATGTCTTGACAGAAAAAGAAGATTAAAGAAATAAACTACATAACAAAAAGCAATTAAATCAAACAAAAAAAATTAAGACAATAAAACTTTTTAAAAGTTTTATTGTTAAAAAGATTTAAGAAATTTAAGATGTAATTTTCTAATTAAACATTTAATTTTTTAATTAAATGTTTTGTCTTTTTAAAGGTTTAATAATCTAATTAAATGTTTTGCATTTTTTTTAGATGTTTAATATTCTTGTTTAATTTTATTTTTTAAATGTTTAATTATGGAAAATATTTTATCTGTAATTTTTAATATTTGTATTTTAAAAATTTTGTTTAATTTCATAATGACATGTATTGTATGTTGTTGAATTATCTAATTTAATATTATGTCTGTTTAATAGAGTTAAACATTAAATACAATTAAATTATATGTACATATACCACCTTTTAATGTTTAGTTTTCTTTTTAAATGCTTCATTGTATTTTCTGTTTAATTCCTATTTGAAGTTTTATTGTCTTTATGATGTAATTTTCTAATTAAACATTTAATTTTTTAATTAAATGTTTTGTCTTTTTAAGGGTTTAATGATCTGATTAAATGTTTTGCATTTTTAAAAATGTTTGACATTCTTCTTGTTTAATTGTATTTTTTAAATGTTTAATGATGGAAAATACTTTATCTGTAATTTCTGATATTTGTATATTAAAAATTTTGTTTAATTTCATAACGACATGTATTGTATCATGTTGAATGATCTCATTCCATATTTTTGTCTGTTTAATATAATTTAATGTAATTTAATGTTTAACTCTATTAAACAGACAAAATATGGAATGAGATCATTCAACATGATACAATACATGTCGTTATGAAATTAAACAAAATTTTTAAAATACAAATATCAGAAATTACAGATGAAGTATTTTCCATCATTAAACATTTAAAAAATACAATTAAACAAGAAGAATGTCAAACATTTTTAAAAATGCAAAACATTTAATCAGATCATTAAACCCTTAAAAAGACAAAACATGGGTGCTCATATAGCTCAACGGGTTAAGCGGGTGATCCATGTACAGGGGCTGGTCCCTGACGCAGCGTCCCGGGTTCGAGTCCCGCTAGTGGCCCTTTGCTGCAAGTCTTCCCCCGACTCTTCTCCCCTGTTTGTCTCTCACTACACCTATCCAATAAAAAGACAGAACATTTAATTAAAAAATTAAATGTTTAATTAGAAAATTATATCTTAAAGACAATAAAAGTTCAAATAGGAATTACACAGAAAATACAATGAAGGATTTAAAAAGAAAATTAAACATTAAAAGGTGGTAAAACAGTTAAAAAGAAAAACCTTAAAGATTTAATCGAAACATTAACAGACTGTCTGAAGGTTCAAACTAACAGAGAACTACTCAAGAACTTTTAAGATTTCAGTCCTCAGACTGTGTGAAGGTTCAAACTAACAGAGAAGTACTCAGGAACTTAGAAGATATCAGTCCTTGGACTGTCTGGAAGTTCAATCTAACAGAGAACTACTGTGGGACTTAGAAAATTTCAGCCCTCAGACTGTGTGAAAGCTCAGGTCCTGAGGACTCGGGAGGTCTGGAGGCTTGGAAAGTCTTGGAACTGAGGGTTCAACCCTCCAGCACAAAGGCTAAAGTCCAGCCTCCTAAGAAAAACGGTCGAGTCGAGACTCAAGTTAAAAAAAACTCGAAAATGGCAAAAAAAAATAGATGATAAATGCGCAAAAAAAAAAAAAAAAAGTATCGCGCACAGCTTAGAGGGAACAGTGGTCCCAAAACTGTTGATAAATTATTTCTCAATAAAACCTCATAACCAGTTACATAAGCACACCCTCTTTACTGACCTCTTTACCAATAAACCCCAAGACATACTTTGCCAAAATCCATAATAATCCATAAAATCTTTATTTGCACCAGCCCCATGTGAAAATGACATCAGTCTGTATTTGTAGAGCATCTCATGAATGTAGCAGCACCGTTTAAATGTTTCATAACACGGAATATAAGCAAAGAGTATATAGGGATACAGACAAACATGGGAAATAAGAAACGTGCTCTTCAATAGTTATTGTCATTATTATTACTAGTAATATTATTTTTGTGTCCACTACAACCCATACAATCATCTAGTGTAGTCAAACAGGAATGTGTGCATGGCGAATCAAATCCAAAACAATCCATGAACCAACGACCACGTCTTGATTGCACTTCATATTATTGACCACTAGATGTCCTACTCGAGCACTGTGTGTCATTGAGGCCTCGAGTAATGAACCATGTTTTGAATGAAGTGTCGAAGCTTCAACAAAGCCTCGATCAGCCATCACTAGTTCTATGTAATCTGTTCGTATTGGATCAAATCTTGAAAGTGGGTTAATCAAAAGAAAATAAAAAAGATCCTGAAATCGGCTTAGGTCAAGTAATCCAGGCTTGGTTTCGATCAGGATCAAACCTGCAGTAAGCGATGTGTTGTCCAAAACTTTTTTAGTAGGTCTGGGATACAATCAGGATTATCCTGATCCCATTTGAAGGGTGGATTGAAGGGGGGAATTTAGGAACAAAATATAGTAAAATTTAAAACTGTTCAAATAATTAAACAGTTGACATGGACGTTTCACTTCCACTTTATTCAAATTTTATCTCAACTTGTGGAGAAATTTCACTAGTTTTTAATAGGATGTTCTAAATTTTTCATCCGAGCTTCATGGTTTACTTGAACCTTTGGACACTGATCCTTGACAAAACTAATTATCCAACATGTTCACTTAGTTCAACAGATAACAATGAAAGGAATGCTTATACTCTCTCAACGGCACCGTCAATTTCTGAAATCTGGTCCTTCACTTGGTTCCATTGCTCAGGACTCAGGGAGATACCCCCTTTCCCCCGGCTTCATCTCTCCATCTTGGTTCATCCATTACTCTCTGATGTACTCAGGACTTTACCCTTGAAGTCTCTGACACTGACATATCTAATCTGTCCAAATGTAGCGTGTGCGCATTTATTTGGATTTTGCACTTGTTTCGGACAAAGTAAGCATTAGGCAATCTATTAAGCCTTCCAGTGCAGTAAAGTAAAAAACAACAACATAAAAGGATGTTGTCCCCATAAAATAACCCCGCAAACAGCTGTCAACATCACAGATGAAAGCAAAACTTTTAAAAATGGATCTCTCCACCAATGAAAAACTGTGACGTGTTGCTTTTTTTAATTAACTATTTTGCTCTTTTATAGTTTAAAACTGAAAATACTGTACATTTGTTTGCATTTATTTGATTTGAGTCAAGATTAGGGATCTGACCGTTTAAAATATTGAAAATAGAAGAGGAGGTTTACGTTGTACAGCTCTGGAAATAATTATTAGACCACTGTAACCACTGTTTTCTGCCTCTTCCTTTGTGATTAATGTAATGTTGTAATGGACATCTAATTTGTTGATTCTCAGCCTGTTTATAGAGGCTGTCTTGCTGGTCTGTATACATTTTGGCAATTGGATTTTGCTTTCTGAAACTGGTATTGAAAAACAAAAAACGAGTGGTGATTTGATTTTCGTTTTAAAATACAAAAATTAAAATTGAAATACAAGGCATTTTTCCTTTTCATGATCAAAAGGGGATATACGAAATTTTAAAACTGCTTTGATTTTCATTTTATATTTAGAATAACAAAAAAATAAAATCAGTAAGAGACAGAAACGGAAAAAAGGTCCGTTTTTTTCATTTTCTGAGACCGGAAGTGGTCATCAGCAAGTGTGGAGCCAAACGAAAACAAGATTCTCAGAGGGCGGAGCCAGAGAGCAGCGATTGGTCAGACCATAGATCTATAGAAGACAGCGCGCTAGCATATCTAATCTTCTATGTATATCTATGGTCGGCAAGTGTGGTAGCATCTCTGGCTGCTGTTGACCTTGTTTTTGGAGTAAAACACGGTAAGAAAATAAATACTTCTAACCAGCAGCGTTGTTTTGTTGTACGTTAAGTCAGCGACTTGTGAAGAGTTGTGTTTTGTCGTGTTTGAGCAGTTGGTCCGGACGCGTTAGCTAGCTAAGCGGCTAAGTTAGCTAGCGGGCTAATTAACACAGGTGGCTAACTTACCACTGAACACCTGTGTTAGTTGCTGCAGCAGCTGTCCTCATTATTAGAATGACCTTCTCAACCTGTATTTCTCTGCTGTGTATTTTAGCTTTTAAAAAAGTTATTTTACTTTAAGGTTAACTGAAACCTGTTGCGCTGCACTGAAGTTTAACATTCAGCCGGTTTGAATTAAACCACGCTTAACATTGCACAACATTACCTCTCTGAATCTCCATAATCTCATTAAATTCCTTCTCTCTTCCACTGCTCAAGTTCAATCCAGTATATAAAGTGACATTAATAGTGAATAAACTAACAACCAGCCATTGTATTTATTTATTATTGCATGTATTTGTAGTAAAACATGAGTTGAAACATCCTACTTTTGGATCTAGAACTGCACAAGCCGTTCATTTTCAGTCACCTGATGCGTTTAACTCCCCTTTTTATGTGAGGTTGAAGCAGAAAGTCTGAGTTAACAAAGAAAGTTGTTTATAATTTGCGATACCTGCTGTCTCTGACTGAGGCTTTAGTTTCTGTTGAGCCAATTTACACGTAGAAACTTTGTTCAGGAAGATTTCTCAGTAGCTCAGAGGACAGGCTGCTTTTAACACAACCTTGTAAGAGAATGTCTGTCAATGCTTTCAGCAGAATTTAGAAACACAACACTTCCTAAACAGATATTTTGAGGCTGTGAGGTTGAACGTTTGAGAGTATATCAGTGTGTTTGTTTGTGGTCTTTCTGTTTCTAGGTGGAAGCTGAATTAGTGAGGATGACTCCTGCTCCGGTCATCTCTAAGCTCCTCACACATCTTGACCTGCACGAGGAAAATCACTCCTGTAGAATGCAGGTATGTTTGTCATTACTATAAAAAGATGTTGCCTGGTGACCTGTCAGAAACCCATCTTGTGATGACCAGAAGCAGTGACCAGTTTTTCTGTTTCTTCTCTGGAGATGCACAATGAGGGACGTCTGCAGCGACTGAGAGTCTCATCACATCCTGACATGAGGAAAAAGACTTGATTGAAGACTACAATGACAAAAACTATCCAGACAGCAGACGGCTGCATTCAAGGTGAGCTCTGAACATTTGATCTGGAACAGGAATTCAATAACGGCAGCATGAGCTTCATTTCAGTCTGCTGAATTCATGGATGAATCATCTGGCACTAGAGAGGAAGACCATCAAACATCCACGTCAGCTGATGGAGGTCCAAGAGTCTCACCCAACAAACAACCTACAGAGTGAAGACCTCTAACCTGATTGGACGGCCTCCTATTCAGCCACATGTGTGAACAAATGCTTCTAAGTTGATTTGTTTTCTAAAATAAATCTAGTTTGAGTCTTAATCTATGCCTGTGTTTGCTTCTTCTGTCTGCACCGCTGTTAACAGTTTAGGCTGTTAGATTGTTCCAGATAAGACAAGTACAAGATTCTTCAGAGCTGTTCTACCACGAGCCCGACAGGAAGAACTCCAACAGCTACTGAATGTTCCTGTGGTCCCCTCAAGGCTAAAGGAGGAGCCCTACGAGGACGAGCCGGTCCACCTGATGGTGGCCAGTTGCTGCGGTTCAAAGCCAACACCGCTACGTGGACTTCTACTGGACCACACTGAGGCCTTCAAACCGAACCAACAAGTTCAGCGACTCCTCGACTCGTGGGTCTGAGGACGCTGCTGAGCCTCGGGCTTCCACTAAAAAAACTGATGAAAATAAGTTTGCCAGGGTTCTGACTGATAACAGATTATTAAATAATGAAAATAATCATTTAAATATTCATTTAAACAATCCTTTTAGGTCTACATTTCTTTACACTGACTTCTTGGTATATGTACAAGTATTTTGGATGGAATATACCATTAAGCCCAATGTTCAAGGGTTCTTCTGGGAATATACTATTAAACCAACCTTTTAGGTAAATGTTCCAGGATGTTGGGTAGAACATATCATCAGATCAACCTTTTAGGTCTACATTGGAAGATTTTAGAGTAGAATATTACTCCAAACCATCCTTTAGGTCTACATTTAAGGTGGAATACTCCTTTACACCAAGATTTTTTGGTCTACATTGAAGAATTTTAGGTGGAATATTCCTTTGAACTTTTTAAGTTTATGTTCAATGATGTTGGGTGGAATATACCATCAGACTAACCTCCAAGATCTACAGTAGTAAATTTTAGGTGGAATATACCATTAAACTCACCTTTTAGGTCTACATTGGAGGATTTTAGGTGGAATTTTCTTCCAAACCATTTTTAGGTCTACATTTAAGGATGTTTAGGATGGTTTATTCTTCCAAACCAGCTTCTCAGGTCTACATTTCAGGTGGAATATTCCTCCATACTAACTTTTTTGGTCTATATTGAAGGATTTTTTCTAAACCACCCTTTCGGGTCTATATTTGAGGTTTTAGGTGGAATATTCCTTTTAACCAGCCCCTCAGGTCTCTTTGAGGATTTTGGATGGAATACTCGGTTAAACCAACATTTTAGGTGCATGTCCAAGGATTTTTGGTGGAATGTTCCTTTAAGGTGTATGTGTGAGGACCTTGTAGATGGAATACTTCCTGAAACCAACCTTTTAGGTCACAACATTCAAAGATTTAAGGTGGAATATTCCTTTAAACTAACCTAAATTTCATGTTTTGATCATTATCAAGTGAGAAACCTCAATCCAGACTCCTCATAATGACGTTTGTGATTTATGCTGCTGTTATTTGTTTAGTCCAGACTAAATGACAGAAATCCACAACTGTAATTTTATTTCAGGACTCTGTTATTAAATGTCAAAACAATCCATGTGACTCTAAAAACTCAACAGCTTTACAAACTCTAAGATTAAACTCTCCACAAGGATCCAAAATAAGTTGGACTTCTACATGAGAGCTTTAATTATTCTTCATCTACTTCCTGAAAAGTTTGGTCAATAAAAAAAGATAAAATCTAATATTTTCAGCTGAACTAAAGACAGACTGTGATTTTTCTGCTCACATGTTGTGTTGTTGTAAACTTACTCTTTCAAATAAATATCCTCCTAACCCCCTGGAAACCAGCGTTTGTCCTGTTTTTGTGTTGCTCCTCGGTGACCCTAGACAGCCGGGTCGTAATGTTTTTTGAGCAACACACCATACTGTGACGTTTTTACAATGATGGTTCTACTATGGAAACAGTTTGACATGTTCAGGTGTTCTTTGTGTGAAAACTCAGAGATTTCAGGTATCAGAAGGTGGTTTTCAACTTTCTTTGTTAACTTTCTGCTTCAACTTTAAATTAAATTTCCTTCACTAACCCAGCCCTCTGGACTTCCAGTAAGCTGTGTTCCTATTGGCTGTCCAGGTGGCTGCTTGGTGTTATCAGGAACACCTGAGCAGCTCAGTGTCTTCCTGCTTTATTTAGCTGCAGACAAACATTTCCTCTGTTTCTGTTCACCACCGAGGTTTGGCTCCATTGCTTTAGTTTGTTCTTTAGGCGCTGGCTTGCAGCTTCCAGGAATAAAATCATCTTTAATGTGTTTCTTGGTGTGTTTTAGGGCTTTGTACTGGATAGTTGTCTTGGTAAATGAGGTTCTTTAGCCACAGTGAGCACATGGTCGTAATGTGTGCAGTGATTAGTAGATTTGGTGCAGCTGTGTCTTTATCTTGGCTGTAGTGAGTCTTCAGAGGTTTTTGGTCAGACACATTCTGTATTCTTGTTTGTGAACCAGCGTTGGTTGTCCAGAAGGTAAGAGTTCCTGTCCTGATTCTCTGTTCTCAGAGGTTCTCTGGTAGGCTGCAGGAGACTTTAGCGTTTGGGTTGTGCTAGTTTGGTTTTTGTTCGGTTTCATTTGGACGACTATCTTGAGGCTCCTCCATGTGGTTTAGTGAGGTTTTCTGGAACAGTTCTACAAAGCAACCTGCAGCAGAAGAGCCTTTGAGAGTTTTTAGGAAGTTCTGGAGACCAGACTTTAGAGCAGCAGAAACATTTGTCAGCAGTTTGAGCAGGAGAAGGTGAGCTTCAGAGTAGAAATGAGACGGAAACCTTCTTGACCCGTGTGGTGAGGTCCTGTACCAAGAGTTTGAGCAGGTTGTGAAGAGTCTGTAGTTCTTTGGTCTGAAAGCACAAGAAGAGTCGACTCATTAAAGGAGAAAACTGGAGATATTGTTGCTTCTTCTGTTGCTCTGCAGTTTCCTTAGACTGACTATCAAGTTTATATTTTAAATGATTTCCCATGTGAGCCCAAGAAGACTTCAATAAACTCCCTCCATCACCTGGACACAACATATTTTATTACAATGTTAAATCTTTTTTTTTTTTTAAATATGTTTTTGAGTTTTAATCATAGTTTTACCATATTTTTTTCTCTTTGCTTGTTTTGTCATCTGTGTGAAAGGTGCTAAACAAATAAAGTTGAATTGATAAACTGAATAATTGACTAACTCATGACTGTGACAACAGAAGTATTGTTATTGTGATTTAAGGGTTTGTTTCATTTTTAAGGTTGGGGTTAAAATCTTGACAGAAAAAAAAGATTAAAGAAATAAACTACATTAAAAAAGCAATTAAATTGAAGGAGAAAACATTTAATACAATAAAACTTTTAAAAAGAGAATTAAACATTAAATACAATTAAATTATATTAAACAGACAAAATATTTAATTAGATAATTAAACAGAAGATACAAAACATGTAATTATGAAATGAAACAAAAAAATTTAAACAAAAATATTAAACATTAAAGATGGAATATTTTAAATTATTAAACATTTAAAAAATACAATTAAACAAGAATATTAAACATTTAAAAAAATACAAAACATTTAATGAGATTATTAAACCTTTAAAAAGACAAAACATTTAATTAAAAAATTTAACATTTAATTAGAAAATTAAATCTTAAAGAGAATAAAACTTTAAATAGGAATTAAACAGAAAATACAATGAAGCATTTAAAAAGAAAATTAAACATTAAAAGGTGGTAAAACATTTAAAAAGAAAAACCTTAAAGATTTAATCAAAAAATTAAACACGGGGAAAGAAAAGGAAATTTTTCAAACAAGCCGATAAAACACGAAAAAACAATTAAACATTAAAATGACAAAACATTTCAAAATCAAATCAGATATTAGAAAAGAATAAAAGGTGAGAAAAGAGCAAAACTAAACATTTAAGAAGAATCAAACTAAAGAAAAAACATTTGAAAAGACACCAGTTAAACTTTAGAAGATCAAATTAAACAGAAGAGACAATAAAACGATCAAAAAGATCAAAAACAGATAAAGTCATAGAGCGTTTTCTAGTCTGAAATGAAAACATCAAGTTGTTTCTTCAAACATTTCCTCTTTCTATGTTCTTTGTTTAATTGTGGACAGATTCAGTAAGAGCTCATTTCAGAAAACTGCTTTCCAGATAAAGTCTACTAGTAGTTGAAGGCATTGATCAAACTAATTTTACCTTCTGATCTCCACAAACTTTACTGTTCAGTGAAGAGAATCAAAGTTTGTTGAGGATTTCTAAAAAACCCACAGGTGAAGGTCTGAGAAGAACTCAGATGGATGATCTAAATGTGAAATCAAGACTCATGGTCACAAGTTTTAAGGCTTCTGTTAACCAGAAAGTTCAAACTAAGAGAGAAGTACTGAGAAACTTTTAAAACTTCAGTCCTCAGAGTGTCTAAAGGTTCAAACTAACAGAGAACTACTCAAGAACTTTTAGATTTTCAGTCCTCAGACTGTCTGAAGGTTCAAATTAACAGAGAAGTACTGGGAAACGTTTAAACTTCAGCCATCAGACTGTCTGAAGGTTCAAACTAACAGAGAACTACTCAGGAACTTAGAAGATATCAGTCCTTGGACTGTCTGAAAGTTCAATCCAACAGAGAACTACTGTGGGACTTAGAAAATTTCAGCCCTCAGACTGTGTGAAAGCTCAGGTCCTGAGGACTCGGGAGGTGTGGAGGCTTGGAAAGTCTTGGAACTGAGGGTTCCACCCTCCAGCACAAAGGCTGAAGTCCAACCTCCTGAGAAAAACGGTCGAGACGAGACTCGAGTTAAAAAAAAAACTCGAAAATGACAAAAAATAGATGATAAATGCGCAAAAAAAAGAAGATTTAGTATCTGAGCGAATAGCTCAGGGGAAAAGAAGAGTGACTACCAACTGGAAGGTCGCCGGTTCAAGACCCACCACCGGCCTTTTTCTTTCTTTGTCTTTGTCAGAATTTTGAGAAAACTTAAGAAGTGTCTGGTCTTGAACCGGCGACCTGCAGCTCCATAGGCAAATCCTTAACTCACTGAGCTACAGATCAGATACAAAGAAATAATTTCGTCGTCCCTTTGGCATCGTAGTTCCTGAAGTGACCACATGGGTGGAGCCAAGGCGGAGTCTGGGTGGAGTCAGGGCGGAGAGTAGGCGGGGAGGTGGGTGGCGGCCTCCCCCCTCTACTCCCCCACCTCCCACCACACCTTCCCCCGCCCGACGAGTTCTTCGAGTCTCCACGAGTTCTTCGAGTCTCCACAGGTTTTCCCCAGTTTCTGGAGTTTCCACCAGGTCCGAGGCAGAACAAGTTGTCATGAAGAGGTGTTGAAGTCAGCCAGGATGAACTGACTTTTTACAGCGACTAGAAGGAAGACGACTAGAAGAGCAGGTCTTTAACCACCATCCATAAAATCCATGGAGTCGCTCCAGAGAAATGAAGGGAGGTCAACTTTTATCAACCTCCATGCAGATGTTCAACTTCATATCTTTACTTTGAGATTTTTAGCACCACAAACCTTTAGTATCACACTTTATTATCCTTTATTCGGATTTTAATGGAATCCACCAGCAGATTTAGTTTTTGTTGAGAAACTTTATTCTTGTCGTCATGGGACTGCAGTATTTAAAACTGTTCCTTCTATTTGACCTCATGTTTATTAGTTTTAGTGGAGAAAGTTATTTTAATTATCGATTAGTCTCTTAAAAACCAAATAATTAATTGGATTAGTCAAGGTTTAAATTTCTTACTTTGTCATATTTTAAATATGACAAAAAATATAAAAATAAAGCATCTTGAGACAATTTGACCTGTAATTGGTGTTATATAAATAAAATTGAATTAAAATTGTATGTATCTTGTAATGTTGGAGTAATTCAGCCATATATGTTGGAAAACACATTTTCTTTGTCCATTAATCTGTTGATTGTTTTCTCCAGTAATTCCTTTCTTGTTTTGGTTTATAAAATGTCAAACCCAAATATATTCAGTTTACTGTCATAAAAACCAAAAACATTTACATTTATGGTGCAGGAATCAGACAGTTTTTCACTTTTTATCTTAGTTTAGTCAGAAAGATAGTTGATAATGTGTGAATTGTTGCAGCTTGTGAGCCGTAAAAGGTTTTAAACTTTGGGGCCGAGTGTCAAAAAACATTTAGAAACCAACATCAGCAAAACACTCCACAAAGATTTGAACATCATTAAAGGGAAATCCAACTTTTGCATGACGTCTAATTAAAGGACATTTATTTCCAACGTAAATGTGTGATATTCATCCTCTGGAACTTTCTCTTCACATCGTCTTCCACCTGGACTGGTTTGGTCGGGAGCATATGCAACAAACATTTGAAAAACTGCACTTTAACATCAATGAATGACACGGAAGTTTAATCTCTACATAAATGAGACTGAGTCTGGATGTGCTGCTCTTTCATTAACTCCTAAGTTTAGGGAAAGTTAAAACAAAAGAGGACAGTTCAGATAAGACTTGAGAATGAGCTTATTTTGAACAAACATCTCAGACTTTGAGCTTCAGCACCTCTAGCAAGATATTTTAACAACAAGCAACTCAAGAGATCCAGAAGTTGGAGAGAGTTAGCTTTAGCTGAGCCAAAGAACATGTGGGATGCTAACCTAGCAAACATTTCAGACTTTTCTCTGTGAATTCTGAGAAATAATTTCCTATTTAATGACAGAGCTACACATCTTATCTCAGTCTCATTAAAACAGACTCTAATTCAGTGTCATCCATCCATATTAAAGTGCAGTTACCCAAAATGTTTGTTGCATGAGCTCCAACAAAACCTGTCCAGGTAGAAGGCCACTTTGACAAACAGGAAGTGGAAGATTCCAAGCAGATTAATAGAAGGGGGAACCGGACTGTACTAAGTGTGGTCGAGTATAGAGGGGTGTTTTGTGGGTTTTTAAGGCTGATAATGATTATTAGTGAGACATTTGGAGTATATTCATTTGGATATTCATTTGCAGTAAATGAAAGTATTTAAAATCTTGAAGTTAAACTTAGAAGAACACAAACTCTAACAGAAAACTTTGTTGAAACGTTTTTGTTTTGTTTACAGATGTTAAGTTAAAGGAGTTTTATTTGTGATGTACAATCAATCAAATCACTCCAGAAGACAGAGCGACCACAGGTAGATAAAGGCCCAGAGCCAAAGTAGTGCCATTTTTAAATTTATTTATTACCGTAAATCAGTAAAAAATAAAATACTGGTAATCAGTAAATCAGTTAGCCCACAATTACTACAATTCTACAATGTATGTCTCTTTCCTTTGACTTGTTATTTATACAATATACGATGTATATTATGGCGTTTTTTCATACTAAAGGCTATACTATGATGTTTTCTAAGAGACATAAGATGCTACTCTGTTTGTTCTGGCTCTGGGCTGCTGCACTCCTCCTCTGTTGTTTTCTGGATTGTACTCAGCTGCATGTCTTCGTCCACCCGGCCTCCGTTGACTCGTCCCACCTGCCGTCTCTGGAGCTGAAGCTGGACTGGAACAGACCAAAGTACAGTCCAATCACGATGCCAGCTGCCTCTCAACAGGCTCCTTCATCTGGCAGGTGGCGCCACTTCTTCTGAGGGGAAGCTGAGCTGGCCCGGCAGAACTTTGGAGATGTGTTCCAGTGGTTGGTGGATGTGTGGGGAGATAGAGAGGGACCTTTGAATTGTTCAGAAAGGAAAACAGGGACCCCATTGGTAGTTTTAGTTTAGGGTGCTACTGCGGTGTGTTTGGGGGTTTTAAGAGGTGAACAGGAAGTTTTTTTTCATATTGATTATCTGTCACTTTGTTCCTGGTTGGAATGCCCATCAATGTCAACATGAAGTTCACTTTTAGTTCTGTTTATTTATTTTTATTTTACTAACACCCATTTGCTTTTAACCACCTCACATGTTGTGTTGTTGTAAACTTACTCTTTCAAATAAATACTCGTCTCATCCTCTGGAAACCAGCGTTTGGACTGTTTTTGTGTGGCTCCTCACCTACTTCAGACAGCCGAGACATAACAACGTTTTGTGGACTAAAGGCTATACTATGACGTTTTTTAGAGCGACATGCTATACTATGATGTTTGTTGGGCGACACACTATAGGCTTTTTTAATTGACATATTACTATGGCTTGTCTTTGTTTTGTTTTAGTTTTTGTTGTTTTTTTTTAGCAACATAGAAGAATTTGAACAGTTTTAAAAATGACTATACTTTCACTTGTGCAATGAAATTATTATTCTATGGCATTTTTTAGATGACATATTATACTCTGATGTTTTCTTGAATAACATACTATTTTGACAATATACTGCACTATGACATTTTTTGAACCACATATTATACATGACAATTTTAGGCAACTTCCTATCATTTTGCGCTTTTTGAACCACATAATAATCTATGGGGTTTTTCTTTGCTGACATGCTGTACTGTGAACTACAGGCTATACTGTTATTCTTGAAAAGTATACTATGACATTTACTGAACTACATCCTATACTATGGCGTTATACACAGAGTGCTTTGGTTAAATGTTGATTTATAATCTACATTTTTTTCTGTTTTGTTTTTTGACAGGATTACCACAGACCTGACCATGAACACCGTTGATACCCACCTGAGGAAGACGCTGCCTAAGATCTCAAGGCTGTTTGGTCGTGGTCTTTCTGGTCCTGCTCCAGAACGCCTTCATCAACTACGTCTTCTTTTGAAGAGGCCCTCAGATGCTTCAATCTCTGACCTTCAGGAGGAACTGCTACTTTCACTCTGTAACGAGACGGCGGTTATTTTAAAGACCCAGCTCCTGGCGGCTTTGAGTGAAAATTTAACATCCATCAAAACGGAACTACAGACAGTTAAATCTGAGCTGTCGGTCAGTATTTCAAACATCGCGTCTGACCCGGCTGCCCTAAAGAACGCTGTGGGTGAAACGGAAACTTCACTCTCCACATCACCGACGACATCATCACACTCCAGAGCAGAGCACCTGTCTGCTGAACTTTTAAAAGTGGACAATAAATGTGAAGAATGTGAGCAGCAGCAGCCTGTGAGCAGCGGAACAGATGTGATCAGAAGAAGTCATTTTCTTTTTTCTTTTCTTTCTGGTTGACTAGATGCTGTCAGATGCAGATGTTGGAACTGATTCTGATCTTTCAGGAGAAAAAGCTGCTTTTCACAGACTTCTCAGGAAATTATTCTCTCAGGTTTTCTCTGCTATTTATAATGTTATTATCTGTGATTATTTCATTATTGTAAAATAAAGTTTGAGGCATAAAGACTCATTTATTTATTTTATTCCTGAAATCTTTGACGTAGCAGAACTAAACTTCCATTTTCCTTCTTGTACTTCTGATACTAGAACTAAACGTGTCTTCAACATGGATCATCTGGTCTTAATGAATCAGCAGCAACATCACAACAACAAATGAGACAATTTCAACAAATTAATAAAACATGTCATTTAAAACTATCAGAGTTTGTTTAAGCGTCAAATTAAAGCTGATTACTGACAACTAGAACATTAACGTTACTGTTTTAATCACATTTAAGTTTCCTGAACATTACATTAATGTCAACCAGCCACAGTTTTATGAACCATATTACAGGAACACAACAGCTGTTGACAAGAAACGACACAAACATCGTCAGCTTGACGCTACATTTAGCTGCTAATCAGGACTGGTCAGCTAGCTCGGTTAGCATCGCTAAATCCATTAAAGCTAATATTCACTGGATGCTAACTCTATTATTAACATGTGAATCAGTCATTAAACAACGTTAACCATTAGAGAGTAGATTTACTGTTTTCTCCAGTTTAACTTCAGAGACTCAGCAGATATTCAGGAATACTGACAACACCTTAACCCTACTGTTTTAATCACATTTAGGTTTTCTAAACGTTACATTAATGTGAACCAGCGTCTCCACTGACAGTTTTATTCACTAAATGTACCACATTACAGTAACACAACACACTCAGCAGTTTACATGAAACTCAACACAAACATCGTTAGCTTAATGCTACGTTAGCTTAATGCTACGTTAGCTTTAATCATACTACGACTGAACAGCTAGCTCGGTTAGCATCGCTAACATTAAAGCTAATATTTACTATGCTAACTTTCTTCTCTGGTCAACACACACAGAAATAAACTCCTCCAACATCTGGAGTGCATGGCACACATTATATCTGACACTAAAGCTGCATATAAAGTGCAGTAAAAGCGGAACCGTTAGGAAGATAAACACTTACCAAACTAACAGTGTCCTTTCAGTGTCTGCTGTTAGAATCAGCCGAAGGCAGAAAACTGGTTAAAACAAGCCAACGGGGAGGAAAACTGTCTGTGGAAAAGGTTCTGCTGCTCTACCAATAAATAAACCAACAGTTATTATATCAGAATTAATCCAAACAAGGAGAACAGAATCTCTGCTTCCTCCTCCATAGGACCTGTCATTCATTCCAGACCAGACTGTCAATCAAGTAGCCCCGCCCCCTGGCTTCGCAAAACTTTAACACTCTATTAAAAAATCAACATTGATTTATTTTAAGATCGGCCACCTGATCTGTCATTTTGACCATGAAAACGAACGAAAAAAAATTATATACAGTCTATGCACCGTACTCTGTTTGGCTCCACACTTGCTGATGACCACTTCCGGTCTCAGAAAATGAAAAAACGGACTTTTTTCCGTTTCTGTCTCTTACTCATTTTACTTTTTTGTTATTCTAAATATATAATGAAAGTCAAAGCATTTTTAAAATTTCATATATCCCTTTTTGATCATGAAAAGGAAAAACGCCTTGTATTTCAATTTTAATTTTTTGTATTTTAAAACGAAAATCAAATAACCACTCGTTTTTTGTTTTTCAATACCTGTTTCAGAATGGAAAATCCAATTGCCAGATAAATACACGGACCGGAGACATATAAAATGCTTTTGCCAACTTAAAAATGTTTACATTTTTTTTTACATACATCAAACATAATTTATTATATGTACAGAGTTATTACAAGAACTTTCCATATCTTTAAGAAGATGCAAATGGTATATTATTTATACCATTATGATACGATTTAAACTAAAGGTCAGTGTTGAATTCTTGATATAGACTTCTAAAACTAAACAATGGGTGGTCTAATAATTATTATTTCCAAAGCTTCATTTGGCAATTTGTTCATATTTTCTAACACGTCTGTTTAACTAATTTAAAGGGATGAATACACCTGAGGTTAAAAACGTATACAATAACATTAAATGAATTATTGTCTCTACAAGCTTCCACTAAGGTCGTGCAAAGTAGTTTTTTACAAACAAATTATGGTGATGACAAATTGACACATCCTAAACATTAAATAACATAAATAAAATTCTTGGCTGAGGATATTCCTAAGAAGATTCCCTAATTAATCACTACAGCTTGATGTAGTTTTTGTTTGTTGGATTATTTCACCGCTTGATGCATTTTTTATGTTGATATCAGGCATACTTGAACAGTTACTTGAATGATGTCAGTCTGACCTGAACCATGGCCGCCATCTTGCGGCCAAAACAAGAACAACATCACTAAACATATTTCAGTCTCATAAAACATTCCACAAATTCTGCTGCTCGCATTTAAACAATAAAAATGGCTCTATTTATCCTTCTCCCAGAAATAACATCGAGCACGTACCAAGGAAGTACATTTAGTGGAGTTTAAAATGAGCTTTACAATCCGTGATTATCTCGACCAATGAGATCGAAATCCACCAGGCAGTGCATTGTGGGTGGAAGTATCCAAACAAACATATACAAACGTCGAATTAAAACTTGTAGTAATAGTTTCATTCAAACCAGTAAGTGTAATGGAAAGATAAAGTAGTTCGACTATTAACATATAAAATTATGTGGACACAGTTACACCATAAGTAAAACTCGTCCTTCATTTCAGTGTTTATAAAGTGACGTCAGCAGGGGGTAAAAGACGTGCTGTATGAAAGGAGAGAAGGTTAGCACTCCCCTTGACAAGAATGGAATTGGCCCTTGTGGCCTGCAACGCGCATACGGTTAAAGCATTGACACCTACTTCGTAGCATCTCTAATCACGCTTTTCGTTTATTTAACTTAACTCAATTTAGTTCACTGCATGTCTACATATCTCAAATAGTGTATCATGTTTTCACCGTGCAGCTTTACAGCTCTTCCTGATCAGTCAACAAAATGCAACACTGTTCTCTTATAGCTCTTCATGTGTTGTTGTAATAATAATAATAATAATAATAATAATAATAATAATAATAATAATAATAATAATAATAATAATAATAATAATAGTAATTCCCATAAAGTTGCTGGAAAATGTCCATAAAATTCCACGAAATTATCCATCAAATTTCAGGAAAATGTTCATAAAATTCCCATAGAATTCCGGGCAAATTCCTAAAGAAACTTAGAAAAATTCCGTAGATTTTCTGGAAATTTTACAAAAAATTCTTGAAAAATTGGCATTAAATTCCTGGGAAAATTCCATACAATTTTAGGGAAATTTCCATATAATTCTAGGAGAATTCCTAGAAATTTCCCGGAAAATTGCAATAAAATTCTAGGAAAATTGCCAATAAAGAAAATTCACGTAAAATTCATGTAAAATTGGCAATCAAATTCTGGTTAAGTTCCCATGAAATTCCTGGAAAATTTCCATAAAAGATTAAGAAAATTCCCATAAAATTCCAGAAAAATTACTGGGAAATTCCCATAAAATTGCCCAAAAATTCCCATAAAATTGACCAAAAATTCCCAGAAAATTGCAATAAAATCACCATGAAATTCACAGAAAATTGCCACAAAATCCCCAGAAAATTGCATAAAATTCCTGGAAACTTAACATAAAATGAAAATCTAGGTTTTGCTATCTTGGTAACATATATGGTGTTTTTAAAAATACGCTAAAAGACATATCATGAGCAAAATAAACAGTAAACATGGCCAAGCATTTCCACCTTGAAACTATGGCGTAGGCTGCCAACAATAGCCTCAAAAATATGGACTCAGTCTGTCAAGGTTTCACACATAACCATCATAAGGAATCAGTCCTGTCAAGTTGCAGGATGTGGCTTTTGTATCATTATTCTTTCTCAGAATTTGTTTCTAATTCGAACATGTACGGCTGAATTGTTCAGATATTGCAACTTGCCACTGTAGTGTTGCATTGCATGAAACCAATAAATACATAGAGATTATGTCAATAGATCTCAAATGGATTTGAGACACCCATCTCCTGCCACGAGCTAATAAGGCTATCTCCATTTACATGACGTGACATGACACACTTTCAGATGTACAGCTCGCAATTATGCTCAAGTGGCAAATGAGGCACAACAACTGCAATACATTCAAAAGCTACTGACTAATTCATGTTTTATCATGATCAATAATTTACCAGTAGGCACTTGGCAAAGATCGCGTTGCCTCATTTGTGTCAAAGTTGTAGGAAAACCAGTGAGGAGAAGATGATAAACGGCAGAGCGCAGTGAGACCTCTGTATCCTTTTACCAAATTACAACTGCTACTGTCAGAGCAACAGTGTTAGAGCAGTAATGTAAACCTCCTGCTGGTGAACTCTTCACTTTGTAACACGAGACGATCATTTAGTGTTGGTGGTTTATCTACCTATCTATGCTATATTCTGTATAGGAACTAGGCTTGTGCATGATGTGGTTTTTTTGAGAATTAATAAGATTTTAACATGTTATTGTGACATATTTCAACAGAGCATGTAACAGTCATTACTATTGTCATTACTATGGTATTCCGCTATCTCGCCACACGGTGGCGCCTTGCTAATTTGGTATGGTTAATAGGTCACTCTTCTTCCCTTTTTTCATGGTTCCTAGTTTCCTGTTGCTTGTGTCATGGACTCGGCCGTGTGTACGCGGACCTCTGTGCTCACTAAAATAATATGTGGTAGAGCTGACTTTTATATTTTTATTTCTAAAATAAATGGAAACCTGTGGAAATCTACAGGTCTTCGCTCTTTTTGCTATCCACTAGCACAAGTCCATGGCTGACTACTCCTCAGCTCATTCTACCACACGTTACAATGTGCACCTGCTATGTCCTGCATATGTGAGCACAGTTTGGACACTAGATGGTGCAAATGCCTCAATGGTGAAACAATCCTTTCTCATTCTCCTTTATGCTCTTTGGAGAAACAAGTGCTCCATCTGACACAAGACTTAAACCTAGATACAGACTAGTGTTGCTCATAAGTTCAGATTTCTTTCATTTTCCTCATTAAGATTACACAAAACATGTCTGTAATTGTGTACAGCTCATTGTCCAGCCTGTCTGTGTCAGCTTCCAGTCCCAGGATCAGCAGAAGACATGACAGTCGACCTCCTCAGTTGAACCATGACCACCGGAGCAGCCAATTACATCACCTTCTAACAGCCTGTCCACACTAATGTTATTTTATTGCAATTTAATTATGCTCAGGTTTCCACCAGGGCCTGATCCTGTTGAATAATTTACACACGGCCACAATGATTTGTCGGCACGAAAAGACAAAGCGTGCACTTCTCGGTGCTCTCATTTGTTTCAGTAGTTTTGTTTTTAATTCCTGTCATATGAATTATGGAAACAATGATCTGATGTTGTATTTTCTTACAAAGCATTTCCTGAAGTTAGAAGCAATGTGGCATTTTAATTAAAATACTATGCTGAGTAACACTTCATTTTGCATGTTCACTTCTTGTTACGTTAAGCTGTTTTGTTAAAGGGCTTATTTCTGGCTTTTTTAAAAGGATAATTCGGTTTTGTCATGTAGAAAGCTGTTATTGTCAGGTGTAATATAAATACATGATATTTAACGGATTCCGAATCAAACGTGCCACTCCAGCATTTCTATTTTGACACAATTACTCATATACTTCACATTTTCTAAAGGCCTGACTTGAACTCCAAACCTTTACAAGACTTATCTAAATTATATGAGTGAGTTTGAATGTACTCACTGCCACATGCAGAATGGGCTCCGGGACAACACCTGCCTTTGAGAAGGTTGCAGTGTTATCCACTTGCTCTGATTCAGATTTAAAAGCCCTGAATGAAAAGGTTCCCTTCTCCTCTTAACCGCTTGATTTACAGGCTGTTTGCGGTTTAACGCCACACAAGACAATTAATTTGCTCTTCCCTCCCTGAAAGAAATTGGAATTTAATTTAGTGAAGGTCTTAAGCAGTTTTTTAAGACTTGGTGTCATTTGTTGGGTTTGTGTAAAAGCTGCATTAGAGATCACCCTTCTGGAAAAGCTTTTTAATCCCAGACAAGTGCAGCCATAGTAACGGTAGACAGGAGCCTCTTGGAGGCAGAAAGGTGAAGGGGGACTTTGACGAGATTTATTCTTCTTCGACTGAGACTGTTTCTTTCTTGAGGTCTGCTGCTCCACGTGGAGCATTTGAAAAAGAACTGAGAGGTGGGGGATAGGATAAAGGAGGTATATATTAAGCTTTTCTTTCCTCTCACCACTTAATTTCCTTGCAGGCGTGCCTTGCACCGTTGTAATGAATGTAATTGCCGCCTTTGATGAGAATGCTATTATCTGGATCACACTTTACATGGGCAAACAAGACTGCCCCTCCCTCTACGTCCACCTCCCATTTAACTCGGCAGTGAGACCCCCCAATTATGCAGGGAACAAGTGGCTTTTCATAAAACCAGCGTGTCGCTCTTGATTGGTGAGGCTCGGAGGCGGCTACATGTGAACAAAGGATAGATTAGATGTGATATAGGCACACCAAAAACCCCATTTCCTTGATTAATTTCCTGCATGCCTCACAGAAAGGTCCTACTCTCTGCGCACTGAATTCTATCTCTCCTTTAAAGACAAACTTTCATCTTTTGATAGATGTGGCAACTCAATGGACAGATAGACATTTTATTGACCTAAGTTTGACCACAGCTGCCTGGGCTTCAGCAGGGAATGGGAACAAAAAGAGAAATGTTTCACTTCAGCGTGGGAGGATGGGCTTATTTTTCTTACAAACTCAAAATCTTTGTGGTCCTGCAATATTTTCACCCTCAGCGAGGATCAACTCACTTTTCACGTTGATCTTTTTGTGCTTTAACGTCATCACACACACACGAGTTGGGTCATGTTCGCTCATTCTTTCTCTCTCTTTCACACCCACACAGGGACACACAGAGGCACGCTAAACACCCATTTGATAATAGTGGCCAACAGATATGATGGGACTTTATGAGGCGATGCGCGATAAAGCTGCTGTCACCTCAGGAAGTCTAAGTGTGTTCTTCTTACTGCCTTATTACCGTTTTAAAGCACCGGTCTGCGAATTCACACACACCTCAGCCAACCCTCCGTGATCCTGTCCAATATTCCAGCAGGCTGAAATATCGAGAACAATCAAATAGACTGTCACAAGTGACAAATTATACTATTACTTCTCAAAGATTGTCATCCCTGAAATGTATTCATAGCCATTTCTTCTTTATCGGTGACTGATTATTCCTCTAAGCAAGCAATTCCCCAGTGATAAATTGGTAATCAATTCATTTGACTATTATGCTTTGAGAATGGCTGCAAGGGCTCAGCAGCACTGGTCACTCTCATCCACTTGCATATATATCAACACTAACTCATGGTGTTGTTGGGTCTGATGGATGCCAGCTGCTCGCCCACCTGACTCTTAAAGGTTTATACCATCAGAAACAGGTTGCCATCCGGACCCCGTCACGACAGAGGAGGAATTGGCCAATATTTTTGACTGAAGTGGCATTTTAGCAGTATTTATTTGATGGTCCCACTACCAAAACCATGGGCCACAAATAAAGAAGATGGTATAATAGCTTTTGACTGGTCAGCTAGCTTCCAACTTGAAATGAAGTGTCCAGTTGTGAGTTATCGTGGCCAAACGTCATTTGTACAGCCTGAAAAGTGGGGACATTTTTCTAGCCTGTCACTCTCTGGCTATAGCTCATTGTCCTGAATGATGCCTCTGAACGCACAGTTGCTCTAATATGAGCATTTTACTCGTGCTGCAAGAAGGCTGGTAATGGATTGGCCTGTCCACAGGACGATAATATAGTGCATCCACCGGCACATCCTTAAACACCAACGGATAACACGTAGAGCATCAACTCACAGAACGGCTGCCTGCTCACATTTAGCAGTGATCTTAGTAATCATCGTCTTATCTCCAACTCAAACAAAACAGAGAAATAAGCAATATTGGGGTATAAATTAAGCAACTGGTGTATAAATGTCCAAAAATTGTTTCAAATGCACTCTAACATTTCACATATCTCAGGGTAAGAGTTTCACATTGCTTCTTTAAGCTGCCTAGCTGTGCAAGATATTTAATGTACCATCACAGACATGCAGAAAATCCTGCATGTTTGCCAGTTTTACTTCAAATGATTATCAAAATATCATCTGATTAATTTTCTCTCACTTGACTGATCAGTTAATTGACCAATCATTTCAGATCTGCCTTTTCAGTTCAGTTTAGTGCAGCAGGACCAGCTATTTATAATGTCAATGTAAAATACATTCTTGAGGTATGACATAATTTAAAATATGGTTGACGTCCCATTTTTTTCTTGGATTTGTTGTGTTTTAATAATGCTTTATGTCTCATTTGAAGTAGTTTAAATTGTTTTATTGTTGAAATGTGCTGTAGAATCTGAATAAACTTCCCTTACCTTGCTATAATTACGATAGTTTAATCCCCATCTTGCTAAAAAAAAAGGTATTTTCATGATTCTGAACTGTACACTTTAAAAACAAATGATAAGATCAGTAACAACAACAAATTATCACAGCAGTTTGTATCAGTGTTTTCCAGCTTTATAGCTTCTAATGTAATTATGTTTAACCAACAAACTTTGGTGAATTAGCAGAACTAGTTCTTCCTATAGTTTAATTATTTTAAATGACCATTTACCTAATAATTGTGGCATAAACATATGTTTTTAAGCTTTTAATGGCTTAAAATCCTAAACTCAAGGTGGAGAAATATTATTAGGTCAATTTAATCAATTTACCACAGATTCAATTTTATTTTCTATCAGTTAACACAGAAATTTCTGTTTTAATTACATACATTATTAAGTTGATGCAACATTATTATGTCAGTTCATCCCGTAAAAATGTTGATTGCAACTTTAAAGGTTTATCTAAATCAGTTAATTAGATTTAAAAAATAAAAATTGCAACAATGTATTTAATTAAGTGTTGAGAATAGATTCCTTGAATTGCTTTTAGTGTAGAGCAGCAGACCTCCAAAGGTAATAAAGTGTTCCCCTTTCATTTGTATTCATGAAAACCTTTCGAAAAGTTCTAGATAAACTCAGAATATTTTATTGGACAGAAGTAAGACATGTTCATATAGGGATGTTTTATGAAGCTTTTCTTTATTTACCAATTAGGACCTTTATTAAAATTCTAATGCATCAACATCATTAAGAAAAGAGACTGCAGTTTTCCTTAATCTGATCACTTGCAGTGGCTATTGAGTCTGAGTAAAGAGTGGTCTGAATTGGACAGTCGTGCTAATGTGAGGGAAGTTTTAGATTAATGAGGCTTCTGCCCTTTGAGGATATTGATCAAATGCAATCTGGCCAGGAACGATTTCCCATGCTCCCCTGCTGTAATATTAGTAATGTATCAACATCATGAACAAAACTGGTTGGAGTATTCCTTTTGGCACCTACAGGATAAAAAACCTCAAAGCTCCAAGAAATGTAAGGGAGGCTTTAAATGATCTGCTGGGTTTCTATCTCTGTATGGATCCGCTGTAGTGGCTATTGAGTCTGCGTGGTGGAGTGATCTGAAAAGGACAGTACTAATGTGAGGGACGGTTTAGATTAACGAGGCTTTGGTCCTTCTGAAGGGAAACTCTGAATATTCTTTAAAGTTTTACTAATTTTGTTGCATGGGACTTTTTTACAATGCATTTTTACAGTCAAGAATAAAAACAAATGCTAGATTGTTTATTATTATCACAGCCTACTGTTAGAAAAGTGTAATTGCCTACAGCAAATTGAAATCAGGATTGATAAAGTAATATTACATTTTGTACAGAATAACCAACTCATGCATGATCAAATCGTCAAACGTTTAAATCTAAATAAACTGAAACAGCAAACAGAATTAAAACCTCATGAAGCAACAGTTTACTTTAACAATACTGACAACTGTATTTTGTTATTTTCTGCAAACGATGCTTATAGTGTTTTGATTAAAAGAATACATGTTTCTTACTTAAATATTACTTAAAGAAAAAAGATACAATGACACAATTATGCAATATTCTCACATCCATTAGAAAAATCAATTTGTTTTGGGTTTACAGCCTAATGACATCGACAAAAACCGTAACAGATCAACAGAACATCTTACAAAAAAGTAGTGGTGGCATAAACATTTACTTGAGGAAAATTAGCCAATTTCAGGGTAATTCTGCTGTAGTTGTAATTTACAGTTGGGTAATCAGTAAAGAACTCTGTGTAAGAGGGTAGGCACCGTTTTTATTCACTTCCTGTTATTTCAAGGGAGTAAAAATGACCTTAGGGCCATTACATCTGATAGCGTTCAGCATTACAAAAAGTGTAACATAATGAGCTCTATCAATAGGTTTACAATTATTGATTAAACCAACGCTCCCCTGCTGTTCTCTTTGTTCTTTTCTGTCGCTAACAGTACTGACATTAGCCAGAGGCCATCACTGCAGATACAGTTGGGTTGTTATGTAGAGGGTTAGGGTTATTTTAGTTTGATAATGGACAGCATCGATGCCAGCGTGTTGTGGTGTTGTGCATTATGCATTGGTATCCAGCTCTGATCTGTGAGTGCATTTAGCTGCACTGCAAGAAATCTTTACCCTAGTTTTTTTCTGTTGCTCTGAAATTCAATTTTCTGAATTTAAATTAAACTGTCAACCACAGTGGTGACATCATTTCATCTATTTCCTCCAAACGTCTTTTTGTGGCACTTATGAAGAAATTTGTTGCAAGACAGAATATACCACATTGTTAATATGTGCCGTATTTCTAACATGAAGGAAAATGCACTTGGACAAACAAGAATTATTCGTTTCTAACAATAGTGCTGAGCTTTTTTCAGTGTGTCAGAATACACACTTCCAGTTAAAAGTGTGGATTTTAAACCACCAAGGAAGCTGACTAACATTTATCATTCACAGATTATGAAGAGCCATTTGGATATTACATCACTCACTGGTACAGATATGCATATCAACAGTGTAAAATATTATAGTGAGGATTTTTAAGCTTCAACTCCAGAAGTCACAGCAGCCTCAGTTCAAAGCTCCAGAAGCTGCACCCTGCCGTGCTCCATGGCTGGCCTGGCCTCCTGCAGGCATCGTTAGCCACACGATGATGGGAGCTACCTCAGCCGTAATGGGAGGGCTGACTGACCCCTGACCCCGTATTGATCCACCAACTGTGTCCAGCTGGGCCTCCCCAAATCCAGTCAGCTGCAGAGGTGTTTAAAAACTAACATCCCAGCTCCCATCCACTCCACTACACACTCATTAATTACATCATTTACCTGTGACAGTGACAAACCTGCCCGGCCACGCCGCAGTTTATTAAGGTCACTGTATAAAGCCCAGGCCAAAGCCAGATCAAAAAGTGTGTGTGTGTGTGTGTGTGTGTGTGTGTGTGTGTGTGTGTGTGTGTGTGTGTGTGTGTTCAATGAGGAGTGAAAGACCCCATCTCATACAGTATGGGATTATGAGTATAGATGCATGCTGCGAGGGGAGTGTGACTGCTTTGTCCTCGCCCGTCGAGCTCCTTAGCGGAGAGGTTTATTTTGATTTATTTGATATGTTGAAAGACAAAGATTACCAATTTTCTTGTACAGACAAGAATATGAGTATAGATTCCAGGAACACAGGGGGGGAAAACACAAACAAAACACCCCAGCAAAGTTTATCATTGTAGTCCTTGTAAAACACTGTGCAAGGAGCCACATTTGACATGTTGTTGGACCAAATATAAAATCTTGCAGATTTAAGGCCACTTTCTTTTTATGTCTTTTCTGCTTTTACTTTCAAAGCCAATTTGCTGACTCAGTACTTCTCTGGTCTTTGCTGTCTTTGCAGCTTGCGAGCAGCTGGATGTTTTTTGCACCATTCATTCCTCAACTTTGTTGCCGCCTTTGCATTGCCCCTTATTTCTGCAGGTGTCTTTAGTTCTATATCCACCTAAAACCACCCCCTTCCTCCCCCTTCTCTCACCCCTCTATCGCTTCACCTCTTTCAGTATCCCCCTCTTTCCCTTTTCTCTTTACTATAGCCCCCCGCACACTAAAAGACTATTGGTTTCCTCTTGCCATACCTTTCCCACTACACGCTGGTATTTCAATCTCGACTCAATCGAGAAGGCTGACCTGCAGACATAAAGAATTGGCTTTAAGGCTTTCAAAATGGAACTAAATCTGCTGCAGGTCACACTGGGGGAAAATAAGCGGCAAATGTAAGTAAGCATGAAATAGTTTTTCATAAATAATCCAAATGACAGCAGGCTTTCTAATGGTGCCATGGGGCTGTAAAAGAATATGTTGCCAATTTCTCCCCTATTAAAGTGAAATAGAAAGCCAAATACATAACGGTGCTGACGGAAAAGTTGCATACTTGGGCCCGTTGGAGTGGAGATTGAGGACACAGTTGGGTATTAGAGGTAGTTGTAGTTGGAGGTGAGGTGGCGGCGTGATTGCTAGCCTTACAGTCAAGGTCTTTCCACTGTGGGGAAAAATAATGCCCCTCCTTCACATCAAATCAATTGGTCAATAACTGCCCTCTTTTTCTGCGTGTGCACAGGTAGGCAGCTCTCATTTGTCCTGACGCAATGTTGATTTGATTTGCACTTATGTTTTTACAAATAATCAATGTTACATGTTGACTAATACAAAGCCCAGTGACTGTATACATTGTAGAGAGATAAAAACAAAGGAAGAAAGCAAAAGGTATTAATGGAAATGTCACTGACAGGAAAGATAAACGTCAGGACGCCTGGACAAAAGCCGAAAATAGCCCAGAATCAGCTTCATGGTTATACAAATCCCTTGAGGTAAAAAGTGATGGAGGAAGCTTCAGGTCTTTATGTAAAAACAGAAATACTACAATATAAAAATACTGCGTTACCAAAAAAATATTCCGTATGTAAATTATGAAAATGCAGGTCAGAATTATTAGCAAATCTACAAAGAAGATATTATGCAAAAAACATTTCTAGTGTGTGGTTACTGTTGGTGGTCTATGATGCATTCACTGACATATTATGTGTTTGATCAAGGTGCAGAATATTTTGTTCAGATATTTTAATTTACAACAAAGCAGCATATTTCATAGAATCGTATTTTTAATGTAAAATCTCAATTTGTAGTGTAGTAGCTAATGCTGCTGTAGAAATGTGTGATTTCTACCAAAGAATTTGATCGAAATTTGAATTAGTTTCATGTAAATGCTTGTTCTTCCCTCTGAATAAGTGTGCATGACTTCCAAACTTAAACTGAACTTCTGTAAAGCAGTCATGAATGAAAAAACAATATGATATCTCAGCCACAAAGCATTTGATTGGACTGTATTTATTAATCAGCTATTTGAGGCTACTCTTTGTTTGCGTGTCTTTGTGTGTGTGTGGGTGTGTGTGTGTGTGTGTGTGTGAGTGATCTGAAGTCCCCCTGAGTCAGACTCTGTTATTTATTGCTATTAAATGGTTAATTTTCCTGGGTGCCCCGAGGACTTTGGGGTGCGTTTAGATGTGAGGAAGATAGAGTTGTCAAGGGTTAGTGTGAATGTTTGATGCATTAAGAGAGCGATTTTGAGAGACCCATTAGGGATTTGTGCTGGTCCTTCATGGGTCCCATTTTTACTTAATGAGAGGAAAAATGATGATGTGACTCAGATGATTTTTGTTTAATTTTATGTTTGTCGAGTGTTTGATGATTTTGCATATATTTTTTGCAGAATCATTGAGCTAAAAGGCAGAATGGACAATGAGACAGATTCAGGATCAGTCTATTCCTGCTCTGATTATCTCAAATGTTCCTTTTTCAACTCACTGTAAGTACTAGTACGTACCATGATAAATCAATCATACCCGGGAAGGAACATTTTTACCACTAAGGTGTCTCATACAATACATTACATGCCTTGAACGCTACATCCATATTGTGCGTGATGCTGAACATTTCATTCCAAACAAAGGGGTATAAATGCGTCGCTATAACAACTTCCACTCTTCTGGAAAAGCTTTCTACAACATTTTTGAAACTGGCTGCACGAGTTTGTTCTCATTCACCCACAAGAGCGGTGGGTGACAAGGACTGACTCATAGTCCGTGATCCAGCTCATCCCGATGTTGTTGAGTAGGGTTGCGGTCAGGAGGCACTGTCATGTTCAGACACGGAAGGATTTTCATCAAACTGCTGCAGCAAAGTTGGTATTGTATCAAAAGATGATGGCATCCATGTACTTTTATCTTTACTTATTCAACTAAATACGTGGCAATATAAAAAAAACCCTTACATTTAAAGCACATATTCAGTTTGAATACATGTATATACAACGATAAGAAACCACATTAAACCACCAGCAGATGAGGAGAAAAAACTCAATTATCTCATTATGATGATACTTTTCAAGAGGTGGAATGTATTAGGCAGCAAGTCAATAGTCAGTGCTTGAATTCTATGTGTTGAAAACAGGAAAAATGGCAAATATATGCGAGTATACAACACTGAAAGGGGATAAATTGTGCTGGTTGGGTAACTGTGTCAGATATTCTCCAAAAACAGCTGATCTTATGAGGTGTTTCTGGTATTCAGTGGTTTAAACCTACAAACAGTGGTCTGAGGAAGGACAATCATTGAGTTGGTAGTCAGGTAATGGGCATCCAAAGCTAACTGATGTGTGGGGAGCACATATTGCATTGCAGCTTGCTTTGTAAAGGGCTGCATAGTCTCAGACTGGTGTGTATTGACCCCTGACCAATGCTACAAACACCTACAATGGACATGTAAGTGTCAGAATCAGACCATGGAGCACCAGAAGAGGTGGCCTGGTCTGATGAATCCTGTGTTCTTTGACATCATGAGGACGGCCGGGTGCAAGAAGGAATGTAGCAGGATGAACTAAGCTGGCAAAGCTTCTGTGACTCTGGGCAAAACCTTCATGTGGATGTTACTTTGACGTGTACCTAAACTTAAGCATTGTTGTCGACTCCATACACCATTAAATGGTAATGGTATTCCCTAGTAGTGATATCCTCTTTCAGCAGAATAATGCAACCTACAAAAAGTGCAAAGATAGTACTGGAATGGTTTGACAAACATGACTTGGACTCCAAATTCCTCAGACATCACTCCAACTTTAAGGATTTGCTGCTAAAATCTTGGAACTTGACATTACCGGACACCTTCAGAGCTGTTTTGGCAGTACAAGGACAATGTAAACAACATGTAGGTGGTTTTAATGTTGTGGTTGATAAGTGTATCCGTGTCTGTGTGCAGTCCTCTGCTCAAATTTCCTCTTATTAGCCAGTCCTGAAAGCTGCTGGAGGAGGCAGAGGAGCCATACTAATCAGCTGACAGTAATAGCGCTCTTTACCACCCCATGACACAAGAGAAGGAGAGAAGAGAGCAAACAAACACCAATTACTGTCTGTCATGAAGAAAAGGGTGGCAGGCAATCATGTTTGGCTGCTCTTTGCGGTTGTGAGCTCCTTGATACACTCACAGACCAAACAAGAGGGTCAGCAAAGTTGTGTCTACAGGGTGGACGTGAATGTTAGTGTCAAGTAGGAAGAGGTGGTTTTCATTCTTTGACCTGGAGATTCTTGTTGAGTTTAATCATCTGTTTGCTCATTTCCTCTGTTATCCTCTTCGGTTCTGGAGCATCCATCCCCCTTATGTGTCAGATAGCTGATGGAAAAACAGCAACAAAGAGGCAGTTAAAGTGCTATTAGTTTTGATTGGTTAGTAATGGGCTCTTATTCATTACCCAATTTATTGATCCATCAGTAATCAATTTCGGCTCATTCTTAACCCATGAGCTGAATCTCAATCTATTTTCGGATGTGTCCGGGACAAGACGAAATGGACCCAAGCCCTGCACATATGTAATTCTAACGAGAAGATCTGGTGACTCTTTAATGTGGACTTCTGTCACATTACACTGGAGCGGACACATCAGTTACATGTGCTGTATATGTTCTGGGCCACCGGCTTCATGGGACCGTCTGTCAGCCTCCTCCTGCCTGTGGATGCACCCTGTCTGTGGTTCTGGCCTCACTCAAGTCAGTTCCTCCGGGCTGCTAGTGGGGGTCTAGGGTAACACTTTCTCATCCCTCTCAGGATCACATCCTTGATACCAACAGCTCCTCAATTATGCAGTGACACGGAGAGATCAGCTGTCTCCATGAAGGGGGACAAGATAATATAGTGACACTGAGTGTGCATTACACAAGTTCTCTGGGTCAAGGCTCTGGGTTCAGAGCCAAGCTCTTTAGAAGACAGTGCAGCAGTTAACCTTATTTGAATGTGTCAGTGTCGAGGAAGACATTTTCAATTTGGTTGCTGTTTTAAATAGTTCAGTTAAATAGTTCAGTTCCAAGATTTGTAGTCAGTTTGTTCACTTTTTATGTGAGTTATGTGATGATGTCGTTGTTCAGATGCACTGTGGTACGCATGCTAACAGTAGGAAAATGAATCATTGCTTCTGATTGTTTCAGTTCAGTCATGGGTTATTCCACCTCAGATTATCATTGGCCTTCTGCTGGACCTTGGCTACTTAGAATAGCATCTGTGAAATTTGAGATTGATATATAAATTATTTCCCAGGAGATATATATATATATATATATATATATAGGGAAATGTGTAAAATAACAAAAATTACTGTTAAAAAATTTCATTTTTTACAGTGCAGTCATTTCTTGCAGTCTAAACTGGTAGCATAAAAATAATTCATACCGGATTATGAGCCCCACAGAATAGTTAATTGACATTTTTAAACTTGAGATCATTTCTGTAAACAGTTTTAATATTTTTTGTGACCTATAAAGGTGCTTTTTTCACCTTTGGTCTGTACCAGATTAGCCGTTTGCTCCTGTTTCCAGCCTTCATGCTAAGTTAGCCGTCTACTTGCAGACATACACATAAATGCTATAAACCTTCTCATTTAACTCTCACCACACATATTTCCCAAAATGTCAAACTAATCCTTAAATATATTTACTAATGAGTTTGCATCTGTCAATTATGTGATTAATAAGATATGAAACAAACAAGTTCCCTTTTTTTTAAACTACATTCTTGGTTGAATGGGTCGCCAGGGTCACATTTAGATATTGTTAAGTGGCTTTGAATAGCTCCCTTGATTTCACAGTTCCAAATGACCCGCGATAATCAGGTCATTAAAATGAGCCCATTCTCCACATCTGACACACTTCCACTCCCGCCTCATCTGAATAACAAATCAGCTCCAGTGTGCTTTCTCAAACAGAAACTGAAAAAAAAGGGTGAAAAAAGATGGAAAACCGACTTTCTCTTTATTTCCTGCTTAACCTTATCTCTGCATTCAGAAGTAAAGATGGTAAGTAAGCTAGGGGGGGGGAAAGGTCTTGTCAAAAGTGCCAGCGCCTGTGTGAAAGTACCCGGTTTTCTTAATTCATCCCTTAGGACCGGATAAGTCTATCAATCTGTTAAATTGGAAAGCCATTAGGTGCCCTGGTTTATGTGTTTCAAGCTGTTAACTAGAGGCTGATTGATTGTTGTTCCTTTGATGGGATATGCTGATCTAATCTCACTGTGTGCACGTTTGCAATAAATTACACAATTCATTTCCCCCATTTAGAGGGGGGAAAATCACACCTCCAGGCATGCCTACGCTCTGCAGGCAAAAGAGCAGGGAACCTATTTTATGGTGCCATTTAGCCGGCAAGCTTTCAGCAATCCCAGCTTTCTTTCTAACCCCCCTCCCTCACCCTCTACCCTTCCAAAAAATCGAAGCATAATCAAGGTGTATGTTTAGAAAATTTATTGTTATAATTTTCCCCCATAATCTCTTCCATTTTCCTGCAGCCGCACTGACATAGATCATCATCTAAAAAGAGAAAATGGATAGCAGTTTAAAATTTATCGGTCTTTGATTCTCAATTATACGTGTTTATGACTTCATCTGTCTTCAGTGACTTCAACCTTTTCCATTATGGTGGAATATTATTTGTACGGAATCCATTAAATTCACAAGGCAGGACTCTAATGGTGGGGCTGCAGCGATTTGCAGAGGGAAAAGTTTTGAAAGGTTGGCTTTAGGAAAAGCGTGGCTGTTATGACACAAGAAATTGCTTTATTGATGGTCTGCTCTGCTGCCTGCGCATTTGGCCATTTGTTACCCAGCCCATATCTATATCTCAGCCTGACACTGATGAGAACTTTTCTGCTACCCTCTCCAGATTACCGAGTTGTAATGACACATACAGGCAGGGCTAGGTAAAAGCTGACAATCCAGGGGCAGAGTTTTTTGGAGGTACAGAGGATGGACATTGAGCCTGGGTGCCTGCAGGGCTCAGATGAAGCCGCTCATAATGGAGAAAAAGGGCTACATCACTCCTGTGACTGATTCCATCCAAACCATACAGAGGTCATCGTCCCTGCTGAGAAACAATAAAAGAAGAGAAGGGGTGATAAAATGTAGATAAAATGAGAGCAGGGGAGATAAAAAAAAAAGGAGGATACATCTTCCATGTGCCCACATCTCCTCATAAGGTGCATGTCAAACAACATGTCAGGTGGATGTTGAATATATATAACAGCCAGTACATTTGCCAGGAGAGCTGTCATCCGGAATACATGTCGTTTCCTGTTTACATGGGAAGTAACAAGAGTCTCGCCAGTCAAGTGGTGGCTGAATGACACTGAGCTCCTTCCCTTCGACTGGCCGGTGCAAAAGGCCGAGTAAAAGCTAATCAGGCTGTAATTCAAGATTCGCTCGGCCACTTACAATCAATACCTGCACAATCCCAATTAAAGCTTGCCGGGTCAGTGGACGGCCACCAATTCCTTTACAAGTTAAATGCAATACTTAAATCTCAGCAATCTCAGCGTGGCCTTCATTGGTTTAATGGCTCGTTCCAACTGGAGTGTATACAGTTAAAAGTGCAAGAAGGACACAAGGTGGATGGGTTCACTGATAAATGCCACTCAGTGTGACACCGAGGTCTTGTTGCTTAACAGGATTTTGTGCGCTCGTTTTTTTTTTTGCTTCCTCATACCGAGTGAAAACAACATTCTCATACAGTTTACATGCGTGGATAATGTTTCATCAGCCGACATCCGTGTTTACCTAAGAGTCATTTCGTGCTATTGCACTGTGTTTAGTTTGTCATAACAGAGGCTGGAAACACAGCAGAATGCCATTCATATTATTCAAACTGATAATACTGTTTTGTTGTATTTAGTATCACTCATCCCTTAACAAGAACACAAGTCACAACCTCAGAGATGATAGTGGAAAGTTCCTTTTGAGGTACCAATATATTGAATATTCATTTTTTTGTCCCATTTTTTTCCTTCTATTCAGCCTTATTTTTGAGACAAAGTTGTACTTTTCACTCTCTATATTTATTTGGCAACTTTTCCAGTTACTTTAGAGATTATTTTACATACAAACTATTATATTTTTCATATAATATGGTAAATTTATATACATAAAACCACTGCTACCAGTAAATACTAGAAAAGCACTGAGAGAGTGCAGCACTCCGCCAAGGCTGCTCAGTCATTGTATCATTTCCGACGGGAGAAATCTTTAAAAAATCCGTGGATCCAGATTATAAACCGCATCACTGCCAAAATCTAATCAGTTGTTCCTTGTGTCATTTCTGACCTTCCCTGAAAATTTCATCCAAATCAATTAATCCAGTTTTAAGTTATGTTGCTAACAGACAGACAAACGTACACAGATCATCACATAACTCGTCATTTTTACTGCGTCTCCTTGGCAGAGTAAAAACAATCTATATTAGTTAAATGTTTACTTTTTTAATATATATTTTTACATAATTTACTAACATATTCAATGTTTCTACTTGCAAAACATTCTTTTTACCATCTGGTATTAGTTCTTTTACTTAAGTAAAGAATCTGAATATTTCCTCCGTCACTGACTACATTTTTCTGACAGTTGTAGGTGCTAGTTACTTCATGTATATTGTGACTATAAATAAAAAGCAGTACCAGTTTAGAAAATATGGTGCATTACTGCAGATGAAACTACAAAGCTGTGCAAAATACAGGTACATAACTTTAACTCAAAAGACTACAATGGAAAAATGGCATATTAGAATAATAATAATAATAATAATAATAATAATAATAATAATAATAATAATAATAATAATAATAATAATAATAATAATAATAATAATAATAGTATAGGACAGTCACAGGAGTATTTTTGTCATTATGGGTATCCTTTTGCAAATTTAAAATATGCTTATTTGCGCTTGTCCTCAAGTGACATTTACAGAGCAGGACTTGCAATATTGCGTATTTTTATATTGCACTATTGCTACTTTTAGTCAGGTAAAGGATCTAAATACTTCCTCCACTACTGCTCAGAACTCAAAATAACAAACTTACAGTTCCACTGTCAACATCTCTTACCCACCCATTTCACCCCCCATTCTCTTTCCAGTTTTCTCCCTCTGAGCTTTTGCCACCGCATCCATGTCTTTTATCACAATTTTGACCCACAGAAAGGAATTCTCACAAGATATCAAAACAAAAATCTATATTTAATATGAGAGCAATTACAAAGCAAAGTTGGCTGCACAGGGCTGTTGTCACCAGAGCGCGTGTTTTTCATCAAATAGGTCATTAGACGATGATGGATGTAAACCTATAAAGTATCTAAACTGGACCTTTTAACAAACCACGAGCAACACTATCATTTCTCTAATAGAACCTGCTGACCGTGTCATTCCCTCCTGCCATTTGTCATTTTTCCTTGTGAAATAATCAATATCTGGGCGCTTTGAAATAAATAATATAAAAGTCATAGTAACCTACCCGAGGAGCAACAAAAATAGACTTATGGAGCATTCAGAAGGCCTATATGGCCTCAGGGCAGTGTCTGCTGCACGTTTCTAATCAATGCATAATATGAATTGTATTTTTTAGAGCACAGAGTGCAGGATTTTAGTTTGTACCACTTCTTTTCAAGGTTAGCATCTGTTGTGTTGCCTGCACCATGGTGGAGTGATTTTACAGCAGAGCAGTATTTCTGCTCTAAATATTACTGGGAAATGCAATGGTCTCTATGCAAGCCAGTTATGATGAATGTCTACAGGAAGTAATGTTAAAATAATACCGCAGACTGGAGAGAAAAGATATCTGCGCACTGAAAAGCTACCAAATTGCACAGTTTGCTACACAGATGCTCATCAGGCTTTAGCTTCTTCTGTATCCTCCTGCTGATCATCTGTGCTTTGACTGAACAATATTTACATTGTGAAGAAAATACTCAGTTATCATTTTGCACAAGGATTTCTTTTTAAAGCTATTACATCATGTATAAATGTGTGCATTTTTTACTGTCTGCATCAAAAACACAACAGTTCCTGTAGAGCTTCATTTGGGATTATCATTCTCTGTGCTTTAGTGGCCACTTGTGAAAAAATCTGATATGTAGGAATGAGGATGTGAACTAATCCAGACTTCCTGAAGACAAGTTCAGGAAGTCAGACTATTACAAGTGAATACTTTTAAGATATTTGATCCACTGCAGATGAACCAAAATCATTATCTGCAGCTTCTTCTCTGTGTTCAGTAGTTTTGTGAGGCATATAAATGACATAAATTATGCAAAAAGTAAGTAAGAGCTTCCAAGCTGTATTCACTTGCCAAAAAGCAGTTTGTTCCTTCAATGCCACTCTATTGTGAGCAAAGCTTCAATGGTAAATCATCTTTAGGGAAGTGCTCACACTTGACCTATTGTCAATTTAAAAAAAATGATTAAAAAAATAGAGTTACAGTATGATCTGAATGTAACGGTTCAAATAAATAAAGATGTGCAGTCTGTGCACCAAATCAAAACATCAGACTTTCTCACACATGCTCTAAAAAAACAGCCCACATTCACAAATACTAACAGGAGCACTGGAATGGATTTGAAGTTTAGACATCTTGCACCTCAGTCTGAGAGAGCCGTCAAACACCCGCAATTATGGCCGAGTAAAGAAACGCCATAATTACATCACAGTAACAGGATATCTCCACTTGAGCAGCTCACTAAATGAATTACATGTGTTAATGACACGGACATGCCAGCAAACTCTACCGCTGATGGAAATTTTGACAAAAAGAACTGTAGTAACCAGTGCAACCTTTACTTTATCACTCACAGCACCTGACTCCTCATGACTGCAAATCAGACGGCTAATGAATATCTTCAGGGAACACATGATGACGATGATGATGATGATGATGATGATGATGATGATGATGATGATGATGATGATGATGATGATGATGATGATGATGATGATGATGATGATGATGATGATGATGATGATGATGAGTCATAGCTGGAGTGAGAACCTCTCAGTTAGGTCACCCTGATATGCTGCACTTAGAAGAATACAGCTTATCTGTCTTGGTCTCACACAAACTTTGGAAGATGATGCCATGAGTTACATTAGTGCGTTGTATTTATCTTAAATTTAACCAGATTCACTACAGGCCTGACCTCAAATAAAACCATATTCTTTGCCAAAAAATTTAATTATTTGTCTTGCAGGAAGCAAATTGTGTTGCCAAATTGGAGGTGATCTCCCATATAGTGATAATGCAACAACACCCTCACAAAGTGATCAATTAAAGCACAGACATTTCTCTGCATTTCCACCTGGTGGCCCACAGAGGACGCTGCCTCCCCGTTTTTCCCTCCTTTTCTTCTTCTTCTACACCAGCTCCCCAACCAATGGACTGCTTTTTAACAAGTCAATTAATATCAATGAGTGAATATACATAGCACATTTACAAAGAGTGCAATCTGAGGGATGAATTAACGAAATCGATTAGGGAGGGTTGGGGAAAAATGAGCGTGCGACGCGCAGACATTGTGGAAGTGGCCCTCACTGCAAATCAATGAATTAGAAATATGAATCTAATCGCCCATTGGTGACACGTTGAGTAGCTGCAGCCTGATTTCAAACCTTTTTTTCCTCCCATGTTGTGTTTTAGAGTTTGGGAAGCAGAAACTGGGGACTATTGAACAATTAGTGCTGGAATGGTGAGCATGTATTAGTTAGTGGTATTTTATTTGAATTTGTCTTCTCAGGATGAAAATATTGTGCACAGGTATAGGGAGACTTTTGTCGATTAAAAAAAAAATCAAAGGATTTCAAGAGTTTTGCAGGTTTAAATTGACTTATTTCAAGTTTGCATGACAGTGGAGGTTTTACGCACAGTTGGATAGGATTTGCCATAAGAATTACGCATAAAGAAAAATGTCTTTAGATGATTATAGATGAAAGAATTTTTAAAAAGAAAAAAAGCTTCACAATTAGGGCTCCAATAATAGAGGCCTATATGTATAAATTACAATTTTTCTTTTTTAATACATAGATTTTCAGTGGTGGTGCTAGAGTTTAAATGTAGTCAAACACCTCCAAAAATCGATTAATGCGCCCAGTTTTTTTTTTTTTTTTTTTTTTTTTTGGTGGTTCCAAATGTATCATCAAATCTAAAAAACAAACCAACAATGGATTGTGAGTAGCCTCACGCCGTCGATCTGTGTCTGACTGTGGTGTTAGTTGTGTGATGATTCGTTTGTTCTGACGGTCCAAACCTTCCTTTTTGGCGGTAACAGTCCTGTGTTCATTTGTCGCTAATTGGACTATATGAGACCAATAACAGGCGAGCGCACACAGCCTGCAGCCAGAGCGCACCGAGAGGGGAGGATGGTCTCTCTCTCTCTACCTCCCTCCCTCTCCCTCTCTCTCTCTCTCTCTCCTCGCCGTCTCTCCCTTAATCCCATTTGCCATTGTACATGCCCAATCGCCTATACTTTCCGCATTTAACTTGGATGACATTTTTATTTCATCATTAGCATCAGACGCCAGACTGACTGACACGGTGGACACAGTTTGCGTTTTGACGAAAAGAGCCCGGGATGAGACCATCTCCATGTTTGTGCAGTTTTTTTCCTACCTTTCCAACACCTGATTTTATGATTTTTCGAGCCTAGGAGGACGTGCGTTTTGACGCGCTCTCCGGGTGTGAAATCCAGTTTCCGAAGAATAATAAAAGCAGGAACTCCTCGTATAGACCGGGATACCGACAGTCTGTAAGTTGCTTTTCTTCCCTCCCTCGGTTTTTTTTTTAATTCCTACTTTCGTGGTCCCTCTGCGTTCAGACCACAAACCACAGCGATGCCAGAGACAACGCAAGAGACGTGCGCTTCGGCCAAGGACTCTCCTTTCTTTATTAAGAACCTGCTGAACTGTGATAGCAAACCGTCCAAGCCCAAACCCGTACTGGCTGCCACTAAGGCGGCCCTTGAGGGAGGATTTTCCCTTTCCCAGGTCGGGGACTTCAACTTTCCACGCTTTGACCTGCCCGCTCAGAGGTTCAGTCTACCGGCTCACTACTTGGAGCGCACGTCGGCGTGGTGGTACCCCTACACCCTGAGCTCAGCCGCACACCTACACAGAGCCGAAGGTAAGCACCAAACCGAGACACTTTAAGCCTTTAAGCTCCATTTTAATGCCTCTAATCAGCAAAATAAACACAATATAAAAAAAACACCATAGGATCTTTCTTTAACATCTTGTCACTGAACCTCCTCCTCAGAGATTTACTCCATCAAAGTGGATATTTTTGGTTAGAATATTACAGGCACAGTCTCCTCTCAGAGTGTAGTGATTTAGCACCTTATCCCCTACGAAGGCCTATTTTGTTATGCCACAACGCGGGATAATAGATCAATAAAGTAACACTGTGCATAAAATGAAGTAGACACCATCAAATCATTGCATGAGGGTGACGATGCGCAGCGTGCTTTTGATTTGTCTATTGGCGCTCACCGTGCACATCTCACCCCTGAGGCTTGGCCGCTGACAGCCTTTTTTTTTTCTTTTTTTTACCTGCCATTTATTCATAAGGGATTTAAAACACATGGTAGAAAATGGAGTATTTTTTAAAGCTTGTTTAGTGAGGACAATAACTGTGGAAACCTGATTTATTTAAACAAATATAAGGAATAAAACACGCCTGCGTATTTGAAATATTTTACTCTCCTATTAAAAAGTGCTCTGTTTTAATAGGAGAAAAATGGCAGTTTGGATGTATTTGGACACGGTGACAAGCCATTTTCCTGGCACTATTTATTAGCTTATCATTTTAGATTTCCCAAAGCCCACTGACTCAACAGGCTGTAATAAAACACAAGTGTTTATGACTTCGTCTCCCTCCATGTGTCCGCATTCCAGTCACCGAGAAACCAGGAGCCAGAGACTCCTCTCCAACCTCGGGCACAGACAGAGACTCTCCGGACCTGGTCCTCAAATCCGAACCAGACACCAAAGACGACGACGAGGACGATGAGCACAACAACAACAAGAGCAGCGACGAGATCATCCTGGAGGAGAGCGACACGGAGGAAGCCAAAAAAGACGAGCTGGAGGAGTGGAAGAAGCGAGACGACGACAAGAAGCCGTGCCGCAAGAAGAAGACGCGCACGGTTTTCTCTAGGAGCCAGGTGTTCCAGCTGGAGTCCACCTTCGACATGAAGCGCTACCTGAGCAGCTCGGAGCGGGCCGGCCTGGCCGCGTCGCTCCACCTGACGGAGACCCAGGTGAAGATCTGGTTTCAGAACCGGAGGAACAAGTGGAAAAGGCAGCTGGCCGCGGAGCTGGAGGCCGCCAACCTGAGCCACGCCGCGGCGCAGAGGATAGTCCGGGTGCCCATCCTCTACCACGAGAACTCGGCCTCGGAGAGCGGAGGCGCCGCTGCCAACGTGCCCGTGAGCCAACCGCTGCTCACCTTCCCGCACCCCGGGGTGTACTACTCCCATCCCATCGTCACATCAGTGCCGCTGCTCAGACCGGTTTGAAAATAAGACGAGTTTTGTGGCACGAGTTGGTGTCCATTTCCGAAATTAACTCATCACAAAAAAGTCAAAAACAACAACAAAAAAAGTTACAAAAAAAAAAGACAGAATATTTTTATACTTCTGAGTGAATGAAGAAAGAAAAAAATAGCAAGAGACTGTCACTGTCAGGCCTACATGGACCTATTTTGGCAAATATTTTGTGTCATTTTCCATAAGGGTGCCGTTTACACGTGATCCGACAATTTAAATCCCATTATTATTATTATTATTATTATTATTATTATTATTATTATTATTATTATTATTATTATTATTATTATTGAGCATCACCTCAGGAGTTCACCTGCTTACACTGCCTGATGAGTGTCTTTTTCCTGTTTTTTCTTTCCTACTTTTTACATCCTGCCTGTTGCTGGACAGGTCAACTCTGTGATGTACGAGAAAAGAAAGAAAGAAAAAAGAGATTACTTTGTTTACAAAAACTGTCGGTTTAAATGCGGCCTACTTTTCATCCAGCACATTTGATTTAATTTCCATTTCCAGAATTGATCACAAAATGACGTGCAATACACTGACGGTGTGCTGTGAATGAATGAATCCACCAAAACATACATGTTTTGTCATCTATTCATGCTGGAGGCTTTGCTGTAATTTTTATTTTTATTTTTATTTTTTTTGCTTTTTAAAGCCCTTGACGGGGGACAATCAAGACACTCTGAGCTGTAAAATACCCATGTAGCTTTATGTTTAGTTTTAGTAGTTCCTACTCTTGTTCCCTCTGACATGGACACGTCTTTCAAGCACAAGTGTGAGGTCCAGCGTCTCCTGAGCTTTGTGGTTTTTTTGAACAGGGGCGGCAAAAATACCGACTACACTGGTGTACAAAATATGTAAATGTATATATTTAATGAGGCACGGGGAGAGGGGGATTCCTCATACGGCTCCTCCTTTGTACAGAAAAAAAAACAATGTTTTGATATTGTATTGCTGAACCATGTTGTGAAATAAATGGAGATTATTCCTTAACATTTTAGGACATTTTTGTATGACTTATTTTCCAGGAAATATATATTTTTTAAACGACCAGGAGGTTAAATAGGGGCTGTTTCTAATTTATATTTTGAACATTAAAACAACAGGTGATGATGTTTACTCATCCATGGGCGCGCACACGCACCCGCACACACACATTTGAAGCATTGGCAGGTGGGTTTCTGTAATCATCTTAGCGTTATGCACTTTAACACGTTATTTTACATAAAAAGTGGCTCGGTCAATTAGATGCGTAATTGGCACCATCTTGCCAAAATTATGGATAATGTATTCAGAAGAGGAAATTACTCCCTAAGTATGAGCTGCTGTCTTTTAACATTTTTTCTCTCCTCTCTCTCTCATGGCGGTGTGTTGGTGTGTGGGTGTGTAACTGTGTGTGTTTGGGATGTCAGGATCTATGGCAAGCATCTCCACCTGATCAGTTTTTGTATTTTATGCACTTTTTCGAATTTATGAAGATCGTTTTATTTTTTACTATTTTATCAAGAAAAGTCTTTCTTTACGTGGACTACTTTTCATGCCACTTTTATTTAAGTAAGATAATTGTGCTAACAGTTTTAGGATATATGAAAACACCTCTTAAATGCTGTTAGTTTTATTTTTTATTTTTAAAAATCTGTAAATAGAATTTCACAGTGTCTCCACAGTTAAAGCTGCTATTACGCAGCAGCAGCCTTAAGCTGCAGGCTCATCTTTTAATTTGTAAATTTCAAATTAGAGCTGAATTAGTAAACTGGTACTTTGTAACACATAGGATCCTACAGGTGTCACTGGATACTGGATGCTACCATCTCAGCGAAGACATCCATAGATTGGCCTGCAAGGTAATTAAATAGTACAATTCAAGCTATAAAAAGCTTCTTTTTTTTAAAAATCCTGCTTGTTTTCATGCAAAATAATCGATTTTTCTTTAACGTTTTAGCACACCTTTGGCCTTCCAGCTCGATTATGAGGAAATCCATTGAAATTAGAACTGAACAAAATGCAATGAATCATATTTTCATGGAGGATTTTTTTCGCCAAATTAAAATTAGATCACATTGTCAAGATCCTGAAATTATTGCATTTAGTGCATGCACCGTTAATGCATATATGCATATATATATTTATATATATTTATTTTAATGTATTTTAAGATTTTTACACACCAGAATGCATCCTGTTAAATTTATAGGGGAGTAATGCAAATCCAAGAGGATGGTGCGAAGAGGGAAGAAGCTCCAAGCTTAATGTAGCTATAGGGGCAAATCTCAACATAAATAGCAATAATTTATAACAAAATTAAATAACGTTTTTACCAGTAATAATAATCAGGATGCGGTGTTTATTTCAGTAAAGATTTGATTACATTTTGGAGCTTTTTAACAGCGTCCAGCAGGTGACAGTGTCCAGATTGCAGGTTAGAAACCAACTCAAATGGTCGATTCTCTCCTTGTAGTGGGCAGTTTTAGAAGCATCTGTAGGTTCAACTTGCAGCATAAAAATACCCAATAAAATGCCTTTTTTTTTGTTGCATATGCATCGCCAAAACTTTGGAGCTATAACACTCAAGAAAATTCCCACCCCTTCAAAAAACCGAATAGATGAGATTATGCGTAAAAGCCAACAGTGAGGCACGTGTGTTCCTCGATCAGAACAACCTTTGCTTCAAAGGCCATTCTCTGCTTTCATCTGCAGGCTAATACAGTTATTGGAAATGAATCAGTCAGCTATATACTCTATATGATGACCTCATCAAGAGACAAAGGGTTCATTCAAATATCGTCGGATCATCCAAGTATTGACGTGTACCTACCGCGCACGCTCAACACGGCCCCATTACTGCAAATTAATAGATTGGTATGGCATTATTCTCCTGGCACGTATCGATCCGTGCACGTCTGCGGCACACTGCGTCAAGTAAGAGCAACGTTCACACGCAGCTTCGGCTCAGCTTATGACCTTGATTTGCGCGCATAAATTGAAAAAATTACCACTCGATAATTTCCATTTGTGCGACATCTTTATGTGAAGGAGTGAAGGGGGAAGGGGGAAGGGGGGGCAAAATCAGATAAAGTACATTTGCAGGAACGGGGACAAACGGACGTGACCGGGGACCGTGCTCAGTGTATTACATTAAAATGGAGAGCTGAATGGGTAATTTTAAGTCCTTATCAGAGGTTTTAGTGCCAGTTTGGAAACACACAAGTGGCCCCGACCACCTTGCATAATGCTGGGCTCTTCTCTGCTGGCACTGGCATCTCCTCACACGTGTGGTTGGATTGTTGAAGTTTGCTATTGGAGATTAAAACATTTATCTCGAGAAATTAAGTAGATTTTGAACCATTTCTCTCAAGAAATAAGGTTCTCTGAGGGGTTTGCAAGTTCCTCGCAAAGACGGAAATCACATGAACACACTGAGTGATATGGGATGTAGGTGATTTGATGGTTGTCTTTTTTTTACACCTACAGCTTTAAAGTTTCCCATATCTTTGACAAATTATATCAAATACCAAACATCCTCTTTGATGGATCCCTCTGGCACAAATATGGGAGACTGTGTGTGGATAGAAACGTTCAGGAAAATCACCTTTCATGCCGGTTCAGTTCCTCAACAGTTACAGGCACAAGCTACTGGGAGATTTCCCTAATCACAGGCCAGACCCAAGTGATGCCAACACCTCGCGTCGAGGACCGTGAACAAATCTTTTGACACATCTCGAGGAGGAAATCTTGTTTTATACCCATCCCATTTGCTTTCCTGATTGAATGCGAACATCAGATTTTCATCAAAGTTCTATTAAGTGAAACATAGGTTGCGGGGCACCGTCTGATTGGAACAGTTTAAATTTTAATTGTGTTTTTAATTTGACATATAGTTGCTGTGAAGAATGACACCGAAACGCCGAGGGGCGGTCGATTTTCTTAATTTCTCCCCGAGGAATTGATGAGTCTATCAGGGCAGTAGATTGGAAAGCCATTAAAACTCAATGGTTAGGTTGTTAATTGGAACTTGATGGATAGGAGCCCTTGGATAGGCTGTACTGATCCAATCTTCCTGACTTTGTGTTTTCCAATAAATTACCCAGTTCATTTCCACACTCAGATTACATAAATTGTACACCTCCAGGGCTCGGGTGCTCTGCTGCTTGCGTTTACAACTCTCTCTCTCTCTCTCTCCCACCCTCACACACACACACACACACACACACACACACACACACACACACACACACACACACACACACACACACACACGCACACACAAGCTTTACGCGCACGGACGCACGCACAAACGCCTCCTGAAAAAAGAGCAGGCCCCGCTTTCTTGAATGAAAATCGAAACATAATCAACGTTTATACTTAGAAAATTTATTGATATCATTTTCTCTGGTAATTTCCTTATTCTAGACTTGGACACGCCATATATCATAATACACACGTGTAAAAGGGTCTTTGTTTAATATTTATCGAAGCTTGATTCCCAGATCAAAGCGCCTCATAACTTCATCTGTCTTTCTCAGACCTTTCTCTGCTGCTAAAGATCTTGTTCTGTTATTGCGGTAGGGCGGCCGCGCAACCAACCTATCATGGTGATAGAGCACGAACTTAGGGCCGCTCCTTGCTGTGTATTTTTGGCCTCGCCAGGGCCTCGAGAAGCGCAGAAACATGGGCAGAAGGGACGAACATTTCCATACTAATAGAAGAAGCCTGTACCACTGGCCCTATAAACGCTGACATAAAAAAACACCGTGCGTAATTTATCCTCTTTGGCACGATAGCAGCCTGTTCTGTCCACTATCTCCGTGATGAACTAATCTCACTTTGCAAAAGTCGTCTGAAAGTGATGAAGGCGCGGCCGCACTGACAAAGGTCTTTGTTTGAAAAGAGCGGCATATAAAATAAACCCATTTAACTGTCATTGCAGATTTCACGCCTTATGTGTAACCATCATAAATCCAGCATCCGCCCCCAACTGCCCTCATATATTTGCCCCCCCTTCAGTAAAGCCTCCCCTGCGTAAGCGTTTTAGGAAGATCGTTTAGCAGCTGCTGGCCCCGCTGCCAGTTGAGGATATTTACGCGCGGATCCAGATGCATCTATCTGACTTCTGTGATGATGATGACGACAGAATCTGCTGTCAGCATCATCGTCGTCATCATCATCATCATGAGCGGCAGCAGCAGCAGCATCACGTCCATAATCTTCTCCCTCCAACACCGAATGCCGGTTGTGTTGCTACCGGGAAGGGCACTGACACCATGATTAAAGCTGACCATTTGTAATGTGTCTGGGGCTTCCTTACAAAGCAGTAAAAAAGGAGGGATAATGTGCCCGAACCTCCAGCTCAAGCCCCGCAGCCAGACACAACCAGAGACACACACAACGTAACACAACACAACAAAACACCACAAGCAGACAGACAGAGAGAGAGAGAGAGAGTGGGAGGTGGGAGGAGGACGGTGGTGGGGAGAAGCGCGCCTCCCTCCTCGTGCACCACACACACACACACAAAAACACACACACACACACACACGCACACACACGCAAGGCCCCCACCACCTCCAATCAATTAGTCAATCAATTAGCCGGCCTCCACTCCACGCGCGGTCATCACGAGGCAGATTAGCTCAGTAATGATCAAATTAATTCTTAATCGGAGATAATGGACGCGGAATGAGTTTATTATTTTCAGGAAAAATGAGTTGGGCCTTTCGTCTTAGTTCCAAGGCTGCGTGCGCGCAGCCGTCACGCCACCCAATTTATTATGCATGGGAGTAATAGAAAAGAAGACATGACAGTTATTGCAATAAAGTCATCCTCAAGTCACTTTTCCTGGATGCGCAGGTTGGATGGGATGATTTTTTTTTTTAAAGGGATGAATCCACATGCTACCATATTCTGAAATTCATATATAACAGGAAAAAAAATGCAGATTTCTTTAAAAATAGTAGCAGCCTGTGCGTATTTCATCCAGATATGACACAATTTAGTGGCAAAATTCGCAACCAAATTTGAATTTACTTTAAACAATATTACCCTGTGATGGAGCTGGATCAGAGCTGCACACACACACCATTTATCTTTCCATTTGATCTACTTTAGACAACATATGTATCATTGGTGGTCAGGATTCCGAGCAGCAAAAATATAATTTAAAAAAATAAAAATTTGCACCGAACAGTTTTCCAAATCCTGCAGCCGTGCAGCAAGCAGGACGCAGAAATGATGCACACTTTAATGCTCTTCTTCGGCTCTCTCGCTCTCCTCATCTCGTCGCCAAAAAACCCTGACAGGAGTTTGAAATTTCCGGGCTTGGTTCGGAGGCTGCGATTGGCCCGTGAAGGAGCTTACCTACATGCAAATGAAGCAACGCAACCTTGCTGCCTCTGATCCAGAGCGTGAGGAGGAGGACCAGGAATACACTCATGTTCCCCGAGCTCCAGAAAAAACACCTCCAACTCCTTCAATGTTAAAACCCCACAATTAAAACAGGTTGAGGGGGGAGAGAGAGGAGAGAGAAAGAAAGAAAGGGGGGGGAAAGCGGACAAAAGACGCAATTTTTACGCACCAATCGTGTAGAAAAAGCAATAACGGAATACAAGGGGGACAGACCGATTCAGTCAATACTTCAATACTGTTATGAAGCGAGAATGAGTAGCGCAGAAGACAGCGGGAGCAAGTGCTCGTCGGGCCCGATTTCCAGCTTTACCATCCAGTCGATTTTAGGCACGCCGTCCGATGAGCCACGCTCCGGGAACAAGGAGCTCTCCAAGGGGCCGCTGCCGCCAACGCCGCGGAGGCGCTCGCTGTCGGTGTCCTCCGAGGAGGAGTGCAGCGGCGGGGAGGACTCAGCTGACTGCTTCTGCTCCGATACGGGTCACAGCGAGCCGTGCACCCAGCACCAACCGCACAACTTTTGTTTAGGTGAGGAAAACCTATTGCTTTTATTAGTATTACTTTTATTATCAGTATTATTATTGACATTATTATTGGAACGAAAATAGCTGCGAAAAGGTACAAAATAATAACTTTCAAAACCTGGTTACACTATTTATATTCTATTTCCTACTATATAATTAGTTCGTTTTTAAAGGAAAAATACCCAGGCCCACTGTTTCATGCTTTTGTTTGCTCTTCACTTTCACGTTTCGTTACCTTGTGTTTGTGATACTGACGTATCAGCCCATCCACTTCCACTTGTTTGTTGTGTGCAGACTATCATCGCAGCGGCAGCAGGAGAGTGGAAGGTCGAATAATTAGCCCTCTGTCTTTCCTCTCATTTCAAATTTAATTGAGCCTGCTAATTGATGAAACATGCTTCCAAAATGGCTGCACTACACGCTGTCAATTGAGCGTTAAATAGAGCGGGATTTAATTAATAGCTTACTGTAGCTACACCGAGCATACTCATACTGGATTGTTTATTTAAGAAGTCACAGGCTTGTGCTGGGCTGGGCTGCTTTCAGCTTGGCCATAAAGTCAGAGTTGACACTTGAATCAGACTGAGAAGTGTATGTAAAAAATATATGGTGCGTAAAATCACGCGTAAAAGGTATTTGTTTTGGTGCTCACCACCTCCTTCTCCTGCTGCGTTCAGGTCCCGCTAAAGGACTCTTGTCTGGGAGCGACGGGCTGGCACGGCGGCCGCACTTGTCCCAGCCTCTGCTGCAGGATTATAAGGAGGAGCAGGAGAGACCGTGCCATCAGATGTCACCTCTGTCGGAGGAGAGACAGACGGACGGTGCGGACAAGCAGAGCAACTCGGCCAAGAAGAAGACGCGCACGGTTTTCTCCCGGAGTCAGGTGTACCAGCTGGAGTCCACCTTCGACATGAAGCGCTACCTGAGCAGCTCGGAGCGGGCCTGCTTAGCCTCCAGCCTGCAGCTGACGGAGACTCAGGTGAAGACGTGGTTTCAGAACAGGAGGAACAAATGGAAACGGCAGCTTTCCGCTGAACTGGAGGCGGCCAACATGGCCCACGCCTCCGCACAGACACTAGTGGGGATGCCGCTGGTTTTCAGAGATAACTCCTTACTGCGCGTCCCGGTTCCCCGGTCTATCGCCTTCCCAACGCCCCTCTATTACCCGGGGAGCAACCTGCCAGCGTTACCTTTATACAACCTGTATAACAAAATTGAGTATTGATTGACTCTGCTGTATGTTCACCACTGCAGTCCACGTAAAAAGAAAAAAAAAAACGCATTACAAAACAATACCACATTCTTATAAGTGTCTCCACATAACCCCTGTATATTAACTGTATCACTTTATTTGTTGAGAAAATTCTTATTATGCAGCAACTGTATGTGTCACAAGAAAGCAATCAAGCTATATGTATAAAATACACCATGTGTATAATTAATTATAACAATTTTGTACTTTTATTTTATTTTCCTTTGATTGATAAAATATTGGAGCTGAACCTTCATATCACATTTGAGGAAACAACTGATCCCAAAAAGACTTTTACACCCTTTGTATTCACAGCCTAATTGGTTTGTTAAACATATTACAAAGCATCAGTCATTTTATTTCAGCTGACATGAATCCAACACTGACAGGAAAAACACAATTCTTCCATTTAAGGAAAAATATCATTGTTTCTATTGTAATTTAGACCTTCAATAATAACCTTCTCATTCAATAAATTTTCTATTTCAGTGAAAATTGGGCTCGCTTGGTTTTATTTTATTCCCCCTTTTTTGCATTTGCAAGCTAACTACCAGTATAGTTCATTTTTCAAGGAAATGTAAATAAGGCTCATGTTAGATTCTTGAAGGACACACAAACAATAGTGTTATAATTTTATCACAAGGCACTCTAGTGCACTAATCCAGTGTGAACATCATTATGTGACACAAATGACTTTGTGTGAATTTTTGCTGCAGAGCTGCCGTAATTCTCTTGAACTGTTTTATTTAAGACATTTTAAGCTAAAAACAATTAAACTATGAGCCAGGCAGCGTAGTGTAATTGTATTTCTGCATACTTTCGGCTCACATATTTTACAATTTAGATCCCGTTATTAATTAAATATTTGGTTTTACGCTTTTTGACAGGTGCATTTTAATACCAACTTAAATCTGTGGAAGGAAAATGCATTTTACAAGGATGCAGTGTGGAATGTAGTGTAGTAATTCCTTTGCAAGGCTTATATTTTGTACCTACTTTGATTCCTACTCACGCCAGCCTCCAAATTAAAAAAAAACTAAATCAAGCACTGTCTAAAACTACACATATTTTCTTGGTAATTTCGCTTTTAGAAACACAGCTAGTGACCACAGTAGTCTGCTGTAAATGAAGAGGTGGACGACCACATGCAAGCTGCCTTGGAAGAAGCAGATAAAGCACATTTCAGGCTGGAAAAAGAGATGCACACTATCACTAGCCAATCATGCCTCTGGGCGGGATCTTCTCTCATTTGAAGTCTGCCTCCGATGGCTCTCAAGCATCAGGGCCTTGTAAGGGGAAACCTAATAAAGAGGCATATTGTCAAAGTTCAAGACTCTGGCTGTCATTAAGCTGTACTCCTTTTCTCTGTCTGTGTAACGGATTACTGTATCAGCAACACCGTATACAGCATGGCTGGTTATTTCAGAGGCTAGTTTAGATTTTCAAGAGGACAATAAATCAGCTGTCAGAGCTGGCTTTACTATTTCATAATAGTTTAATAGACGCAAATAATAAAAACAAAACCCAGCATAATCACACACACTTTGCCACTCTCAAGCACACACACACACACACACACACACACACACACACACACACACACACATAAATGTCCCATGGTTGATGGGGAGCGATAAAATTGTGTCATTTGCGAGCTTTTCTTGGGTGTCACATCATGTACAAGGGAGCCCCCCCCCCACCTCCATCCACCCAGCACCCCCCTTTACCCATCCCACCAATCTCTCACTGTGTGCTAATGGCTACATTACCTAGCAGAATCATGACTAGCCAGGCTCTGCTGCCCTGCAGATTATGCCTGACCCAATTTCTGCAACAGCCGCCCTGTGTTTCTGGGAAAATGGATAGCGTTAGACAACAGCGGTGATTTATGGGTAACTCCAGCACCGGCGGAGAGGTGAGGTGCAGGAGGATGAATTTGTGACAGATAGGAGAGAGAGAGAGGAATGGGGGACAGTAACGCTTATGAAAAGGAGCAATAGCTTTGGTTGAATGAAGCTGTTTATTAGTTTCCAAGTGGTCATTATGTCATCAGGTGTGACGGCAATGTGCCGCTCTTTTGGATGGATGTTTGCACCCCACTGACTTGTGGGAAATCTGCATGACCTGTCACCTGAGGTTGTTTGATTTACAAGACGGGGGGAGAGAGAGAGAGATGTGAGGAGATGCTGTGAGGAGCAAAAGGAGAGAATAAGAGAGAGAGAAAGTGAAAGAGGAATAGGTGGGAGGCAGATAGAGGAAGGGTGGGGGGGTGTTCTATGTAACTATGTATCACTGCAATGGCAGGCGTGAATTACAAATTTTAATAGCAGGGCAATGAAAATGATTTGAAGTGGTTTAAACTGCAAAGAGACAGCGACTGGCATGGTGATGAAGATTTGTTGAGATGATATGTTGTGCCTTAGGATTCATCAAACCTGCCTGCTAAGGTGAAAAGCAAGTGTAATTCACTCTGTGGTATAATTTATGATGGGAGTAATGGAAACTGTGGGCTACACACAGTGTGGAGAGGGAGAGGCAAAGACAGAGTGCACTGGGCAAATTGATTCTCAGGATAGTTTTTAGAGCATATTTACAAGATCATAATGCATTATACTGAAACCTCCAGATATCGCCTCTTTTACATCTCGAGATAAAATGATGAAGATCAAAACTAACTTAATTGAGATCCCATTAAATTTAAACAGGCTGCAACAACATTATCCATCACTTTACTTCTTTTTTTTCCATTCATAATGTTCTCTACTAACATCTGAAGATTTTTTACATATTCCATCCTTTCATCAGTTATTTGGATGAGGGCTTTTCGACTGCCTCCCCACCATATTTACAGCCATTTGATTTAAAGAGGGTATGTGTGGCTTCATATTAGAGTGGAAGGTTATGAAGTAGCTATAACACCACGAGCAGATGCAGAGCCTCGGGTCTGCCTCAAGACAAGAGTTTTAAAAGCGATCGCAATGCATTAAGCCAGACAACTCTCAAGACCTGTTTGCTCCCTAAATGAATTTGAGGGGAATGTAACAAGGTTTCTGAGGCAGGCCCTGTCATCCGCTGGCTTTAACCAGCTTCTGTATTTATGGGTTAATGGTTAAAAAGGAGAGCTTGGAGCAGAAGTGATTTTTCATGATTCTGTTTTATATCAACTGGAAATGAAGGAGCTGAAGGGAAATTGTGTTTGTCCCCCCCCCCCATTCACAGCCCCCACCCCGTCACCTTTAACACAAGAGGAATACGCTACCAGGGAAAGTTGCATGGTAAATGCAGCGTGGACTAAGTGTATCAAATCAAAATATGGTAAAAATGACAGATTTGGAAATTGTTTGGTGCACTTTAAAGATGCAGGAAGATTTCCTAATGGACGAGATTAATGAGAAAGGTTTTGAATAAAGTTTTAAGTCTGTCACGTGGTTAAACTGAAACCAAAAAACATGTTTTAGTGCCAAAATCAGGCTCATGACACTGTGGCTGACGGTATCAATATGACATGTTTGGAGACGCTGATAACTCAAGGTCAAATACAAGCAGCTCACTTATTTGAACCACAATGAAAGCCTTCCATCTACAAGCTAAGCTACCCAAGAACAATATTTAACCAAAAACTGTGGATCTGGGCTTTTAATGGCAAATGCATTATGTTTCATTGTTAAATTACCAACCATTTCTTGAACTGCCTGTTCTGAAGTGCCATTCGCCATCCAATATGCATCAAACTATTATAGACTATGCTACGTGTGGAGAATTCAGCTATTACTCCAGATAAGTCCATTAGCATTACCTTTGACACAATAATGGATGTGAGATACAATTTTCTGCTCTCCATTTTGTATTTGTAAGGATAATAGGGGGATTATCTTGAAGGCCTTATGCTACACACTCAAGCGTGAGACCACAGAGACAGAGAGCTCTGCAACAGTTGTTTTCACATCCTCCCCTCGCTCCCCTCAGCCCTTCCCTCTGCTCCAAGACCCTCTCAGGGAAGATAAAGCATGTCATTATTCTATTAAAGACCTACAATTTTTGTAATGGGACTTGCAGTGGTCGGCAGAAGTGCAGGCAGCTTCTTCAATATCCTGGACATTATTTGCTCGTTTAGTTAAATGATGTTTCTAATTCCCTCATAATTACTTGTAATGAGGCTGTCTCCCTCGTTTTGATGCGGCTACATCTTAATACAGCATGGCATTCTTTTTTAGGGATAATTACCTCTCATGAGGCCGGGGAGCAAGGCTGGGGTTTGTTGTGTGCTGCACACGTGGCAAATTGGCTTGTTTCCTGCCATCTTGTCTTCCTGCAAATTGGTAAATTAAGTTTCTCGGCTGGAGCATTAGAACTGTTAAGTTTGCTTTCTCGTCTCCTTCAAATGATTGGCTTTACTGACAGAGAAATGGTTGTATATTCTGCGTTTTGTCTCATTAACTTTTTACTTTTAGAGGGAGCCGAGTACTGGAGCATTAAAAGAAATTTACCAAGAGGACAGTTTTAAAATTATTTGCACATGCAATCCAGATCACAGAGCAGCAAAACATTAACAAATTCATAAATTCCTTTATCTTAAAATCTATTCTTGTTTAATTTTAAAGCAAAAATTTAAAGCTACAGTGCTAAAACTGTTTCTAATATCATTTAGTGAATTGTTTTGCAATGAAGTGAACACAGGGATCATATATTACAAATTACCTTCATCTATTGTAACACTAATAGACAACAATGGTGCCATAAATACACATCCACTGCCACAGTGTCAACAAAGTCGGTGAAGCAGTTCCATAATTTTCCTCTTGATAATATCATAAAGGGAGATGTGCAAGTCTTTTTTTATGTCTTAGGGATAATAAACGATCATTTTATTTTCAAAGTGCAAATTAGACGCTACAGAAATGCACAACTTACTCTTAATATGGACTTTCCCTTTTCTGTTTCCCCTCAGTGAACAGACCTGTCTGTGTTGTCCCTCTGAAATGATCCAGCTGCTGTACTCCAACCGCAGCCGTTGCAGGGTTGGCTGAGGGGTTTTTATTTCTAAGTGCTGATGTGTCGCAGACAGTTTGGCTCTACAAGGGCCTGTTACACGCCGATTAAAGAGAGGGAAGGAGTGCTCCCGCAGGGCGGCCTTGTACATTTACCCTGACCACAAAAAGGTCTAACGTTTACGCCCTGGTGCTGACATGACCTTCAAACAAGGTCCCTGTGCTGCCTGGGTGGATACTGGAACTGTCTGGAGGAGACCTGCAGTGGACCTCACAGACAGACAGGAAGAAATCATATCTTTTATATCAGGAATGACCTGCCATATCCTGGGAAGTGAGAAGATATGGCTTTTATTGGGAAATACAGGAAAGGATAGTTATTTTTTGCACTTATCTGGCAAAATGTGATTGTGATTTTCCAAAAGCTTTTGTCAGATTCACTGAATGTTGGAACATGATATGACAAGTATCTCTCCATTAAAATCACCTACACTGAACAAACTGACAAACACAAAGACCACTAAATAATTCAGATCCTAATCCAGTCATCAGTTATCTATTGGTGGGAGATAAACATATCGCAGGTTATTGTTTTTATTAGTGAGAGCACAGGCAGATTCTCAAGTGATCCTTTTGTCTTTGCTGGGTCACTGTTCTGTTTGTTATGAGACCTGATATTGAAGTTTTTCTAATGCTGAGAGTTGGGATCTCTTTGTAAGGACCAAGTGGTCTCTTTGAGCTGCAGGGGTCTGCTGTATGGAGAGATGATCTGTCACTTCAGACTGAGACTGACTGCTGACCACATAGCCTGCAGCTCAGCAGCGGGGAGCACAATGAAAGCAGCGCACTATCACCTGACAGCTAATTAGGGATCACTCCCCTGGAAGGGAATACATTGTCTTTGAGGGAATGAGAGAAAGAAAGCAAGAGGTCACTGAAATCTGTGTGAAGTGTCAGTCAAAGTCGCAAGCCACCTGCAATTTCTGAAGGCAACTCCTTGAAGAGTGGACTTGCGGATGTTTTGGTCATTTTTCTTGTAGTTCTTGTTAGTGATATATCATTGCAGTGATAAAAGGTAAAAATAAACAGTTTTTCTGTCTCATCTCCAACAGGAGTGAACCACAATAAGAACATCACAATTCAACATTAATACAGTCCTTTAAAATCGCTCAGCTCAGCAACACTAGTTGTCCCCAATTTTGTCTGCCCGTGTGCCCATATTTGCGGCAGTGAGTGTGTGTGTACATATGCACATCCAGGAGTGTGAGTCTATGGTTTATATGGGAGGCCTGGGATTTCTTTGAAAACACATTTGTAACCATTAGTTGAGTGTAAGGTTTCATGTGCAGAGTGCATCCTCTGGACTGGTGTCAGAGTTTCTGTGAGGCTCTGCGGCAGCCTCTCTTGGAGGGACAGTGCTGAGAGGAGGAGGATGGAGGTGGTGGTGGTGGTTGGGGAGGAGGAGGGGAAGCACTGGAGCCTAGGCGTCCCACCAACAATGCATCACGGCAGGCAGGGTGTAACCTGAGCCCCCCCTCTGGCCCTGGTGTGGCCTGCCACAGCGCACTCCCTCTCGGCCCCTTTTGCTCCCCCAAGATGCTTTTAAAGAGATTTGGTCAGCGAGAAAACAGTTCTTCAAAAGAATCGTCGTCACATTAGAAAGGAATTAGCCAGGCCTGAGGCCAAGGATTCCCTGACCCGACTAATTCTGCACCCCTAAACAATCTGTCTCGGCGCTAGGCGGCTAGTGAGGCACGTTCTCGGTGTTCCAGGGAGGGGGCATTTTCGCAGGGGAGATTCCCATGGTCCTGCAGGTGGACAATCCTTACCGAGGTCATCGGGAAAGGTTACCGGGCACTCCATCTGAATAACGGTCTGCAGGTAGATTTCAAAGATGTTTCAGGTACAGTTATAGGGACTGAGATGCAAAAAGAGATTGCAAAGGAAATGTATGGTTTAACTGTTTGTCGTTGCAATGTATGCTACCAGTTGTTGTAATTCACTTTGATGACAGATTTAATTAAGAATTTCCCTTAAAAAGTTTCTCTGCATGTACCCTACTCTACAGTTAATGGATGCTGTGACCTTATGTAATAACACAATCTTTCATTTGTTGGTGATCTAAAAATCCAATCATGGATGCAGGCTTCCATCAACATCATTTTTCAGATCAATGCAGAGAAACCATTTCAGCACTTGGCCACCTGTTCTTCTGAGGCCTGCAGGGCCCACTGGCAACAACCTTTCGTCTCACTATTAGACAAACTAATCTGATTGGGAAAAAAACATGGAGGCGGGGAGGGGCAGAATCTTACAAACCACATGCTGCGGGGTGGGACTTGACACCAGCTCTTTTCCAATGTCTCTGATGGTTAAGGATCTACTATAGCCTTCAGCATGATCAGGGGAACACACAGGAGGAGTTATAGTAAGAGAGATACAAGACGTGTACTTCTAGTGGCATAAACAAACAACAATGAATTCACTATATTTAGTTATGAAATTGGGTTGTAAGATTATACACATTTAATGACCTTTTCTGTCATCTTATATAGGGGTATAAGAGAACCCCAAAGTATTTGTATCTTATATCACTTTTAAGTGGACCTTTTCCATTCACGATGACCTTTAGACTTCTTCAGCAAAGCATATGAACCTATATAGTGTGTCAAAAAGACTCACTTCAAAGCCGTCTACACTGATGTGGTTAGCCAATGGAGAGTGTGAAGGAAAACATGCACTTGTTAAACCAGCAGGACCCAGAAAATGGCACTGAGCAATTGGCCAATTAGGAAGTGGTCCATCATGTCAAACTCATTTGCAAAAGGAAGGCTTAACCCTAAGGGTTCGAAGGTCGGGATCAAAGGCTGTCCCCCTTGGGGCTGCACAGAGTTCCTTGGAGAAACGCTGATCCCAAGCTTTTGTAAAGGAATCTTCTAATTACAATAAATCTCCACTGCAAGGTAAAGACAGGAGTGCTTGGTACAGTGGCTATATGATAGCTCTTCCCCGAGGGCCTGCAGATAGTCTATAGATGTCTGGATAGAAGACTGATAGGAGACAGTGGTTGCCACGAGGGTAGTGGCCTCTCATTTGCCCAGGTCAGAACCTCAGAGGGTGATCACAGGTTTGGCGGCTCAGGCCTGACCAGCACCTCTGAGCCTTTATTGCCTCTGGTGTGTAACTGGGTCTTTGACCTTGCCCACAGATTAGTATCAGTATCAGTACTGGTACTGGATTTAACTCTCCCATTCTTAGTCCTCTTCCTTTTATTGTTTTGTTTTCTCATGAGGGCATGTCACTCTTGGGTTCGTCACTCTATGAACGGTGACTTTAGTCATGCTCTCAGGATTTTTGTCATTGATTTAATGTTGCACTCTAATGTCTTTGCTCATAATGTAATAGTTTTAATACATTCAAGAAGTAACCTGAATAAACTTTTTTTCATTTTTTTGGAAAATGTATCTAACTTGACATGTTAAAGTTAAAAGTGATTCCAGAAGATTTCCAAAGATTTAACCAAACAGTGATCTTTCACTAAGCATATGCTCATAGTGCTTACAAAAAGACAGCACGATGGCTATGAGAGGAAAACAGTGCATGCTCAACTGTGTGTTCCCTCTACATATTGAATCTCGCTTGCAGAAGAACCCTCTTTGTTCCCTCTCCAGCTAAAGTTGTATGACACTCTCTGTGCTTCCCAGCAGGCGCTACTGTTGGCCAAAGGGGGAGGAAAGAGGAAAAGGAGGGGAGAGTAGCAGTTTGTTCTTCCTGCAATTAGCATTCACGGTTAGCTAAGCAGAACTAATGCAGCGAATCTTTGAGTCTCACGTTACCTGTCCTCCACTGCCGGAGTACCTGCAGGCCAGATTAAACTGTAGCGAGACGACAAACCCCCCCCCCATGTATCCATTACAAGCCTTTTATTATTAGCTGTGTTATTGGTAATTCCTTTTGAATGGCCATGACAAAAAACATGCACTGGCTAAGGCGGACTTCAAAAAACACAGGATACTGCATGGGTGTGGATCATGTGCTAGTGATACTGTAAATGTGAAAACAAACTGAGAGTGAGAATTACTCCTGTGCTGCTGCGGCATTGTTTGGCAGCGCTGGCGGAAGGCACAACTCCCAGCGGCACATTTTGATCTGACCTGTTTTAAGTGATGGGCTTCCCATGACAACAGTTAGTGCTGTCACATGTCAACACAAGAGGCATCTGCCCTCAAACGTCACTCCCTCGCTGACTTCATTCATATTTTATGGCTCCTGTCTTTCACAAACATCTTTTTTTTTAAACTATTTCAACCAATAAACTATCAGCTTCATTCAAATATTCTGTGTCTTCAGTTTAAAAATAACTTTTGTGTGTAGCAGGGTCATCTCCGGTTTGCTCTTTAGCATGTAGGTCAAGATGGAATGATCTCATGACTCTTTCAACAGGGACAGGATCAGGATATGGGCTCTCTGTGTCACCATTATGGGATGTGGATGAAACTGCAATGATCTCATGAGTCTTAAGTGACACAACAAAATGGCCACTTAGCAGACCTTGTCACGCACTTCCAAGAAAACGTCGCCATGTAATTTTCATTTCCAGAAATCATTTTCTTGTTGGGGATTGCAATTCACCATCTGCAGTTAAAAATTCCCATTACTAGTCAGATTAATAATTGTATCTGTGTGAAGCAAAAACAGTGAAAACAAAGCAGTGCTACAGATAAATTTGTGTTGCTAAAACAACAAGCAATCAATGCTGCCTGCTAATTGTCCTTCATATTTTTCTTCATTTTCTCCTCCCCCTGTATGTTGATTCGCTGTGTTTATCCTCAGCTAATCATTATCAGTTCTCTGAAGTGCTGTCTTATCAGTTACAAACAGGTACAAGCGGCACAAGTGCTCCCAATTGATCTGCTAAAGACTCCCACTGTGATGAGGCCACTGTCTAGTCGCACAGAGCCCAAGAAGAGACACTGCTCAAAATCAATAAGTCTTCCTGTGTCACTGTCTCTGCTTAAGTCCACACCTCTAGTGGCCAATCGCTGCAAACGTGAGATGCAGTGGAAGAAATCTTTCATACACAAGTGATACTTTGCGCCATGCTGGTGGTATTAATTGCATAACTTGATTTCATGGAATTTAAAACTAACAACTGCTGCAAATAGAACTTGAGTACACCCAGTGGAAGTGATCAGGATTCATACTGGATTTTTCAGTCCTTTTATTTTTCTGTGACCAAACACTTTTTCCTCATAAATATATCTCTGGTTTGGTTTACCTACATTGCCTCATTGCAATTCTCCCATCTATTATCACATGGGACTAAAATTTGCCGTTTGGGTTAAAAAAAAAAAAAAAAAGTAATAGGTTGCAATCAATGGATGATAATTTCTGGAAAAGGTTATGGAACATTCTACCAAATGGTTAGAGGCAGTTTCATGTAATTAATGTTGTAGCCTGTGTTTGACGAACACGGTTTTAGCTGAAAATTGCTAATGTTGCTGTACAGCCATGTTCAGAAAACTGAAGCTATTTGGAGGGGAATTACAGGAGAATCTTGCTGCAGCATACGGATTAAAAAAAAGAAGGAAAAAAAAATCACATTTTACTTTTATTGCCTATTGCCTAGTGGACACAGTTCAAATTTGACTCGGTGCTTTAGTTTAAATCGAAGCCTGACGGAATTATCTAAACAGACAGTTTTGACTATTAGACAGGAATATTTCATGAATATATTTAAAGACTGAGGTGCGACTCCCAAGTGCCTCCGTCTCTCACTCTGATATTTCTGTTTGTATCATCGAGTCTCCTTGTTGAACTGCAGCTACTTCCCTCTACTTGATGTCCAATCTAAATAAAAAAGATTGTAATATAATAAAGGACCCATAGTCCCTACTTATACAGTACTTATTGAGTGGAACATTGAGATTTATATAACTCCTCTCAATGAGGGAGAAAAGGAGAGAAAGAGTATTTCTCCATGATTGCGAGGGGGGTTTAAGGTTACCGACTAATTTCCTAGTCGTTACCTGCCGACAGCGCCACATCCGGTCTCCTTCAGTGTTTTTCAACAGGGAACAGTACAATCTGTTATACTGTAGGGATCATCAGCTCTTCCTCAACCAATGATTACAAGTAATTACCTGTTTTTTTCCTCTCTCCATCCCTCCTCCCCCCTCCTCTCCCTCTCTCTTCCCCTTTTTCTCCCTTGAGCTATTACCCTAACTGGCTGTTGTGGAGCAAAGAGGAGGTGTGTGGAGAACAAGGCAGGCTTTTATGGACTCCCCACCAGCGCCACTCCACACCGCTCCATTTTGAAATTATCGGGTCCCCTTGCTTTTGAAGTCTCTGTAAGCGCACCCTCCTATTTACGAGATGGCTATGTACTTAAAGGTCACAGATTGATCAAGAGGTCCTAAAGATGGCCTTTTCACTGAAATCACTGCAATACTGTGGCTTCCACAGGCCACATCTGTGGGAAAAACGAGGGAGAATAAAATGTATCACTCCCCCAAAGTCAGGCATATTCAGACTTTAATGCACAATTCCATTTACCCTGGAAAATGCCACAATTGAGTATGGAATTCACAATGAGCACAGCAATTTATCAGTGCTTTTTTGTCCATTTCTGTTGGCTCGGGCTTAAGAATATTTTACTTACTGATTACCCGCAGGTCATTTTATAAATGTGTCAGCCTCTAACTTTGTTTGAACATGAGACCTTCACTCCTTTGTTTTGTCCATTTTAAAAGGGCACATTTGACACACGCACAGAAAACATCAGCATCAGTGTTTTGGCAGCTTCTATGCTGGAAATAACAATGTTCATGCACCACAGTGCACTGAAGCCCAGCAGCCGTCAGCAACACATTTCAAAATCTGTTAGACTTGTTGCAGCACATCTATTCACGCCTTTGTGCATATGTATAATTTGTTAATATTCTCATTGGTTTTATTTACCAAGCATCACTTCTGATAGTAATATTTAATTCAAAGTTTGCTGCAGCTGTGCTCTATGGTGTTTTATGCTATATATTTATATAAGTGCATTGTTAGCAAATAAAATCCACACTTTTATTTGCTATTGCATTATATTGATTATTTTTCCTCATTAACTAATACAAATGCTGCTTGCATAATACAAATAGAAATTACAACACCTTATTAGTATAATGATAAAATCATCCAGTCAGTTTAACAAAAGACATTTAGCCATATGACCACTGAAAAAAAAATCTGTGAGTTTGTAGCTGATACAAAGTTGACATTTTTTTAAATCAGTTTTTCTTGTTAAATCAATTGTTATGCATTTCCATGAGCTGCTGTAAATTAATTTATGGTATGATGTTATAGTTTGCTATATAGAGAGTGTATACATTTCTGTGCTCAATAAAACCAAAGACACAGATGTAGCCTAGTTCAGGCCCTAAAACTAAAGAAACTCATTTGAATTACTGGAGGCTTTTGTTTTTCCTCAGCTGACCAGTAAGAAATGTTGTAACCTCTAAGACATCAGATTGTTTATTTGCTATGGCCCTATGCATTTCAAAATTTATCTTAGTATGAGCATACTGAAGACTATAACATCTACTCTGACACTAACTCTACTCAGTAAACTGATGCTAGCCACTGCCAGGCCACATTATTTTAGACTTAATTGGATCTTTATCTCATTAAAACAATATGATTTTCAAGTTGTTACTGCTTCAAGCTTTCCAAGTTATTACTTTATTATAATATTTAAAGTTTTTTGTGATAATAAGAATGAATTAAAAATTGTTACATCGTGTTATTACTTCACCATTTTCTAATTACACCCAAGAAGATAATTTTCCCTGCAAAGGTTGGCTGAAGACAGCAATACATCATTTCATTTCAAATAGGTTTAATCGAACAGCACAGATGGACAAAGAGAGGGGGAGAGAGAACAATGGCTGATTCAGTTGGATATTTGTATAACTAATGTAATTCCCTGAATCAAAGTGTTTGTCTGAGACTTACTCGCTCAAAACGCCAATGTGTCAGCACCAAACAAAGCTGTACAAAGGCATGCAGGCTTCGTTCATCATAAGGTCTCAAACTAAACTCACTCTGTTATTATTATGGATAGTCGGTGCCTGCAGCATGTCTTATTTATTAGCCAACTGGGGATGAATGTGAGACGGCAGAGGCAGCATATACGATGCCAATTTGACCCTGCCTTTTAAAATATGCACACTGACCGGGCAACTTGGCAGCGGCACGGACATTGAAATTTTATTGATTGCTTCACTCGCTGATAATATGATGCACGTCACATTTGACAACGCTATAAGAAGAGGGGTCAGAGCATGAGGACTAATGAAACTGTTTTGAGACGGGGGGGGAGAGCAGAGAGATGGATGTTGTTTTCTACAACATTAACCTTGCAAATGGCTGCCAGCGAGCGGCAATGCCTCACGCCGCACACACACACACACTCCTGCTGTCAACTCTGGCAACTTCCTGATGGTTGACATGAACACCAAAGCCAAAAATCTCAAACCATTAAAAATACCTGTACTCATGCAGGGAGCTAAAATGAAGTCATACATTTCCAAATGAATGGAAATTGTATTAGCATCACAACAGTGCTCATGGCAAAAAAACACCGGGTGATTTGGAAAGTGTCTCTTGCTGTCTGCTGGCGGGGATGACAGATGAGACGAGGACGATGTAAAGGGATTGGTGTTGAGCAAAGGGGGTGGGGTTGGGGTGTTTGGAGTGGCTGCGAGGGAGCAAACCCTGAGTTAAATCCCTTCAAAATGAGTAATCTTACATAATAATATCCTCATGTGTCTTGATAAGAGCAAACCCTGAACAAGCCGACAGCATCCGTCAGCGCGGTCTATGAAAACTCACTAACAACGTTATGGATCCTGAAGGCAGCTATATCCACGGCAAATATGCTCTGTGAACCTCTAATTTGGAAGCTATATCTTCTTTAACGACACCATTACCGGTGGCTATCACCATAACCGCATCCACAGCAACAATCCTCGCAAAAATCTGCGATGTGAAGCCGCATTAAGATTGCCGCCGTGGACTCGGATCGGAGTGCCGCTGTGCCGTTACACACATGGACAGGCAACAAAAGCCACACAACCAAAGGCATTAAATGGTCTCCACAGACTGAATTAGGTATCTGGTATTGTTTTAACTGGGAAGTAATTAACTGACTTGGTCAATAGGTGGGATGGAGAGCCAGTCTGTGAGGTGTTTATAGGTCCCAGGAGTCGTGGCTGAGGTGAGAGGGCACGAAGGAGCCCATCTATCCAAACTCAATGACCTGACAGATTCTCCACTAAAGGCTCACACTCATATCAATTATTGATAATATAAAAGAGATTTTTTTTCTAAACTACTGCTACTGTCACCCAAAACCAAGCTGCAGAATTTGAATGATTCAGATTTGTTTCCGTTTGTGTGTCTAACTGCGCCCGTGCATGCCGCATGTTTGTACGAGAGTATGCCGTCTGAATGCGCACAACTGTGTGGGTGTGTGTTAATCAGACACGCCGAACGCGCTCCCCTTTTTATTTTTTAACACGCTGTATGGAAAGGCGCTGCGAATCAGTAAATGGCTCCCTTTGCTAATCATCTCTGCTGCAGCAAGGGAAAAAGGGAGAGATAAATGTTTGAGTGGAGAGGTTGAGGGCGTCTCTTTCAGACCTGCCCCTGCTGTCTGTGAATAAAAGCCTGAAAAGGAGCCACAACGACAGGCTAGAAGTGAGTCCAACTGGGCTTTGAAAACGCTGCCTCTTCTTCGGGCCTCGGTGCTAATGCATCTGACTCAAAGGCTGTAAGCCAGCGAGAGCGAGAGAAAGGCGGGAAGAAAGGGGAGGGGGGAAAAAAGAAAGAAAAAGAGAGAGAAAGGGGTTGAGAGACAGGGAACTGGTGCTACAGAGGACAAAGAGCTCCAAGGTGTGCACTCGGTATTCAGTAATTGGTAAAAGAAGCTTCATTTCTTACAGTGATTTCCTGTCTTTTTACCGTCTCTGACAACCCTGATGCTTTTAATAGGGGTATGAGTAGGGGCTATTCTGTGCCTCCCCCCCCTCCCCTCCCTTCGAACACCAACCTGTCTGGCTGCTCAGCCTGACCACCCCTCCCGTCTCCTTCTCCTCACAAAATGGAAAAAGAAAAAAGCATTAACCATATTCTTTCTGTCATTCTCTCTCTTTGAATACCTCAAACCCCTTTAGCTTTAATCATTTCTGGATCAGGCTCAGTCCAAATAAGCCAAGCCATTTTCTGCACTCAATTACTCCCTTAACAGCATCAAAAAGAGAAAGGATTCAGGTATAGTGAGGAGAGAAAGAGGGTGAGAGGGAGAAAATTGTGAAGCATCTTCATCCGCCGAAATGCTTTGAATGCTTCGAAAGGCTTTCTTTTTTAATGAAAAACCAGTAATAAGAGATGGTTCTGACTATAACAAAATGTTTACTGTCTGTTCGCTAGCTGTGAGCTCTTCACTCTCCCCAGATAAATTGTTGAATTTGGAGAGGGGGAATAAAGGCTTAAAGAAATGGGCCTCCAAATTACTACATTTCCACCGAATCCTACTTTCATTACCAAGGAAAATATATCAGTAGGTACTTCACTCCGAAAGGTATTTTAATAATACATTACTTTTCTCATAACTACTCTTAACCTTTAGATACAATGCATTTTGGATGAATGCAGCTGTCACAGCTTGGTGTTCAGATAATGGGACATCCAACTCTTATTTACTGTTGTCTGCCTGAGCAAAAGATTTCACACGTTGTACTGTGTGTGTGTGGCCCCTATGCAGCTATATACCTATATATATATATATATATATATATGATTCCAAACTTCAGATATTCTCCAGTAGGCCTGAATGAGGGCACAGTTCCATCCAACGCTTCTGGCTATTTTATGAAATGTATGCAGAAAGTGCACCTAAATAGGTTGCTCTTTTTCGTGAAGTACCACTAAATCTATAAGCATGGGCTCCGGGCTTCAAAATGCTGCCCTGTTTTCCCTCATTGCCCAAATTGCCCACATTGTTCTAAATGCCCGCTAGTAGATACAAATCAAGTATGAAATGTGTGAACACCAACAGAGGTCAATAAAGCATGTCCACAGTAATATAATGTGATTGATTTTTCTCTGCAGCTCTTTCCATACAGGATTCTGCAGTGTGCACATTGCCGATGATTACACAAAAACTGCTGATGGTTAATCATAATGGCTCAGGGTGAGCACTTTACTTCGGTACTCCCTCTTTCTCATACCCTGCGCTCATTTCCCCTGTTAGCCAGCTGACGGCCGGCGAGGTCAACATGACATGCATGCATCCCCGAATGCCATCCATACAGGCAAGAGCGAGAAGCTGCTGTTTGGATGCCTCAGCCGAGAGCCTCTAACTGGCACTGCTAGTTTCTCTCCACAATCTCTCATTATATCAGTAGTGCTACAGTGGGTGCTCGGGTCGAACACTGAGCGCAGGGTGGCCGCTTTTCTAGGGTCCTCAACAGAGAAATAATATCTTTGCCTGCCAGAGGAATGCAAACAGTAAACAGAGAAAGTAAACAGGTAGATGTGAACCTCTTGTGCTGCAATCAATACTCTGATGTAGACCACCAAAGGAACAATTCCATGAAGTGTCAACATGTTCTGTTTGAAAACACTTTTTATTTTCCGCATAGATGGATCTCCAAACACCTTATTCTTGCCAAAGTATCACAGCACCATCAGGAAAACCGGCCTGCCTCCCGTTTTATTTATTGTTGTGCACTTTCATGAAATGAATATCTCCAGCTTGAGCCAGGAAGTTGAATACTCATCGCTAACCAATCCCTCACTCATATTCTTCATCTAATAAAGGCAAATTACAAAAACACAGGGGCTGAGTAAAGACGTGCCATATTGCGTTGGACTCTAACAGGTTACTTTTGGCATTAGAGTGGGCAAAGAGAAGTTACGCATTTGGGCTTTGAAAAGGAGGCCCTTGCAAAGCACTTTTTAAAAACATACTCAAAATTATAGCTCTCTTCTTTGCTAAGATGATCATTTACAGCACACGAACAAAGCTGCCAGCTATCCAGGGTGTTAATTAAATCTAGATGCCTTTTAATGCATTTAAACACCCACTTTATATTTTCCACTTTTCATCCGTCCACAACGTATTTTACCATTCCCTTATTATGCTCTTTAAAGAAGAAAATCCATGCCAAATGAATGTTCACAGAGAAGAACAGAAGCTTTGACTCTTAATGGGCATGTTAGCTCGGCAAAGTCGCTAATGGACGATGCTAATTATCACAAGCTTGGAAGGCCTCACAAAAGGGAGTGGATCAATATATGACGCGGCGGGCTCTACTCATTCATAGATGTTGGATGATGACATTCGCTCGAAACATGGTACTACACAAGAGTGCATTGTAGGGCTGCAGTGGCGACTGGGAGGGTGAGGACCAAGAGTGTTCTGCTCTTTCATTTCCAGTGCGTGTTGGCTCAAAGAGGATACCTAATGCTTTCATAAAGGCAGACAACAGGCGAGGGGAAGAGCAATATGTGCTGGTGGGTGAAGGAAAACAAGAGAGACTCTGTCTTAATGAAGCTGGTTGTATTGGAAGGTAAACAGGTAGTCTCCAGACAGGAAAGTGGTGGAGAAACTGTTGTAGAAAACTTGTTAGTGAGGATTCCGAGCACAATAATTATTTTTTATGAGGTGCAGCAGGTTCCTAAATGCTTTATGAAAGTAAAACTTGTTAACTGGGACCAGTGATGGATCCCAGAGGATGTCTCTTACTGGGCAGACAGACAACAGCATGTATCAAGCAAATGATGAGTTAAGCTGGTTTTCCATGAGTACCAAAACATACACTGGTTTATAGATCTACGATTGTATTTTATCAAAGTGACAATTATTTTATCCTCCATCTCAATGATTGAGGTAAATAGTCGGACTTGTGTTTTCCAGTTACAAATTCTGTTTTGGTTTCGGTCTGAATATCTCAATATTAGTGCATAACTGTTCACAATGCTGCTATTAGGTGACATCAGTGAATGAGACATCACTTGAGACACAACATTATGTGCAATGATTTGAAAAATAAAGCCTGTAAAGTTGTGACGTTCCGGCATTTTGTTTTGGGCCTTTTTTTTCTCCGATGGCCTGGATCTATGTCACATAACTTGTAAATTTCATGTCATGTGATGCATAAATGCTTTCAGATCCTCATTTGGAGAATAGAGGGTGGTAATGGCATTAATCATGGTTAAATTTGCTGCATTTTCAGTCGCCGTTTGGTTGGTTCACCCTTCAAAACTACTTGGCTAGATTTTGGAAAAAATTGGGATTTAATTTAAAACAAACTCATGCAAAATGCTAAATATAAGGCCCCCTCTTTGTTTTCTAGATTGCTAAGTTGCAGAGTCCTACCGCAAGAATTTGCCCTAAGAAACATCAGCATCTCACAAGTTAACAGCCTTTTTTTGTGAAAATAACACATATTGTGAAATGGAGCAAATGCACATTTTGGTGTAAGACTATTAGTTGCACACATTTTAAAACACTGCCAGTCATAATAGAGTCCTTGACATAAGCGCAGACAGTTTTTTGTCTTCTGTCTATGTGATCACATGCCTTTTTTGTGGCATGTCTCAAGGTACTAGCAATGATCAACACTGTTACAGACCTTGTGCAAACTATTGTTTCAAACCACTAAACCCAATCTATAAATGTTTAATTGCTTATTCACCCTAATCACAATATACCTGTTTCATAAAAGTGTTTACCAAAATTAAAACTTGCCTGCACAATTACATGGCTGTATTTGGTTTTGGTGTTCGAAATATTTACTGTTTAAGAAACTGCAACTACGCTGCAAGATCCCCTCCAAACTACAACCAAATTAAGTCAAGAGGAGCTTTTCCCATGCCAGCTTTGCTTGTACTTTATGTTGTGTGATAGACCTCAACAGAATAAAGCTTGTTAGACAATTCTGTGTCATTGTAACCTGTAATACTAGTCCCAAAGCCAGATCCTTGGTAGGTGTAACATGGGCAAAAAGCCAAAACAGACAAGTGAACATTCAAACTAAAACAGCTGAACAGGTAACTGGATCCCTCAACAACTTTGGGGGTAATTTGGACACAGCGTGGCACACTTTCTTTTGGGCTATATCCTGCTCTGGACCCCTCCTCCTTCCTTCTTCTCCCAGAGAGACCCATTGATCCACTGTCTGGTGAACCCTGTGTCTCCAGTATCAGGATAATTCCAGGTGGGATTGGTTTTCCCTTGTTACCTTGTAGTTGGGAGCCCTGTTCCTGCCCCTACGTAATTCTCTCCGCCTTAACTTCCCAATGGCAGTGGGCACAACCAGCAGACAAAGGTCCCTTTGTCCCCTGTTTGAGGTAGGAAATGGAAGAGATGGAGCTGGGAATGGAAGAGATGCGGCTGAAAGATCTGAAGATGCGTCTCTTCGTCTGCTACCAACATGCACTTTTAGAATGAAAAATAACGTGAAATGTAAATGAAGGCGTGCCCTTGTAGATGCTCACCTTCAGTTTCCCAAAGTCACATTGATGTGACTCATCTGTGATTGAAGTTCTACAAGCCTCCTGGGAATCTACAGCATCTAATTTTCAATGAAACAGGTATTAAACTGAAATTATCTCAGGAGATATGTTGCTTTTTTAATCAAGACATCCCTCTGATGTTCCTTTATTGCTTATTCATTGCCCCATTTGTTGAAATGAGCAATGTCTTCATAATGTCCCCATATTTCCATCCACTCTTCCTGTTTGTTTGAAGTTCTGTGTCCCTTCTTGCCATTTTCTTGGGTTGTTTCATCACTGTGCTATGCTACACCCCATAAGTGCAGACAACCACACGCAAGCACATGTGAGTTTTGATTTTGGCCTATTTGGTACTGAAATCATAATGCCATGGTGTTTGGGATATAATTCTGGTTTATACAGCAGGTCTTTTGTCTGGTACATGTTAAGATATATTCATTTTTAAAAAGACAACACAAACATAATTTTAAAATATTCTACTACTTTGCAAAAATACACAATTTGCCCTGTTAACTTCCCCTATTCCTTTAAACCTACGAAATCAAAAAGAGAGTTATACCAAGCAAAATCCACAACTGAGAAAGGTTATACAGCCTAATTATTATTTTATCTTTAAGGCAGCATGTACAAATGAGTCTGAACAGTGCAATCATGCTCTCAAAAACTGTGTGCTATTCTCCAAAATAAGAATTTGTGCTGCCCGTGACACTGGACATCTCTATTGTAGAACCCTCTTTTCCCTCTTGCCCTGAAATAATGCCATGAGAGCTTCCTCTACAAAAGTTCCCAGCACACAGGCAATTCTTATTTTCCTTTCATTGTCCCTGCTGGACAACACAAACAAGCAAACAAGGCTTGAGAGCGCATCATTTCATTTCCATATAGATGAAATGTGTGCAATGAAATAAGCAAGTGTCCATTTGTACACAAGGCACAATGGTTTTCATCTTGATGCTTCAGTATTGTTCAAAGTGCTCCATGAATTACCTGAACAAAACACTAGATAGGATGATATTCACTGCATTGTAATTCTAAAAGGGTACTAATAGATTTTGCCTGTGTCCGAGCACTTGAGACATGAAAGAGGTTAAAGCAACATGAGAACCGAGAAGATAGTACCCCTCTCCATTCTTATTTACACCAGATGTCATTATACTCACTTATCCACACTTGTGACGGTGTCTAGTTCCTTTTGGGCATCGTGGGGACATTTGTGCGAGCTAGAATGGAGTCTGTATGGAGCATACATGGATTGCTTATACCCACTGAGCAATCAAACATCTGTAAGACTGAAGATGACATTTTATAGAGATGGAAACTGCAAAAAAAAAACAATATTTCATCAAAAATTCCATCTACTGTGATGCACATGCAGCAACTCTAAACTTGGATTTTAAATAAATTATTTAGTGTACATTTCTCTGCCAAACTGAAGCTGTCCCCCCAAGAAAGAAAAGAAAAGTAATTTAAGCCAATCACCCCAAAATGAGGCAGCAGTAGCAGTTGCTTTAGAGCTTCACAATCCCCAGCTGGAGGAGGTCGAGGTACGTAGGTGAAGGGGTCCACAAAATGTTGGACCAGAATCCTAGTTGTTTGTCCGATCAAACAGTACAATGATGCCTTGATTTTAACATTTCAAGTAATTAAAATCTAAACTGTAGTCTTTCTCCAACCCAACTAGGTGGTAAATGTGCCTAAAATTGACTAAACCTTAAAATTACAGCAATGCATACAACCCTGTCTCCACAAAATTACAGTATTATTCAACTGTACTATATGTCAAACATGTTTAATTTTTTTTCATTTGTGACAAAGTCTAAGTTAGAAGGCAGGATGGGTGGATGGTGGCATAAAAGAGCAACTGTACCATCATCCAGAAGCCCAGGGTTCGCGTCCTGTGATGAACAACAAACCATGTGTCTCAGGATTAAGTTTTGTCGTTGTTTACTTTTGATTTTCACTTGCTTTTTGGTTAAGTTTAGGCACCAAAACGTGTGGTTAAATTAAGTATAATGGCACACTTGTGAGAAAAATTACATGTTAGAAGCTTGGATAAGATGAGGTCCCAAAATAACCTGGGTAAAGTGAGGGCACGAAGCCATGAGTGAGGGATAAGGTTGGAAATATGCAGGGAGGCAAGCACTTAACTTAAAATTTTGGGGTAAATTTTTAAGATGAAATCGCTCAGTCCCAATGAAATGACAGACTGCAGTATTGGTGAAATCTGAAAAAAAAGTTCAGACTTCAGAAACCTATACAGAGTTCAGTTAGATGCAGTGATCAAGGTTTATATTCCTTTGATCTGCACAACCCCGGTTCTTTACCAAACCTCTCAAGACCAGTTTCTGGGCTGACACACGCCAGTATCTCTCATCTTATGATGAAAAAGCTTGTGCGGTACACACAGCTAAACAATATTTCACTCCCAGGTTCCAGGTCCCATTTGAAGAGATCACATCGGCACATGAAAGCATTCTTTTTTCCTTATATCCAACCCCACTCATGTTTGCCTGAAGCGTTGATGCTCTGATGGTGGTAAATGAGTTAGAGACAATCCAAGTCTTGGGTAAATGGAGTAGTGAGCTGTTAATGCTGCTCGAGTGGTTGTAACAAAGCACTAAAGAGACATAAAATGCAGAAATCGAAAAAACACCGTACTTTCTTAGACATGTTGGATGATTGGAGATAAGCACAGACAACACATTAGCAAGACGCTCAGAACTGGAGAAAGCCAACATGCGCTGCATCCATTAAACTGGACCCTGAACTTACTTCAGTTTTAGTATCCACCTGCTGACAACAGTTGTTAGTCGTCTGTCATGATTATTGTGGCAATGTCTAATTAAACATCCCGGGATAAATTATGCTAATGTAACCGTGAATAACTTTTCTCCTCTCATAAGAGGTTAGTTGTTTTTAATCTCACCCAATTAGCACATTAAACACAAAGCGCTACAGAACCGAGCAGCACTGGAGCAAATGAGCCCACCAATCTAATTGGGAATTAATGAATGCTTTAAAGTGCTAGCAGCCACTGCAATTGTAATTCAAAACAAGACAAAATTAATCACAATAATTTCTGGGAGAGAAAGTTAGCATTAACATAATTGAAGCAGAGAGGATAAAAAGGCCATGGCGTCGTAGGGGAGCACGACTAATCAGTAATCCTCCGTGGAGGAAATTGTTTGTTATTCCAATTAATTATCCACTGTACTTAATCACCTAAATTACAACTGAAAACAATTTTTTTGCCTTTTTCTCCAGCTTTCATATCACAGAAGATGAACTGTCCAAGAGTGTTTGTTGGTGGGTGGGAGAGAGGTCACTTAAATTGCTGTGATGGAAGCAAAAGGATCAGATTCAGATTTTGCTGTCAGAACACTGTATGTGTGCTGTTAAAGTTAAACACTTGCAAGTTTTAATTACGTGCAGACCTACTTTTCTCATTTGTTTCCCTTGGTTTCACTGCCTCCCACCTCTGTGTGGGACAAGAGATACGCTTTTACACCCCGAGCTTCTGAATAAACGGCTTGAAAAATTGGAATCCATTGGCAGCGATACTGCCTGCTGTATATCCTTTGTGTTTTACAGTCCCATTGCCGGTATGATAGTCCTGAACAAGCAGCAACATTTATCCTGGACATGGGCATGATTGTAATGATGTTGGGAGAGAATGTATCTGTTGCTTTCACAGCATCTGTTGCCAATGCAGGCGCAATGGCATTAGCAGCAAAAAGCCATGGAACATTAACCGCTCCCAACAGAACTTCCAGATGGATTTTGTTCTAATGGCATCATTATACGCTAAATTAAAAGGCGGGTAAATGGAAGTGTAAAAATTTAAATGACTGAAAAAAAAATCTCTCAAGCTTGAGCTGTCTTTAGTGGAGGCCTCCGACAAAGAGATTGGGAGCTGAGCCATGCAATGAGTGTTAATCATACGCATATATAAAATAGTAATGAAGAAATGAATAGTACAGTAGGGTGGCAGTACACGTTACACTCTGTTATGTTTAACGCACCAGCTGAGGCTGAAATGGCTGCTTTGCAGATGATGCGTTCAAGTTACATTTCACTGTTTGATACTCTTTAAGACATTTCTCATGCTAATGTGGTGATTTTATGAAATTATCTCAGCCAGCGCTACACTGGCATCACATCCTCGCTGTTTATTTGTAAGAATGATTATAAATGTTACATCAGCAGTTATTCCTTCACATATTTTTTCTTTTCTTCTTATTAAAACCCAATTAATTTTAATAAAAAAAGTGGTGAAGTGGTAGCCTTCCACTATATTTCTGTGTTTAATATTTAATGTGTTATGTGTGACTTATGACTTGGGTTATGTATGAACAAAAATGTCAGAAAGTAGTCTGTTAATTCACAAAGAAATCTATGTTCACTTCAATGATATTAATGCTAATTAGTGCCCAGGGAGGTCAAATTCCATGTTGAAAAAACACTTCTTAAACTGTAACAGGAATCCAAAAATATTCACTTTTGCATTGCAAGTACTTTGCAAAGGGGCTGTCAACATCAAAAGAGATAAATAAGCTTTAATATAGAATAAGGAAAGCGCCACGCATCATTTTCTGTGGTAGACTTTAGAAACACATCATCAGCTCCAAATCAGAATTATAAGTAATTCTCATCAAGTCAGTATTAGGGTTAATATGGCTAAAAGTTGTCCTACTTACTCCCCTCCTGTTGCAACAAAGAAGGGAAGCAGCAGTGAAGTGGTCCATAATACAAAGAGACATGAATGCAACATACAACTCTGAGCGCAGACTTGGGGTCACCTAGGATCCTGACCCTGACTGAGACCTGCTGACCTCTGTCTGGGCCTCAACAGACACTCATGGCCTTAACCTTTACCCTTCGACAAGCTGTTGTGTCCAAAATCATCTACGAGATCCATGTGTAAGGTCTGGTTCTTTCCTGGATCGATCAAAGAATGAACTTTTCGGAGGAAAGAACCAGGTCATCGGAATATTGAGGTCAACGGACGATATGTGGTATCACAGATCTTATCTTCCTGTTTCATTGCCGTTCGGATAAATACTTGTTTTTGTATTCCAAAAAAGCCAAGCTGTTGATTGAGAAACAGACAATCACAACTAGTAGCACCTGATTTATATGCTTTTTTCCATGCAATCGCCGCATTTCTTTGTTGAAATTGCTCTTAGAAAGGAGCTCCAATGAAAGTAATTGAGGCTATGTTTTATACCAGCGGTACAGAGCATTCTGTATTGCTGTGGGAAGGGTCGGCAGCACTCACTGTTGTGAAGAGGGATGAAAGAGAGGGAGTTTGAGCTGCTACCCTCTGACCTGATAATTAAAAAGGAGAGATTCAACAAAACGCCATTATCAAAACAACTCTCCTAAACCCATTTAACATGACTTACTTCCTGAACACATAACAGCTAAATGTAACTGAGCAACCCTCTTGGTAATGATTGCGACTAATGTTCATATTGTCTACATTTAGCATGTTTTTTTTTTTTTTTTTTTTTTAATTGTGTGAGTCTTTTTTTTTTACTCGCTGCTCTTATGCAGCTATGACTGCTATCATTCACACTTTATCTAGTCAATAGGCAAATTTCAGTTGTGTTTTCTCTGCACCCTGCAACACAACTTCACTGCCATTAACGTTTGTGTGAATTTAACTTTCACGGAAAAGATCATGTTTGAATGATGTCGCCTGTGTTTCTACCTCCTTTTCCCTCGCCCAGTTTTGAGTGTGCCTCCACCATGTTTGTCTGCCTTGACAAAAGCTTCATTAGAGAGTCCCAGCCATCTCAGTAATTGGGTCCATTTATTTCAAAGGTACATTTAATGGTGTCTCTTATTTTTCAGCGGCGTGCTGAGGATTAAAGTACAGTAGATCACAATGCCCCTTTTCTCATGGTTCTATTTTCTTCATTTTAGAGGTGGTCAATTATTAAATTATTTTCACTTTTTCTTTCATCTGCAACATACAATAAATTGTACGGACCTCTTTAGTTAATGGCGGTGGCGGTGTGTGTGTGAGTGTGTGTGTGTGTGGTGCATGTATGTGTGACAGCATGCATCTTGTGTATTTGAACATGTGATTCTGTGCCTTAATGTACTGTACATAGTGTAAATATGTGATTTTGTTTGTGAGAGTGCGCACTGCATTTTCTCTCTGCATCTTGTATATTTACTTGCCTAAGTGTGTGTGTGTGTGTGTGTTGTAAAGGGTATTTCCATATCTGCTACTACAGAGTGCGGTGGGGGGGGAGTCGTGCCAGACACCCCTCAATCCTTTCATTATACACCCCGAAACATCAAAAGCCACGTAAGCAACCAAGGTGGAGAGAAATTACTTTGTGTGTGATTTCTCTGCCTGACTCCACTGTCAGCTCTCCCCTTTATGTCAGTAATTGTGGGTGATTATTTTAACTGTGAAAAGGGTAGCAGGTAATAGAGGCTGATTAAATCCAATGGACAGCAGCCCAGACAACCCTTAAGACACAGCCGTGTAATAATAGTGAGAGCCGGCATCACCTACACAGCCTGTCCACTCACCTTATTTTCAGTGACATGAGGCCAGATGCAATTTAATGCATTTATTGTGGTGTTGGTCCCTATATTGACAGCTGTAAACAGTTGTGGTTAAATCGAATCTTGCAGGCCTGCCATGGTTCTCTATGGTAAAGCTTATGTTACAGTGACAAAATGTGCTGGCATACTCCAAAATGAAAAGAATGCGCTCACACATGGGCACACACACACACACACACACACACACAAACAAGGAGATGATATACTATCATTTGGCAACCACAGGCTGACACAACAGGGATTAGTATCAGTGCCGAGATCTTTCTTTCCAAAAAAAAAAAAAAAAAAAAACTAATATGAAAACTATTACTGCCAAGAAGCATGAACTCCTCATTTTTCACTCCAAAACAAGACACCTTGTAATCTCAACTCGGGATATCCAGTTAAAAGGCCTGTTGGAACAAGTGGAGTACAGTCATAATAGATAAGCAAATGACACCTTTATGTGAGCAGCTTATGATGTGCTAATTTGTTTATTCAGGGGCAACGTTTATATGACGGATGAAAAAATGTGTCATTGTTCATACGCACACTTAACATTACTGTCAGTATGCAATAATATGGTAAAAAAAAATGCTACCACTACAATGCAGAGGTAATAACACGTGCTTTCTGATTGTTGTGAGTATAATATTTTGCAGATTTTTACAGAAATGTGTCCTTGGTTTTCAGTTAAAGAGCAATTTCTCGGAAAATATGTAATTTGCATTTGTATTCTGAATGGAATTGAAAGAGTTAAATATTCACAAAGCTTTGAATTAGAGGCCTTTTAAAGGTGAAACAGGCAGGCGATACTTCAGCTGAATGGCATTATGTGAAAGTCCACGTGAAAATGACCTTTTGTGTTAATGGGCAGTTGAAAATGGCTCACTGTATTGTTGGTCACAGGGCTTCAAAACAAATAGAAACTTCCTCTAAAAGTATGCAACATATAATCATGCTCTCATTTCCTGCATGAATTTCCCAAAACATGAAGCCAGAATAGATAGAAAGGAGTTTTATATTAACATATTGATATTTTATACCTCCTCTCTTGCAAAAGTTTACACCAGGAACAGTGAAAATTCTGTCACACTGCCCAAAGCCACTTCCAAAATGAGGGCGACTATTTATTTAGAAAAACTCTCCAGAAATTAAATCACCATCTACCGAGTTTGGAGTGAATTCTAAATGTGATCTTTATTGATGAACGTAGCTGGTTGAACAGGCCACGAGCACAAAGAAGTCAGTCTGTTGGTGGTGGTGCCAAGGCTGATATAAATCACGTTTCCTCCATGCTATTAACTTTTGGAGCTATAGGGAGGTTAGGAGGGAGGCTGCTACAGGAACATCCCCTACAGAGACCCTTGGTGGATGGAGACTTTACACCCAAGTAAACAACTCTCCCTGCCCAGAGGGCAGCACCAACAATATCCCATCCATTACAAAGAGTAGAGAAAGAAAGAAGGTGGGAAACAAGGAAGGGAAAGAAACAACAAACATTTATTTACTGTCACTGTTGTCATTTTTGCAGCCGTTTTTTTCATGATTTACGATTGACTCGGAGAGAGGCTTGAGGTGAATTGATTGGGTCAGGTGAATTGGCCCTGGTCCTGGAAGCAGCTTTTAGAAAGAAGTAGAATATACAAAAGCATACGAGAGAGAGGCAGAGCGAGAGAGAGAGAGAGAACTTTCATCATGATGACAAAATGTGATTGTAGCACGAGGATACAATAAACAAAAGAAAAAATGCATGTTATTATCTCAGGTATTACTTTGAAAGTAAAGACTGCAACACCTAACTGAACATGAATATGAATGCTTTTACAAGAACACCTCACCACAACTGTCATTACACAGAGGAAAAAGCTGCCTCAGAAATAAACGTCTTGGTATTTGGCAAACAAAACCCCCCAAAAATCCTCAATTAAATACAAGTATTTGCACTGATGAAGGAGACACACCTGTCATCTGCACGGCTCTTGTGGGTTATAAACTATGTCTCTAGGCTCCTGTGGGTTGTGCGATAATGGCAGTCTGATTATTTTAACTACTGCGAACACCTCACCCGAAGAGGATAAACTCGCATACCAGAAATGTGCTACAATTTTCTTGAATAGTTTAGAAAAACGCTGTGACATTACATGATATATAATATTCATTGTCCTTTAAAGCCATTTATTCTTTGGTCAGAATGAGTAGAAGAAACTAAAATTGCATCAAACAACCAAAGGCATATGTGCATCATGACATCTGACTGGTTAATCAAAGGATGTTTTCTGCTGTTTCTGATATTACAGGGCATGTCTGGGATGCAAAGTTCACTATAAGGTAACTTCTACCTCACCTGGATACAGTAATCTGATACAGGATGTATAGTGTTTACCGTCAAACACCCAAGGGGACTTTTTTTTAATAAAAGATTTAAAATCATATCTGAACTGAGAGGTTTGATTTAGCAGCAGTTTAACAGTGAACCAGCATCAAATGACTTAATTCATATAACCTCATATCCTGAATGCTAATTATTTTCCTGGATATATATTTATTTATCCATACAACTTATTAAAATCTAAGTTAAAAGTATATAGAGAGACAGTTGGTGAGTTTATTACGATGAGGAGTTCTTGCTTGTTCTCAGAGTAGCCTGTTTTGATGTGAGAATCGTCCTAATGAATGAATTTGACTCGTTTTCCAGTTTAATAAACAGATTTTGAAGAGTTGCAGACTACGATAATACATGTGACCTTAGAAGGTGGCACCACTGGGACATTTAATCTGTTTCTCTCTGCACGTCTCTTGATCTGACAGCTTTCAGTTCAGACATGTGCTGTGTTGTAAGCGATATGCAAGACTGCTGTCACGACTTTTATGCCAAAGTGTTCGGTCAGACATGAGAGCAGCATGTTTAATTGCCATCAGATTAATCTAAAGGAGTGCAAGGAGCTTCTTTGTTTTTTTTTGCATGTTTGGATTTACAGACACGGCTTCAGGTGACATTTCCAGCTTTACTTTTTAATTCTTCCTCATTTTTGTGGACTGAAGACAGTTGAGCTATGGGCCAAAGTTGCAATGAGAATTGGAAAAGTAAAGGTAGAATGGCAGCGGGGAAGAAAAGGAATGGAAAGAAGAGGTACAGCAAGTGATTATTGAGAAGACAAAGACCCCGCTGTCTCAAGTCTGACAGCACCCTCTACATCAGGTGCCCCCCATCCCTCCCTCCATCCATCCCCAAGCTCGCCATCCAATTCCATCCAGACAAGGGAATTTCCTCCCCCCACGACCCCCACCCTACCCACCCATCATCCATTTATTCTTCCATTCATCTCTCTTTCCCCCAACAAATGGAAATAATAACACACAACAACACAACAACCAACAGTTTCTCCGTACCCTCCTTTTCTCTAAAACCTCGCATCCAAATCTCCAGCTCCTCGAGATGACGGGTCTTTTGATCAGACCTCTCAATTCAGTCCCAGTGGGGGAAAGAGATACGTCTGAATCACGCAAAGAATGTAACTGGCAGGTTTTGGTGTGGTCTAGTCATCCTGTCTGCCAGTGAATTCCGTACAGTACAGGCCAACAGTGGAGACGCCTGTGCTAAAGCAAGTATTTGGTGTCGCAGACAAAGCTGGTTTTACATTACATTAGATTATTCAGACACTTTGAGACAACCGGCCAACTCACAATAGAATTACAGATGAAGCGCTTGCTTATAGAGGTTTACATTCTTAAGATAAGCAAGGACAGGAATTGTTGACTGTGTGCCTAAACATTGTCTGGGTTGGTTCCAAGGGACGTGAACTAGATGGCTGACTACTCTTACCTGTGGATTTCCCCATGCCTTCAATCACAGGTCAGGCTGCTGTTACTGAATAAGGTGTTTGTGAAGCATGAGCCACCTGAGCGAGATTTTTTGTGTTGCATTGTGTAAAAGGTGAAAAAGCACATTCTGTGGCAATGGCCGACTAATGGCACAGGCGTTAGTTAGAGAGTAACATCTGCTTCTTCATCACAGACCATGGTCTAGTCGCAGACAGATGTATGCACAATGTGGAGTCAAGTTTCCTCCGTTTTGGTCTGTTAAAAGACTTTGCCCCATGATAGGACTTTTTCTTTGGTAATTTTTTGGCATCCTGTAGCTTTCCTGCATAGATGTGTCACATTTTGTTATCCTTTATGACTCTGCTGCTTTTCTTTGTCCATCCTGCTGAATTGTCTCTCGCTACAAAACCGATGTTTTAATGCGGACAAGCTCCCTTGTTGCTTTAATAATGGTTGAATAAATACTGTGTCAAACTAACTAATTAGGGGATAAAGCTGGAAATATTGTGTCTTGTTGTTTATGTCAAGAAAACTTATTAAAAAAAAAACTAAAAAAAAAATCCAGCTGCCTTAACAGCATCCTACCGATTGCTTTAACTTTGTCACACATATATACTTAGATTTTTGGCTAAATAATTTACTAAAACAGCTGAGCACAGTATTTTTACTATAGCCCACAAATACAGTAGTTGGAGATTAGTTCAGCTGCAAATTTGGTGCGTTAGTCAGCAGCAGCAGCACAGTGTACAAAAAATGAAGTACAGCGCCCATGTTCATTAATAAAGGAACATGTACCTCGTGTGCAAAGGTTCACTGATATGTATCTCATAGTTGGATAAGGACGGAGAGGTTCGGCATGGAAAAAAAAAAGCTTTACCGAGCTCTGGATACACTGGCGATATGTGGTAATAGGATCAATTCATTGTCAACAAAAAGGAAAACATTCAGTATCCACAGACTTATCCTTAAAGTCTAAAGGGATACAGAGATGACACCCCAGCCACAGGTGATATGGAGGTAAAATAAAGCGTTAAGAAAAGGCCACATTCCGATATCTTCCCCTGGTAGGAGATTGGGACCCTCGGGGCACAGACGTCAGACAAAAGGAGTTTTAGCTCACTCTTGTGACCCAGTGAGCTATGTGCCCTACAGCGTCAAACACAAAGGGAACAACACAGGTGATTCTACACATGCTCATGTCCTGCTTTTTCAACACTTGTCCTCTCTGTCTCTGTCACCTTGCGCTACTTAGTGACATCAACCTTTGGCACGGTGACAACCTAGTCCGGGTTTCACTTTACAGAGCAACGGCGAGTATCCAGGAGATCTTCATGCCTTACTACAGAGTCATTCTGCCACAAGTTTTGATTGAATAATTTACTTTTGGTATTTACTGTGTGACACCGACAAGTGCCACGAGCTGTGACAGTCAATAAAGGAAAGATGCTTCGTAATTCAAGGGGATTTTAGGTGGCGGTGTCACTTTCTCCTACTTTGAGTTAAGTTTCAATTGTACCAGTGGACAATACAATGGTCTCTGGGGTAACAGCGATAAGGGGTAGGGACCTGACACTGAACCCCAGTGGTTGGAGATCCAAGAATAGATAATCTTTCACATTATTTTATCCTCCACATCCTAAAAAAAATATCACATTTGGATTGCTAGCTTAATGTCTTAAACACTCCTTAACAACGGTTTCCCTGATTTGAATGTCTGTGAAAAGCTAGAAGAAAGAAAGCAACAAAGAAAGCAAGCAAGACAGAATGAAAGATGGCAAACGAGAGTAAACAAGAAAGAAATCAAGCAAGAAAGAACTAAAGAAAGATGCACAGATTGAAGGGCAACATCACAGACAGTTGTTTGTTTAACTGGCAGTGAGTAATGGCTCATACTTTGTGTATGCCGGGGATGTGTCTTCACCTGCATGTTTGCCATTCAATCCGCGCGGCCTTTTCCTTGTTAATTTACACAATAGCTGAACATGAGCATGCATGGGGCCGCAGTTTTACCCGAAGCCAACAGTGCCGAGTTACAAGTGAACCCAGGATAGAAAGGTAAAGCCAAACCTGCAAGGCCCGCAAAGCACAGAGTTCGAGGAAGGAAATGTGTTAGTGTGTGCGTGAATCTTTGTTTTCGACCATCTCAGGTATGTGGTGTGGCACTGCAGTGCAAATGAAGTGCATCAGGATGCATATAAACAGGGAGATGGAGATTAGAGAGAAGGAGAAAAAATAGGAGATACGTCACATAGCAGTGACCAGAAATGTGCATCATATATCCCCAGTGCTTTATCATTATAATATCATCATGTATGATATACTGTATAACTGTATTATACTGCATGATATGGACACTGTGCATTTTTTTCCAGCCTTTTGTCAGATTTTGGGAAAGACACTGTCTTAATTTAATCCACGTTTGGGAATTCCCAGAGTATTTATGGCTATCATTACCGTCTGGGCTGCATTGTGTGATGAGCTACCTGATGCAACCAGACAAACAGTATGCCTGCACTGACAGCATTAAGGGAAATGAATGAGGCACACACATGGGTGGGCTTCATGTGCATTTCGCACACAAGCACACACAGATTTCGACATTTTGGCAGGCTATATCACTCACAGTCCACATTCTACTGCATTGTTTGGTCAAAAGCCATCCACTCCAACCCACACCTGCTCTGCAACACGACTTAGCATGTAGAGCACTGAAAACCCCTCCACAAACATCTGTTTTCAGCAAAAGCCCCATTAGATGTGTAACGTGCTGTTTGGTGGGTGACATGCACCCTTTGGCTTAATCACCAGATTTGCAAAGTTACGACCTCAATCACCGTTTCCAACTTTTAAAATAGCTCTGCCTTCAGCCCGACTTGGCTAACAGGAAACCATTAAAGCACCAGCAATTACCATTCCCATCCATCCACACGGTCCCTATTTTATTTTAATCTGTTTAAGTGCATTTTCTACGCAAGGTTAAAATATGAATCCCCGCCGCCCCCTCCTCTCCTCGACGAGGCAGGGTTTTTCTGGCTTACTTGAGAGCACAATTTACGACTGATTTAATTTAGCCTCCGCAAACATTTCTAATGACATTAGGCCCAGTGCATATACTGACTGCCTCTCCCTCTTATTCCATTAACTCCTAAATCAGGTTTAAAGACCATACTGATGCTGGATGCTATTATGGGTGATTATCAAAACAACAGACAATGGGGCAAAGTGTTTACTAACTGGTTTAGCCATAATTTTGCGTAACCAGGACAGATGGGAACACTACAAATTACAGATCAATCTTTTCAATAATGAAGGACCTTACAGTGGGCTCACTCGGTCAAGTCTATTGTTATATGAAGCAACACAACATGTTCAGTTTTTTACTGGATTGTTTCTACCTCAAATTCTACTGATGCATAAAACCCGTCATGAAAACAGATCCTGGTCTGACTTAGTGCAGAAAAGAACAGAAATAACACCCCTGTGTGATGAAGAACATCCTCAAAACAAGCTAAATGCTGGACGGTTCTCAGCTGTTAGTCATTCATGACTAAAATCTGAAGTACTCTCTTGGATTACGCTTATTCAGCTTGTTTGACAAGGACTAATGACGGCAGTCCATCTGCATACATGCTTACAGCTGTCTCCCAGCCTCATCCAGGTAATGATTGTGTTATTAACCCTCAACCCTTTTTCAAATTGTTATTAACTGCTGGGGGAGAGAATGGGACTCAAACTGTCTCCGCTCACCTGTCACCAAAGCACCGCTGAGGATGGTTTGATCCCAGCTGGCTATCAGTCATTGTCAGAGATAAAGCTAAGATGGAGAGGGATCACATCCGCACACAGATTAGATCCTGATGAATTCTTTTCACTGAATGTTTTGGTGAAATCATGTTTTTAGCATCTTACATTGTAGTTTGTTGCATCAACAAATAATTTACAAGCCATCCATAATGGCATGACTCCTATCAAGTGCTGCATTGTCATTTTCTTCAGTGGAACAGAGATTTTTATTACTGTTGATACTAGCAGTACAAGTAATGGTACATTATAATAGATATAAAAGGGATCTATCACTCTTCTCTCTGTGTCTGGTTAGACTACAAAAATGGAGGCTTGTCAATCTAGTTTACCAGCCAAAGAGAAGAAAAACTTAGAGTGCAAAAAATAGAGTATAATGTATAAATTGAATCTCACTTCCTTGATGTCTTTATTTGTTAGACTGTTGAGAGCAATTCAAGATTTACAGTATATGATTTACTCTTTTACTCTATCCTATCTAGAACAGTTTAGTAAACATTTCATTAATACTATTAAATTGGTTTTTCAAAAAAAAGTTGAAATAATTAAGAATTTTGATGCACACATGAATGTAGAAAGATGTTTCATAAAGTGACAGATCAGTCTGCTATTCTCTGTCCTTCAATATACAGTCTAAGCCCCACAGAGAGTACATAAAAATAAAACATCTATTTTTATTGAGTAACAAACTGCACTCTTAACATTATCTGGGAATACAGATAAATTTGCAAAGCTAGAAAACATTGTGTGAAAGCTGCTACACTAACATGAGACTATTGCAAACGTGACGACCAAATGTACAGAGCATTTCATGTAAAATATATCAGAGGACTAGTGTGTAAATCCTCATGTCTTATTTCAACTTTGTACAAAAAATGAAAAATAAAAAGGCCATTTACTTTTTAAGGTATATAGTAATCTGGACAATATGGCTATAGCTAATATGAGTTAACTGAGTTTCGTTTTCAAACTTAACTAACTCAACTTTAATAATGTTTTAAAAATATTAGATGACTTTAGGTCATTAATGATGCACAGATTTACTGCAAAACTCCTTAAACAGCATGTATTGTGATTAGTATTTCATTCTTCAAGTAATCATGTCCTACATGTACATATAAAGAAATACAAGAAATTCACAGTTCTGGACACAGCAAGCAAAAAAATAGCTTGAAGGTTGTGAAAGCAGGAGATAAAGAATGTTTACTGTAAAAGAAAATAATTAAGAAGGAAGAAGATATCCATTTTGTTAATATTCGCAACTAACTGAAGAAAATGTAATCTGCTACCACACCAAAATGCTCCATTCTATCTGTTTGGCCATACGTAAAGCTAAAAATACCACCGTGTAGATCAAGTCTGATCAGAATATACGGTGCATTTTTCCTGTAAATACATTTCAGAAAAAGTGTTTCTGGCTCTGTTCTTCATTCCAGTAAGTCAGTGTGTCAGACATGAGTAAATAATGTGCATGTCACTGCATTTACTATAAGACATCAGAGAAAAAGACAAAAACAAGACAAGCTGACAAGCCGTTGTGCGGGTCTGTGTGTTCATGTGAAGGGTTAGAGGTGAGGTGTACAGCCGCAGGTTGGACAGGCCCTTGTGGCCTCTCCCAGTGATAGATATGCTAATACCCTCCATTCACTCCACTTCACTCCCTTTATTTCCCCCAATTAAAGCAAACGTCAGTGAAACTGTAATTAAGCTGTGTCCAGGCAAAAGACTGCCTGCTGCTTTAATGAAGCCCCATTGATTCTCCCTTTATTTGCTATTGGTCTCCCTATAACATCCACAGGCCTGAAATAAATGAAAGTTAAAAGTGCAGCTCTTCTCATCCAGGTTGTACATTGTACTGGACTGTTTAATTAAAAAAGCACCACACGATTGCTCTGAGCACATGCGGGGATGGTATCATGTGTGTATGTAAGTTTGTGTCCCTCCACGCTCTTGTATGTGTGCACGTGTCGCTGTGAATGTGTGTGGCTGCAATTCACAACCCAGCTGGTCTGTGGGCTAATGACTGGAACTGCTGTTTCCATCTCCATAAGTCTGAAAGGGTGAGAGCTGTACAAGTTTCCAAACAAAAGCAAAGTGGACTCTCTCATTTGTGAAACAGAGATGACCTCGTGTAATCAATACGGTGCAATTGAAAAAAATGCAGAAAGCAATTAGCCTGATTGAGCTATTGCTAAAGGCAAAATTGGTCTGATTGGAAGTCCAATGTGGGCACAATTAAAGATAAAAGGTTTGGTCAGGCAGAAGGACAGAGTCAAACTGTCAATTGACTAGAATCACAGCAGGAGATAACTCTGTATACCAACTATAATGAACATTTAATTTAACGGATTTCAACCTGATTTAAAATTGGGATGTGACAACACTCACATATATATAAAACATGACTAGTCTGCTGCTTCTGATAAAGAATTGAAAAAAAATGAGTCATCACATTCTCTGTAATCTTTGTTGTAGTTTAAACCTAAAGCTACAAGGTACATCTGTAGCTATGATTTAACATTATTTCATGTCCTATTACATTTCAGAAGGTGTTGAGCAGCTCATTCATTTTCAAGTCTCGCCAGTGTCAAAACTGTTATCATGGCATCATGTTTTAATTCCTACTGAAATGAGAAAACCTTCAAGCTATCATAAAACCTGTTTGAGCAACATTTTCACTGCAAAATGTAATGTTCTAAATGACAAAACGTGTATTTTCTGCAGAATAATGAGTCTATTTGCTCCATTCTTCCATGTCTTTCAGTAAACCAGCATTTTTTCCTATCTTTTACTTGCTTCCAGATGGCAGCCTTTCAGACGGTGGCAGGTAGGTACTTGTGTCAGCTTGACTTGCAAGAACAGTAAGACTGGTGTCACAGTGAACTTCAGGCTTAATTTTATTTTGTCAAAGCTTTTCATGGTAATATAACTGAATGTGTGGACAGATCTGAGGAACTTGATCAAACTCTGAGACAACCAAGAAGGCATACCTGAAATAAATGGACTGAAGTGCAATCTATTGGAAACAAGTCGAAAATCACATAATGTGAAAGCTTGCTTATTGTTTACTGGAGAAAATGCAAGTGGAGTCAAAAACCTAAACAAAAAAGACTTTCTAAAGCATTAAACTGGCTGTTGTCGATGTTTTCATTTGAAGTTGGCAATGGAATTACCTTGTTCGCGTGTTTGGGGACTTTTAAGATGCTTAACTGACTGCAAATTCACTAATATTATAGTTATAGTTACTTTCCATTGGAGGAAGTTCCCATCGTGCTTTATAAGTCTACAGTTCTTGTTGCTCGGTGTGGCTGACAGCGGTTCAGGGAGCTGTCAAACACTATCAAAACTTTAATTTTGTTCTAATTTACACTGTTTCATTTAACTTGGTTCTAGTTTGTAACTTAAGTCAATGTCATATTTCACAACAGTTGTTTTTTCCCATGGCTTAAGTCATTCTTACTCTAATTTCACTCCCTGCACAACATCTTATACACACCTCACTGCTTTCAGTAGATGATCAGAAACATGAACAAAAGTACAAAATGCTTTCACTTGTTTTATTTGCATTATTTAGTGCAAAACTTTGCTTGTATGTCTTTGTGTGGACCTGGTTTCCAAACAGTTCAAAATAAACTCACTCTAACACTAATTGTTACAAAGCAGCTAATATGTAAAAATCATTTCAGTGCTGTAAACATGCTTTGACTGTATATATAAACTTGTATTACTCTCATTGTCATCCCATTACAAATTCCCCCTGCAGGTTACATGTGGAAATGCAAATCACTTTTACATATATTCAAATGAGCATCTCACGTAGTGACATTCTGTGTGATTGGTAGGCTGACATCACAGTGTACCTTTCTTTATCTAAAGCATACTATGAGCACCTGCTGTACCTGCAATTGGCCTTTTACCAAAGCAGACCGAGGGCAGCATCAGGTGCGTTTATCTTCAAGTAACACTGATGATTTGTGTCCAACCAAAGCAAAGGAGGAAGTAGTCGGATGCTGATAAAAAGTCACAAATTCTGCAGAAGCAGGAGGTTGACTGTATGAGTCACCAAGTAGTTGGACGTTGACACAGGTGTTCAATTTCCATTTTCCACCGACAATCAACAATGTTTTTCTTAACTGGCCGTTCTGTAATTCTAACTCAGTAGCTGTGATCTTACACTGACTATGACAACAAGTACTCCAACCTTTAAAATGTAGCATCTTATAAGCTAACTTTAATTTTTTTTTTGTGCCCAAACGCAGCTGCATGTGATCGGAATCGAGATTATAGGAGCATGAGATCAAAAAACAGTAACGTGTCCCGTTTAATTTCAAAGACTTACTGTAAAATCTGTAATTCTTATAGAAAGACTCATTCCAAAGTGCAGCTGATGCACCACTGCAGGCTTTTCAAATCAAAAGACCACTCTTGATGTCTGCTCATTTTTCTTCTGCTTGGGCAAAAATAATGACGTCTGAATGCGGAAGATACATGCAGAGTGCTTTCACCGTTCCTCGCCTTTTTGTTTTTCCGTTCAGTCAACCGGCATGTTAACAAGGCCAATATTAAAAAAGCATTTCTCAATACGCTGACCTGTGTGCTGAATTGTAATGGGTATTACATCAGAATTGAAGGCGCATTAGTTTAAATGCAGTGCAGGAAGTTGTTGCTCATGCCTCTTATGCCTGAAATGTGCACTGACATTACCCCAAACGAATATCACCCTCTAATGGATTAATAGCGAGATTTGATGAAAATAAACCATTATGAAGAATAACAACAAAGAAAGATATGTACGGTGGAGAGAAAGTGGGAATATATATATATATATATATATATATATATATATATATATATATATATATATATATATATATATATATATATATATATAAAAATAAAAAGATGTGTATATCAAGTTTAATGGTTTTCCACCTGGGGGAAAGAGTAATTTAGACATGTATATTGTGCTCTTGGCTGCGGCTTTCTTGTTTTTTACCTCAAAAAACAAAAGGAAGCACACAAAGGAGCAGAAAAATGTTAAAGCCCAGCATCATATCTACAAAAGACACCATCAACAAGCTTGAAATAATGCATTTCCCCAGCCACTTGTCTCCCCCTGCTCTGCACTAAGTAACCACCCTGATTATATAATTAGAAGCACAAGTAGTAGATGTAACTAGTTACTTGTGTTTCTTTGCAGCAGTGTGGAGCGGCTTAGGTACTGGCAAATTGAAAAATGTCCCCAGTAAGTAAAATTAACAGGCCTAATCTAAACACAAACCTCTGGAGACGGATATGCATCTTCAATAAGAGCCTGATAATGTACTTCTCTTTTCTCTGAAACCAACCTGCCCTCCTTCCCCCTCTTCCTCCACTGTTTTTCTCCTCCTTCTCCCCTTTTCATCCTCCCTAACAGATCTTCCGATAAATTAACTGCTTTTTAGTTTGCAGCTCCGGTCCCCATTAATCCATATGGAGAGAAGTGTAGTCAAGTTACACTAGAGAGAAGAGAACTGGTACATTTTAGCGATGCAATTAGGGCCCATTAGTCTTGGCTTTAATTAGAAGGCTGGAGCGTTGATATTTCAAGTGCTGGTTTGTGCTGGTGTTGTGTTTCCCCGCAGCATCGCTCGTCTCCGTCCTGGAGCAGGAGTCTGTCTGGCGCGTGTGCTGTTTTGTGCTTTTTTAGTTCTGTTTCTATTCTGAATCTGCAAGATGCCATTAAGTTCTGGGGAGTGCTGTTTTTAAAAAGGTGGAGATAATATGTCAGAATAAGGAGGAAAACAAGGAAAAGACTGAAAAGTGGGAGAAGATGGTTTAACATATGAGGCATTAGAGGAAATTACAAGCGTTAATATGCCAAAAGGGGGAATAAAAAATGCAGACGAGAAGAAGGGAGCCAGAGGGAAACAATGAGAGAGAGAGAGATGAGTGACGAATTAAAACCTGAAGCCTCAAAGTCAAATTGATCTGCTTGAGGTGCCACATTTAATTGTTAGCCAACAGACAGACATGACATCTTAGCCCTGCCGCTCTCTCCCCAGCCACATTAGGCAACCGCACCGCTTCATGTTCACAGAGTGGAGGCAGACTGTCTGGAGGAGGAGCAACACTCGCCATCCCTCCATCCTCCTTCCTGACTCATCACTGCTCCTCTGACTCTCAGGAGCCCACAGCAGCAGGGACAACAGGAAAGGTCACGGCAGACCAAAACCACAGTGTGGAATTGGCATTTCTGCCTCGGTTTATATGGCAGGTTGTCAAATTCACATAGAAAGTTGTAGAAAAATGCACAGCCGCCCCTCTGCATTGTTGTGCAGGATTTAAAATAAAAACATCAACAGGATTTTTATATTTTTTTTCTCAACTCGGGCTACTCTGTCCTGCACCTCCCACCGCTCCACTTGTTCACTTTGCCAGGAATAGTTTATTAAAAACAACTGAGCTCATTACAGCCAATTAAGTCATGATTCATCAGTCTAGATGGCATTAATATGGTAAGCGGTCTGATTTTATACTGCAGCATGCGCACATGTTCACAGATACACACACAAAGAGAGATTAAAATAAACACATTTACAAAGTGCAGCTATGAATAGCATAAAGCATTACCATGATGTCATTTTTTATACGTTGGGTCAGTTTGATTTATCATTTAGACTACGTACTGCCATTTTAGTTATAAAAATGTTTTTGTAATCCCACTGGAAGAGGTTTTCTGTCAAGTGTGAATTCTGCAATTTCACAAGAATTAAGATTAAAGGCAGCAAAGCTACATGTTTTATCTGTAGCTGTACAGTAAAATCAATATTCATATCCTACAGTACAGCTCTGAACAGCACTTGTTCTAAGTGTAGCTCCTGTATTTTACAAAAGAGGTATCCTTAAATATAGTTAATTCATTAATTAATATTAATTATGCTAATTAATATTAATTAACTGCAGCCAGCCTACTACTCTGTTATTAATTAACCGCAATATTAATCTCTTTTAAACTCTACTTATACGTTGCTATTTATTATCGATGGGGTTACATTACATTAGTGGTAAACAATACATTTAACATACAATTTATGCAACACCATAACACAGTAATCAATGCCAAAAACTAATGGACTTGAAGAGGTTTTTTTTTGATGACTGTGTTATGTTTAGGTTTTTTTTACATTTCAGGAAAGATGTTAATGCGCCATTAAAGCAGCTCTTACAAAGCTTTATTGTACATAACATCTCGTTCCAACCGCAGAACCTGTTCAGTGTGCTCAAGGCACCAACTGTAAAAGTTATTAGATCCTCCACTCAGACGACAGCACACCGCTGACACTTTGCTATCGCCCCCATCTAAAGCTAACTATTTTCCCACAGTGGTTTTATCTTTCCTCTGAATATGTCGTACAGCCTAATCAGACCAGTGTCCCAGCAGCAAGAGGCTGTCAGCCGGTTCATGGAGCTGTCGTGGCCCTAATGTTGACAGGCCAAGAGGAGGCCCCAGGGTACGAAGGAACCCAAACAGCAAGAATCTGTGCTGTCTCACACTCCCTCTGTGTGTGTGTGTGTGTGTGTGTGTGTGTGTGTGTGTGTGTGTGTGTGTGTGCGTGTGTGCGTGTGTGTGTGTGTGTGTGTTTAAAATGCTATGAGGAAAAGAAATCTGGCTTGTCATCATGACAGAATAACTCGTGAAGAACATGTGAACATCGCTAACAAGCTGTTAATCACGATGCCGACTGTGGGTTATGAATACATTTCCTCCATAAAAATGAGTGTGTTAACAAAGTTTCCAGTTACACCAACACACTGGCAAAACCACCATTTCAATAGCTGTCTAAGATGGCAGTGTAGTGTTAAAAAAATGTGTGAGAGTCAGGAGGGTGACTGTGTCCATTTTTCAGGCAGTGAATCTTTGGCAGCTCGGAGCGACGCTGAGACCAGAGCTCCTTCATGTCCCTGTCTGTTTACAGGGCAAGCAAATCAAAGATGCGTCTCATTTCAGAGGCTGTAAAAGTGCGCCTGGGGATGGATCAGGTGTCTCTGATACACCCAATCCTCCCTGAGCAGCCTCTACTTACAGGCTACCAATCCATGTATCCTCCAAACGAACACTGCAAACAAGCAGTGTAATTAAGTGTATTCAGGAATAAATTGTTATCTTTTCAAGGAATCTCAAAAATGGCTTCTCAGTCATCACAACTGGATAGCCTGTTGTTGACAGAATGTCACAATCCCACTATATTAAAATCTTAACCGAATCTGGCTTAACATCAATTTGGATTTCTCAGCCTGCAACTGAATATTGCAAAATTATAACCATCTGAACCAGGAAGATTTCCGGATTTACCGGCTATGACATTTTAAACTTTTCACTGTAACAGTAACACAAACAGGGCATATCAGTTTATCATATGCAGCTCTATTAGTGCTTTTAGTGCATCATAGCTATGGGCTTTTTCCTCTCATTCTATGAGAAAAAAAAAGAAAATCAATGGAGGTTTTCTGTTGAGTTTTCTTTTTCAATATTTTGTTTCTTGTGGTATATTTGTTTCCTGAGTGGTCGCGAATAAAGCCCATCTAATCGAAACATCAATTTATTATCTGAAAGTGCTTGTTCAGAAAAAAGGAAAAAAAGTGCTGCACTTTTACTGGAAATTTTACAGACTCACATCCGCTGCAACGTTGCGCCAACAAGCCATGTGAAATGAAATATGACTTAATGTTGTTGATGCACTTTGAGTCATGAAGGTTCATTTCTGTCGCCGTACGTGAAGGAGATGTTTTGTCTCCAGCCGGGAGATTTAAAGTCGCAGAACGGACGCATGGGCTTGACTGGATTAGACAGAAGCAGTCCTGGCCAAGCGTCTGGGGCATACATCTCCTGACATTTATCCCTCCTCTCTAAGACGGCAGCATGGGGAAGCAGCAGGGACAGAAGCAGCATGGACGGGCCCATTACAGACAGCCAAACGGCTTCCATTTACAAATATTTTTTTGTAAATACTATATCATGTTCTTAACACAGCAGGTCCCCAGGGCTGTGCAAAGAGCCCTGTGAGAGTCCGGATGGATGTCAGTCTTGGGGCCTGTATCGAACTGGAAACATCTGGAGAATGGAGGTGTCCGTCCAGTGCTCATGAGGGGAGAGAACCACCGTGGATGACGTCCTGGGGGATCCTGCCTTCTGCTGCTCTGAGAGATTAAGAGACACATGCAAAGGTCTCACCGTCCCCCCCACCACACACACACACACACACACACACACACACATATCAACCACATGGACAAATGGACATAATACACACAACACGTGGCTCCTTTTCTCTCCGTCTTTTCCTCTCCTTTCTCAGCGCACACACAGTCGCACACTCCCCCCTCCTGATTAGCTCATAATGGACGACTGATGTCCCCGAGACCCTCAGGACCTCCCCAGGGAGCCCTCCAACTCTGACCCCTATCTCCACCCTGCACTCCACCTTCTTAAAACACACTAAATAATCCTTCATTTGACAAGAGCTTGAATGAAATTCAGCTTAGAGCCGCATCATTTGCCCTGAACAATAGAATATTGATAAATGAGTCATTGTCGTGCAATTTTTTTTCTTTTTATCCATCGAGAAAGAGGGATAAGCAGGTTAGTCTGGGCAGACCATGATGTTAACAAGATTTCCACTTTGCTCCGTAAGGCAAGAATTCAAGTGACTTTGTTTATTATTCTTGGTTGCACTGAAACATGCATATAAGACCTTGAATCAGTTAAAATGATGGTTAACGTTTCCATTTTTTTTCATAAACCTTGTGTGATTGGGCTACGTGCCACCATGGAGACAATATCCAGCAGATTCATCAGAGCAAGCAATTAATCCCCTCACTCTAAAATAAACAAAACAGGGATCCTAAACATGCACCTATTAAATCAGCAAGCGGGGCTGGATGGCTGCTTTTAGATGCAACATTTACATGTAATTATCTTCTTATATAATTAAGTGCATTCAGTTAACAAGCATCTTGCTAACAGGCCACATTGCTTACCCAAACGAGCGGCAGGCAGCCCAGAACGCTGAGTGAGTGAGTAATTAGAGCTCAGCATGCCAGTGTTAATGGAAGTGATCTAAAAAATCATCACTGGAGAGAGCGGAGGGGAGAAGGAGGAGGAGGAAAAGAAAAGAAGGAATGGATCGGGATAGGTGGCGTCGAAAGGAAGCTTCAGAATTTAGGGATATTAAATGGAAAGGGCCAGTATGAAATAGCTGAGTGGGTGTAGTCATTGAAATTTTTGGTTTGATGACCCCCCGAATTTCAGCACCGCAGAAATTAATATCACTCGACGTGAAGCTGCATTTTTGCAATTAAGTTGCAATTCGCTGCACCAACTGCTTCAAAATGAGCAAACACACTGAACCTTTACACTTAAACTCAAACTGCAATACAAACAAATATACTTGGAGTGCTGCAATCACAGTTTGAGCACAAAGTGGGAAAAAATAAAAGAAATTAAAAGGACCATCTTCAGTTTGGTCCTTTAAGGAAAAATTTGACATTTTGAGGAATATGCTCACTTGAACTGCAGCACATCATATGTTATTTAGTGGCATTTAGAGATGCTAAGTTAAGCTAACCATGCCATGAATTTAGTTTTATGCTAAATGCAGACATATAAAAGTGATATGATGTTTCAGTCTAAATCCCAGCAAGAAAATTAATACACATATTGCCCCAAAATGTTCAGTAAATCCTTTAAAATTCAAGCAGCTAAGAGAAAGAAAACCAAACCCCACCGGTTACCAAACAGTGCTAATGGCCTGTGTGCAAAAAGGTGTGTTTTACATGACCTGTTACAGTGATACAGCCATTGAGAAAACAATGGTGAGGCACTGGTGTGTGTTCTTCACTGATATTAGCACCGACACTGCGACACCGAGGTCCACCCTCAGTTCAACCAAACACTTTTTCTTTGATTCCATACTGCGCAGCCATGAGCTCATCCTGCCCGGGGCAACGCAGGGACAACAGAGTGAACTTTGTCACACTCTGCTCTACAATATCACTTACTTATCTGTCTGGGAGTGTAACACATAGCCCTGTTTGATTCCAGGTGTATTCCGAATCAAAATCCTAACACAAGTACATGCACATTGGAGATATGTGGCAGATATAATGATTTTTGAGCTTTTTTACCCAAAATTTTGGTATTATTCTACATATTCTATGACATTGGTTTAGTGCGTTTGCAATTTGCAATGCTTTGGTTGCATTGCACCAACCGAAGAAGAATTCCTGCAACATTCCAGCTACAAATATCAGATAATTTCTGCTTTACTTTTTTTTTTTTAAAGAAATCCGAGCACCGTCTTCTTCTTTGCCCGCAGCACAACACCACAACAATGGCCAGCCTTCGCATGTCATATCAAACCACAATCCTTTCATCGCTCACCCCACTCTGTCAATCGTGTCACAACCGCACCAGATAACCTCCTAATTCTGCACACAAAAATCTCGAATACGCTCAAAGTCGGCACCATTGTTTGGTTATTATTGGTCTTTAAGAGTACCCAGGTGAAACCAGCAACACAACCTGGCCCGCTCGGGTTCAAAGAGCCACACTGAATGGCTGCCAAAATTCCTCACAAAGCACCGATCGCAACAGCTTATGGTGAAATTATGATACAAACTATGCAGCAAGTGAGTAAGGAATATCAGGTCCCTTTGTCCCGGCGCTTTCTATTGAGTTCAATAAACACTTATGCGCTCTAAAGGACTCCAGCTCAAGAAGGGACAATGGCTCCCTTCAGAACTCGACACCAGGCCTTTAACAATACAAAAATACTCTATCCTCCAAAGACTAATTGATGTTATTTGGCTTTTGATAACTCAGAACTAGGCAGACGTAATAGTAAAGAACATACGTAGTGCTTTTGATGGCCCGTAACACGAGTAACTGGAGTACAAAGAGGGAGAAACAACAAAAAGTGCTCGTTTTTGGCTGCTTATCACCAAAGCCGAGATCATTTGTTTTCAGGGCAACAAGGGTGTAATTTGAATAGGGACAGATTTTAAAAAGGGGAATCGCCGCCGTGTGCTTAAAGGGCTTGGAACCGGCGGCCACTGGCCTGTGAGCATATTGGTTATTGATATTCTCTCTCTGTGTCACACACACTGCATCTGGCCTCTGAGCACAACGGCTGAAAAAGCCCTCAGAGCCAGGGTGAAACAAATACATTTGCACTTTTTTCTTTGGCAGCCAGAGCTGGCAGGTGAAATCGGTGGCTGTATGGGCCTGACAACTTGGCTGCAGTGCCATCTACTGGTGACAGACGCCAGGACCGAGACGAACACACTTGGAGGGGAGGGAAAAGGCAGGAGGTGGATGGAAACAACAGTAGAAGCAGCAAAAGGATGCATATTGAGCTGGACGGGTTTCAGATTTCACGCTTTCATATCAGAATCTGCCTTTTTCATCATGCATGTATTTTTTTCCAGCCTCCATAAAAAAAAAAGATAGGTACCACTCAAAAAGCACATATATTCCAAAGCAAAGATGTAATTTTAGAGCTGTGTGGGCACGGCCATATCTCACCCACACAACTGTGCTGCATATGTTGAATACCGCATATGCCATCAGGGAGTACAAAGGCGAGGGTTGGGGGGGGCAGGACAATGACTAAAGGGTATAAACTTTGACTAAACTGCTAGTGAACCCTCCAGGGAGCAAGTAAGGTTCACCAAACCATAAGACATCAGGAACTTCAACACAAAAGCACCATTTAAAACAATCTTTCACTGTGGATGACTATGCCCTTGGTAGTAGAAAGTAGTCCTTCAGTCGTGTGACACTTGATGGAAAATACGACATGCATGAAGTAAAAAAGTTAATAAAATGAGATCTTCATAAAGAGACTCCATGCATCTTTGTTTAATCTGCTCATATGCATTTGTTTGTTCTCCTGACTTTCCTTATTTCTTTATCTGCGTTCAATCAAAAAGGCTCAAGAGTTTTCAACGCAGCGTGCTAAGATCTGTAATACATCACCGACCACTACAATGAAATGGGACATTAAGGCTGAGATGACATCATTGCAGCATGCCTCGAGGACAAATATAGATCATGTTTATCCTTAACAGATGATTCATTGGTGACATGGTAAAGAGATCTCCACCGACTGCTAAGGAAATGTGCACACATTCAGCTGATCTGCTTAGCCAAAAGTCCTTAGACGGTTCCCTCTATGGTAAGCTGAAAAAGTGCAAAAATGCAGCGTTAAGTGCTACTATTTTCTTTTTTAAGATTGAATATTTTAAATAGATGTTTGTGCATGTTCTTTCTTGGGTTATTTCGAGCCAAACTTGCACATCGATTAACAATTAAACAACCAAGCTGAGAAAAGATTATTATGAAACTTAAACTACAGAAAAAAATAGATGTGGGACAAAAACAAAAGGTATAATGCAATCTTTCTCACAGTTCAGGTTTTTTTTTTTTTTTCACATCTCGCCTCCCTCCTCATCCCCCAAACCCTTGGGAAGCAGCACTCCGAGGTCTTTCATTTGAGCTTGCATTATGCCCCTGTATCTCTGCTCATTTTTCATCCGCATTGCATTAAGTATTGATATTGATTTCTTGTAAATGGTGGCGAAATGGATGGCTCGCACTTTTTTGTGTTATTGTTCTGCAGCACTTGTAGGTAATTTATTATGGCTGAGGGTCCGGTGAGGCCTCCCAGTTCTGTGTCCCTCCTCCTGATGGAGCGTGCCAACCTGACTAACAAAACACACCATGAACTGAAAGGCCACTCATGAGGAGAATGAAACATGAAGAAAGTGTGCATTTACACTAGCACCAGTACATGCACACTGTATCCCTCTCACTTTCAACATCGCTCACATTCATGGTCCACCATAAACCAGCACACATAAGAGGGTGCCTTGGAAAACACACAGCAATAAACTGAAAAACGCTAACTTTACAGGCATTTCTCAATCTTAACATGAGAGTTGTGCAGTGGGCAACTATTTTATTTCTCCTTCCCTCCTATTTTTGAATATTATTCTTTTTAGTGCTGTAGCAGCACTTGTACTGAAATCCATTCCCAGTTTTGTGACAAAGCGTGGCCTTCTTGACAAACTGGAGTGGTTTACTTGCATTGTCATCCTGGCCAATTTCTTTTCCCTGCTGCCGCGGCCCCAGCAGTCTATTTGCATTTCAATAGCCTCTCTGTCTGCCTCTATATTGCCTGATATTATGTCTGCCTTGTATGAATTCGAATTCAATGTCTGCATCTGCTGTTCCACTCCCAAGCAGTCCTCGTAAAAGGTGAACCATATGAAATAAGCCTTGCAAGCAAAAGACATTGACGGCGTGGGATGATGTAAACCAAGACAAACACATTATGGAGGCTTGTATATGGGCTCCCTTTAATAAAAAATCTGTTTACATGCATGTTCTGCTTTTAACATAAAACCGCAACAGAAGAGCCCTATAGAAGGTAATTGGAATGCCCATGATTTTTAATAGAGCTATTATTACCTGCAGGCCTAACAGTAGGTTTTCACTTTCTCATGCTCCGCCTCGGCTATAGCTGCAGAGCAACGTACAGCATGTACTCACAATACAGAGATCTGTTCTGAGGTAAAGAAAGGCGCTGCGGTAAAACCGATACGTCCTGTTTACCGTCTCTGTCACCACAACACCAGCACTTGGCCACAAACCCTGGCTGGTGCCACAATGTCGGACACCATGGGTCACATGACCCACACCAGAGTCCCACAGAGGTCCCTCAGGCCTCCCAGAATGCCATCCTCTCCTGCTGAGTCTCTCTCTTTCTGTCTCTTACAGGACAGGGTATATGGGATGTCAAAAGGCCACAGATAGTTACTGTTAAAGCCAGGAGGATTTACTGGAAATTCTGCCTTTAAGAGATATAAAGCACCAATGGCTGATTAATTTCTGTTCATGGGGTATTGTAAAGAGGACTATCAGCTCAGTTGCACATCCTACACCTCCTCTAACAAAGCCTTTTTTTGGATTTTGGGACCACACCGTTGCCAAAAATACCTTTCCCAAAACTACAAGTTTTGGTTCCACTCTGATGATACTCTTCCTCTTTTGTATTTAAATAAAATCAAAGTGAGAAAAATAATCAAGTGCAAGAACAAGTGCAAAAAAAAGAAAGTGTATGCATGCCTCCCCTTTATATACAGACATAAAGGCATGTTTCCACCCCTCCTCTTAATGTTAACCTCTGCCAAATGTAGCTTCTGTTCAGAAACAATTAATGCCAACCATCGCTGGGGTGCGCAGGCAGGCTAACAGCTGTGTTTGGGCCACTTGTTGTGCCTCCAGCACAGATAATTACAGCAATCCAAAAGCAGAGCAGCCGCTCGGGGAGTTTAATAATGTACAAGTAGTCGCTATCTCTTTATAGATCATGTTACTGCAGCACTCACTGACGTGTAATTTAGATCAATCAAAAAATATGGCAGGGCTATGAAACCAGTGCCTTTGATAATAGTTGGCAGGTAGTAGTCACCCCCTGTTGTCGAAGCATCTGATATAAAAGGCTTCATTCCATCCTCCATCAAGGGGCCTGGTGTGCTAGGATGTGTAACCCAGGCAACAGATACATAAAGCATTATGGGACTTGATTTAATTTGTCTAAATGGGAGCTGGAGTATCTTGGTTCTCAGTTCGAATGTCCCTGTTAACCACCACTACAATGTAATGGGCTCCTCAACTTGGAGCTGCTGATTGTGTCCTGCTGGTATAGGAGGTTTTCCACTATATGATGTTTTCTGTTGGAGTGTGTGCATTTGAGTGTGTGTGAGTATGTGTGTGAGAGTCTGCATCCCTGAAGGTGTGCATGCAGACAATTTTATTAATAAAAAAAATTTTGACTATAGCAGAACTTAAATCTTGGTCAGGGGAACACAAATGTAACCATAATAATAGAGCGGCATCATAAATACGCCATAAATGACCTTGGTGGGGTTTTGTTCCCTTGAATTTCCCACCATCTACCTTTAAAATATTTTGGGGTCAGTAATTTAACTGGAGGCCAAAGCTTTATGCAGCATTATTTCGCTTTCAATGTACATAAAAGCCCTGAAAGTCATCACAGGTCAAGCTTTGTTCTGTGGTATGAACTCCTTTGCTCGATTTGCTCCATTGTGTATTTTCATATACGAGCTCCCTGTTTCAGCCCATTTGAAGAACTATTTGAACCGAGACAATTTAGCCGGTAATACCTGGGTATCATTTTCTGCCTTTGCATGGGACTCTCCTTGCCTCTGGCTTGTTTTAAACTACCCGAACAATTCGAGTAGCTTCCTCTCCTTGTCCTACTTCTAACTTCCCCTCGTCTCCCTCCTCCCTTTGCTTTCAACCTGCACGGCTCTTTGTTTTAAATGGCAATTCATCCCGTTCGTCCGCTCAGCCACGTTAAACATCAATTTCCTCACCGAGCACACATTACGACCCAATAGAAGAAATAAAATCTCAGCCATTTATTGTGCAACTCCCTCCTCCCTTCTTTTTTTTTTTTTTTCTCTTCCTGGCACCGCTATCCACCATTGGAACCCTCATCAAAGCAGCCTCACATTCAACAACAAGGGAGCAGCAACACAACAATGCTGATGCCATTCGACTTCCTCTTAAGTCGTTTTATACTTACTGCAAAACAGTAACGATTTCAAGGGCCTTTGAATTCCTCTAAGAGGCACCGGGTTTATAAAACATGCATGAGGTGTTCAGTAAACAATGCCCAATGGTCTTATTCCTTTTAAATAAAACTATTTCCATGAGATGTAAGAGAGACTTTAATATTGCCTTAAATATTAAAAGAGAGAACTGAGCCTCATCAATTTTTCATTTATTGGGCCTGCGTGTAAGGAGTCATCAATCTCAAAAGAAATTACTGACATTTTCATTTCAAATAAAAAAGGGTACACTTTATCCAGCGGTAATAGGGATTGCCACTCTAACACAGGGAGCATTAAATGGCTTCTGGAGTGCTGAAAATGAGAAAATTTTTCTTTTTTTGTTCTCAGAACAGATTGTGGTTTTTAACCTTGTGAAGCAAACATGCATGAAATTGCTAAATAAAATGCAACGTATTACCCTGCTAACATTCAAGCTTTTAAGGGGAATGAAGTTCATTACAAATCAATAATGGCCTACCTTAACAAGTGCATATTCCCCTTTTTCCAACAAGCCCCCAACTCACCGTGAAGTAATAACCACCTGGTTGTTTTGCTGCTTGTCGATGCTGATATCCTGTGACATAAATTCATTGTTTGATTCCACCGCTGTTATGATATATTGTTATGAATGTCTCCATCATTACTGCACCTCTCCGCCTGTTTGCCTTTAGGCTTGAAGGTTTGTAATTACTGCACAATAAACAAATGGTTTGGGTAATGGGGGGAAAAGGGTCTGGGGCCTACAGGCACCGGAGAGGATTACAGGGAAAGGAGCCCACTTTTCACCCCCCTTCCTCCAAAAGCCCTCAACACCTCACTACAAGGCCTGTCTCACCACAACTCCCCCTGTGGAATCACCCTTGCTGAAATATAAATCTCCGAGCAGTGTTGATATATCATCAATCGAGTACATACATCGTGGAGGGGGGGAAATAAGGGTTACAGTAGGCCAGGATTTATAACAAAAGCTTGACATATGCTGCTAATTCACCTTGACAACACTGTCACTTCCTGCTCAGTGAATAATTGACCAACAGAAGAAGAGTTTGTATGCAGCCTCACTGCCAGGCACTTCGCCGGCGCATGCGACTCCACCCATAATGGATGAATATTTGTTTATAATTTCTATACACAAGTCTGGTTGTCAGTCCCTTTGCTCACCCTGTGCGCCGCCGTCTCATTTGCATAGGTAGATAGAGACGCCGTGAGCGTAACGAGGTCGGCCTGCGTGTTGGTGATGGAGGACGCTGATGAATAGAGCTCTCTCCACATCATGGCACCTTTGTAAATGTTTGATTAGTTTTGAATGGATTACTGTTAGATTATCGGGTTTGGGGCCCAAACCGAGACATGGCTCCGCGGCTCGGAGACAGTCCCTTACGGGTGTCCTGTGACGAAACGGTGGCTTGTGTGTTGACAAAAGGGAGAGAGGAGGGAGGAGGGCGGAGGCCGTGCTTGTTTATGCAGCATTGTCAAAATGTTTGATGGCGCCATCGCTCCCCTCTTCCTCAAACTTCAATATTGGGAATAACTGGGAATTAAAAACAGTGTCTCAAGGTTAGAAATATCATCTAGTGAGACTTGAGTGGACAGAAACAGAAAGCAAAAATGCTTTCATTCTGCAGTAATTCTTATGCAGAATAAGACTCAATAAAACTTCTCAGATTTCTGGAACCGTGATTGTTCCCTTGCTCTCATATCATCAGCTCAGCATTCCAGGGATATTTAACAGATAGGTGGGAATCTCATAGTCAGAGAGCTATAAATTTCCAGAGGCTGCTGTAAGACGCTCTTATATTGCTTGTGTGGCAATCAGACTGGTGATTATATGGGTAATGAAACATGTGCCTCCTCCTGGTGTCTGCCCCTTCAGTCGCTTGTCTCTTTCCATCTCTTTCCCCAACTTTTCTTTCTCTCCCTGGTTAAAGCCGGGTGATGGATGGAGCGTAACTATTACAGGGAGCAGTAACCCATCAGTTCCGAGGCCTATTATGCACAGCTGGATGCTGGGTAGAAGGGGGGTACGAGGCGTGGAAGGGCGACACCATCGCAGGCTGCCTCACAGGTTAACGCTAACCCCCTACCGCCCACCCCTAACACCTCCCACCACAATCAGTTTGCTCGGAAAACCTGTCTTGCCTCTTGACAGCGCCTCCGCCATCGTGCTCCCTCTCTTTCAATCTGTTTAGCTTCCTGTTGTGACCTTTCATACAGTCAAATATATTAGCGAGTGGTGCACTCTCATTAAAACAGTGCATTAACCAAAAGACTCTTTGGAGTCTAAATGACAGCCGAAGGAACTGAAAGCTAATAGCCGTGGGCAGTTGGGGAAACTTAACTCATGAATCAGTGTGCTAATGCCGGAGCAGCAAGCCTGGAGCGCTGTAAGCGTACAGCACAATCTCCATCGCCTCCCCCTCCTCTTCCTCTTCCTCGTCCACTCCCTCTCCCGTCTTGCTTCCTTGATCTCCATTTTCCTCACTAATTCCCTTCCTTCTCTCTCCTTTTCCCTCTCTAACTGCTACTTATCTCTCATATTCACCATCACTGCTCTGTTCACATCCCACTTCTCCCTGACACATTTATTCTTTTCTCTCACTCTTTTACTCGATCATCCTCCCCCCCTTGTCCTGCTATCTTATTTGTTCATTCCATTCTCTGTTCATTTCATTCTGTGTCCCCCTATTGTGTTGCACTCGTTGGTGCCATCATTTCTACTTTCCACCTTGCCGCTCTTACAGTTCTTTCCCTGTGCTCCCCTTAACTCTTTATCCACTTCTTTATTGTTTTTCAAAGAGAGCGAAAGAAAGAAAGAAAGAAAGAAAGAAAGAAAGAAAGAAAGAAAGAAAGAAAGAAAGAAAGAAAGAAAGAAAGAAAGAAAGAAAGAAAGAAAGAAAGAAAGAAAGAAAGAAAGAAAGAAAAAGTGTACGGGGAAAACGACAGAGCCACAGAGAGATGAAGATAGAGAAACGAAAAAGGAGAGTAGAGGGAGGCGAGTAAAAGAGGAGAGACTAAAAGCTCATTACTTTCCCTCTGATGGGAGAAAATGAGTGAGGGGGCAATAATAAAGCTTGAATTTTTCAATACTGTTAAAAATGGGGCTCTGACAGCTCACCGCCAGCGCAAGGGACAGGCGCCGACAACGCATGGTGAGCCACCGAATTAGCAATACCATACATCATAAAATCTAATTAAATCAAGGAGCAGAATCAAATTAGTTTTGTGTGACTCAAACCGCCCGCCAAAAGGGCTCTATTAAATGAACTGTAGAGAGGGAATTAAATAATTCACAGTGAGGGATTTTGCATTTATACAAAAATTGTGCACTTAATTGTCCGTGCTATATTACAGATTTGGCCTTATGTTAACAATGAGCCTAAAGCACACTTACTCGTGTGCACTGGGCACACATTAGGGCCTACATGGTCGACAAGGCTTCAAACTAAGGGGATATTAGAGTAACCACTGGCTCGATGGCACTAGTATAGTAGAGCATAGCGGTCTAGAGCAGGCAAAGGGTATACTGATTATACTCCATCGAGCTGCATGCAGAATGAAAGGCAGCGGTGTTGAACATAGGGTTAACCAGTGATTTAGATGTGAATATTAGGCGAGATATTATATTCGCTGCTTCAGAAGTTATGTTTGGACATGCAATGCGATGTGGGCTTTGGACTTATTGAGAAACCCACAGGTAGACCATCAAACTAAACATGTCAGATGAAGTTCCGTCATGAAAATGGAGCACTTTTGTTACAGCGCCGTGTGAGCATTCAACCATCTCAGCTATTCTCTTCATCTCTCACCCTTTTCCTTCAATCTCTCCATCTCCAGCGCTTCCCTCCCTGGCATCAAAACAGCACAACTTTATTATAGTCGCTGTCAATACCGTAATAATAAAAGAACGCGGAGGGGAGAGACTACCATATTACACTTTTAACGAGAATATAGCAGATGCACATTGAGTGAACATTGAGTTTTAAAACTTGTCGGCATGTGATTTGTGGCCTTGTCAGTACAAATATTTTTCAATGTCACCGCAGCAAGCCAGGGCTGTCACTTCGGCGGTCAGCTGGGATGGGGGGAGGCAAAACACAATGATCTGGCCCTTAATGGAGAACCGCTGGGACTGGCATGGAGGTGATGAAGCACTGTTTAGTTTGCGGCTGCCATATTTCTGCTTGGGGACGCTATTATAAAACACAGTGTTATTTTGTCAGATTTCAATCATGAGCCAGGTTATTTGTCACCGGCTGTCACATTGTTAGGGCAAGTCAGGCTGACGGTGAAATATGACCTGTCCCAGTCCAACCCCCCGCTCTGGAGAAGAACAGAGTTTTCTTTAGTCTGGAGGTAAAACTAAAAAACAACTGTTTACATCTGCAGTTCCACTTATTTCTCTGATTCTATCAGTTCAGCTGCAAGAAATGGTAGAAAATTCAGCTTTTCCTTCAACTTTCCTCTTATTTTTCATTACTTCTGTTATTTCATGTCAGGTATATGTCATCTTCTGGCGTAATCACTAGTTTCAATGTGTCTTTGTTTAGAAGGAAAGACAGAATCAAGTGTGCTCATGGTGAAATCCCCACAGAGCCACGGCTTAATTCCCTCCAATAAAAAGCGCTCTTAGGTGGGCTATACTCATCTGACCTTATTGTGCTTCATTACAGGCAACATATTAAGATAATAATAACTGTCATCTTTTTTCTTAGCACCACATGCTGACCATAAGAAGGTCACACTGGCCAGTTAGACACAAGAACATCCAGGTGGGGGTCAAATTCAAAGGCCTCTGTTCTTGAAACCTCCATTTCTACTTCAAGCCTAGAGAGCATCCATTTTTTGCTAATCCTTTTGCAACATTATGCGACGAACAATGCCTCGCTAAGTATTTCAGGGGACGCATTCATTTTTGTTTGAGTGCAGATTAGGAAGTAATTTAATGAAGTTCAAGCAAGCAGTTCAGTGGCACACGATGAGCATTATATGCTCCTGCACACTTCACTCCTGACAGACACCACATAGAATGCTTCATAATTTGCTATTTAATTTTCTATTTCAGCGGTTACATCTGCCATCGCAATGCAGGGGAAAACAAGAACCTGGCTGCTCGATTTGCTTACTGACATTGAAATCTGCTTTTCAGTTCACCGTACATGTCAGCAACTCAGATACCCCTCAGTAATTTCATTTCCAAATCATATCAGTTTTATTTCCTTGTTGCCCTTGTGTTTGAACGTCATGGCCTCTACCCAAACATAGAAAAGCTATTATACCTGCTCTTTAAAAACCAGACATTTCCTTCAATTTATTCCAAATGTACTGTCTTTATGCACCACCACGTTAGAGTGTTTGTAGATGCTGTTGATACCAAACTATCAGGCGATACAAAAGTATGCAAATAGATTTGGATGACTTACAGTGGTGTCTGTTGGTTGAGAGACAAGGGTGACATTGAGTCTCTTTGCCACTGTCCTGTTACCTCTAAAGCTGGCCTGGCTCTCTGCTCACCTCTTAACAAGCTGCTTTTATGAAAAACCGCAATATGTAAAGTGAGACAAACTTTTTCCCTGTTGTCCGTGTTTTATTTCTTCTAAATTCTTCTTCTATTGATTTATAGATAAGGGGCGCATGATCAAGTCAATCATACCTTGACATGCATGTAAGACACGGCACAAAATGCACGTAGCTCATCGCACACATGAATAAACACACACACACACAACTACCATTAGCTTTGGCTGACATGATAGCCATTAGCACACTGTTTCTAGTTGTGCGCGTTTCATTCCAAAAGAAGAATCATTTACATAATGTGTGTTTTCCCCAAACGATGTGAACAACTGGCACTCTGTGTAGGTTTCCTGCTGGCAAATGTTTCAAACTGACCTTGGGAAACGGTCCATCCACAAACGCTGTTACATCCATAATGGGCCTTTTACTTGTTTTCGTGCATATGTGTGTGTCTGCAAGCATGCAGGTGTGCGTCTGAGAGCGCGTGCGTGCGTCTCCGCATATGTCTACAGCGGGTGACTCTGTGCCAGTCAGACGGCTTTTATACCTATTAATATTAATATGTGCCTGAGCTGCAGCCTGTCGCATACCTGCTCTGTGGTGCAGAGTGTCCGAGGGCGGCCATTATCATCCTGTTCTGACTGTCGGTGAACCTGGAGGAAAGCAAGATAGGCACGTTGACTACCGTGTTGGGGTCAAACAGTCAGGCTAATACAGCTCAAACCGCCAGCACTGGGGAGGATACTGTAAAATGTGCCCGGATGACACGCATCTATTTGCACTGCAATCCTGTATGAAATGCATCCCTTTATGGATCAGTGCTTAAAGGCCTACACGATGCCTCACACACTCAACATGCACACTTCCCTCATCATACAGGAACATAAAAAGGTATACCATGTGTGTGGTGTGATAAAAAAAAAATCCCTTCATATTGATGTTTATCAGTCACCTTATCATGTTCAACCTATGACGAGTACTATTCTTCGCAGTGTAAGTTGGCGTCTTGCTCCTGAGGGGCAGTATTGATGATAATGTTAACCATGACCCGTAAAATCAATCTATCAATGGAATATTAAATGTATATGTCTGGGAGGTTGTCAGTGAAGCGCTCAGGGGTGAATCTCCAATAGCCTCTCTTAGGTTTATTGCCTTTTATGGGGGATCCACCAACGCAGTGTTTCCATGAAAATACACCTGTACAGTATATCAAAGAAGCTGACAGACAGAAAGTGAAGACAACCAAACACTCTCTTCCCCCCTCCCCGCCTCCTCTTTTATGCACACAGGGAGAAAAACACCCCACCACTACACACCAAAATAGATGAATTTTGCTTCAACAAAGGCAGTATGGTAATTAAATGTAAGATAAGGCCATTCAGAATGCCCAAGACTGTGCCAAGCAAATATCCTGATCAGCTTAAAATCAACCAAGTGGGACAAAATAACAAAAATCCAAATTGGTTGGTCTAGATCAGCTTGATAGGGCTTTCAATATAATACACAACAATGGCCGAAATGAATAGGAATCAAATTACAAGAGCTGTGATATGGCATGAAACTGCATGGGGGAATTCAAGCACAATCACTTTTCAATGTGGCTTCCAGTATTGCAGCCAATCCTCGCACGATTCATATCCGATCACAAATAATGTTTATCACCCTCATATCTCTCTCCCTAATGGAAAAGGCCTAGTGTGGGGGTTTAAGGAGTGCATTCATTTTTAATGAGGTCTGGGCATTGGCCAGAATGAAATGAACAGGCAGAGAGTTTTGGGACACAGACTAGGAAAGACTGGCAGTAAAAGGTCGATCCATTCTTTCTAATTTGACCAGGTTACGTTCAATTCTAAGCTGCTAAGTTGTTTATTACAACCAAGCATTTTCATTGTGATGTTACAGAATTGTTTAGAAAAGAGATAAAGCACAGATGCTGGTGCGGAATAAATTTTTTTCCCCTTCTGGTAGGAGCTTTCAAAGGGTTGCACTATGTTAAGAAAGAAAGATACAAAAAATAGCACTGTGCTGTTTTTGAGTGGTTTCAAATCCATAACATTAAGCCTTAGCATAACTTTAGGTGTTTCTCATTTGCAAAAGTCTCCAAGTGCCACATAATCTACAGCTGTAAGATATTCTGTGTGTTCACCTGATGTTCAACCAACAAAACTATGCATTGACGGGGTAAAAAGCAACATAATATCACTTGAACCACGTAATCTTCTATAGTGTTTGTGAGTTCAGAAGGACCATCAAATTTCATGTAAAATAAGCTCTCATGCAGGAGGAGACACTCATATTTTACATCTAATTCTGGAGGAGAAGATGTATTTCTTACTTCCCCAGGAAGCATGATTGGTGTGTGTCTGTGTATCATGATGAGATCACTTGGCGGGGCTGAGGATAAAATGTCGCTTAGGATAATGTGATTGCCCTTAAGGTACAAGGAGGTGAATTATATTCCCTGATTTATAATCTGAAAATTAAAGACTCACTCATTTTCTAATTTAATTCCACCTTCAATGGAACAATGTTCACTCTGAGCCAAATTGGCGAATAATGTTACTAATTCAGATGCAGATGTAATTTCTATTCGGGGGGCTGCGGCGCGTGGTGATGAACGAGTCCCGGATGGATCGTTGCCACTCCTATCTCCCCGTCTCGACAATTCCCCAGCAGTTGTGATAATAACCTGAGCAATAAAGGAGGGATAGGCAGTGCTACCCCGTTCCACTCCTCATACCCCAAGTCATCTGATACTTCATCTAATAGTATTTCTGTCCTTTCCTGTGTCACTCTGTCTTAGGTCAGCTGACACTGCGCTCCTCCATACAGGAAAACAGAGTATGGCGAATATTATAGATGTAAAACTGCATTAACATGAAGACTCTTAATAACCTGCATAATTACTGCTGCCTTCTGCAATACAAAAAAGTCATTGCAATAAATCTGCTGTTAAAAACTTGATTGAATGCAGGGTAAATGTCAAGGTAATTATGAGGCGGCGAGGGTTAAAAGCAACGTTAAATCCTCCCACAGAGTGGTGACATTCAAGCAAAGGAGGAAGAGACTCGAAGGGAGGAAGGAGCAGAGCGGCGGCGAGAAGAGGGCCGAGTTTGTAAATGTATCATCCAATACGAATCCAACAGTTCCTCAGTTGTCACTGCCCTTTTATTTATGAACGTGAAGCATTTGAGATATGACCTCTCTATGACTGGTTTCTTCCTGCACGCTAATGGGTCCATTAAGGACAGAATTCATCACGTAAAATATCATAATGACACAAACGCATCCCGCCTTCACATGTGAGTTTTGAATTACGGGATTCCTGATTTTGCTATTTCCGTGTCGGCTCACTTGACCTGGTCGGAGGTCACCTTCGACAAAACACTGCACAGGTCACCAAGAAGTGAGAGCTGAAAGGGGACGAAAGGAAATGTGTGCACCTTGTTCGACCATTTAGCACCCTACGCCATGCTGGGGTTTAGAAAGGAAGTGTGCCGCATCCGTCCATTCATCTCAGCGTCAAGTAGCCACACAGACGCCAGGATGCAAGTCTTTGGTGGACGATGGCTGCAGAAGTCAGTTCATTTGCTCACCGAGGAGGGGTCAGGTGAGGGGGGTGGTGCCACAGCTGAGAGGCTGCCGTGTCTTGTGCCTCCTCTTCAGCGCCTAATGACCTGCTGAACATAATGACCTCGAGACGACGGGGCCTCTACAAGTCTAGGCCTCCTCACACTCACTTCACTTCAAAAAAAAAAAAAAAAATGATGTGAAAGAAAAGACATCTTTTTTTTTTCATTTGCCGTTTTGTTCTCCCTGATCTCTCTCCCACCACCCCCACCACACACTCCTCGCTGCTATCCACCCCCAGCCACTGTACAAGCCAAGGCTCCATGACAAAAAGCCAATAGAGTTAGCTGCCAAGGCTTGGAGCTCTGAGAGGGATAACTGGCGCAGAAGGTTAAAGCAACAATGTGCTCAGCCCCATTGAGCTGCTCCTTCTGTGCTCACGGTGAATGTGTGCGCGAGTGTGCGAGTGTGTGTGTGCAGTATCTCCAAGTAAGTGTGTATATAAGGTGTCAAGGGTTGTTAAAATGTATATGCTCGGCTATATCTAAAGGAACACCTGTTCGCTTGTGTGTTCTAGAGCTACCCAAATAAAGAGGGCCTTCATTTGATTTCAATCAAACCCCAGTTATGAGTTTAAGAGTTTAGGACAAACTCAATGTGTGCATTGAGCAGAATGAAAGAACACGACGGGCAAAGCACACACAGGCTTCGTAATTGGCTCAGTAGAAATGTTAATTATTTGCCGCTTTTATTTTTTGAAATGCAGAGCAAAACGCAGTCATTTGACAGACTCCGAAATGAAAAGCAAATGTCTGGATTTTCACATTACAAATGGCTTTTCTCTCGCAGAAATTCACAATTTCAAGGCTACTGCTTTTCCACAGAAGGGACGCCGCCACAATGAAAGGTGTGATATCACCTCTCTACAAACCATAATGGTGCCTTGTTTGAAAATGACAGGTGTACGAATGAGGCCCTCTCTTTTCCTAAGTACGGCAAACCGTGGTCATTCACTCTGCTTTGTTTTTAGCGTAATAGCCCCATTTACAAAATGTCGGCGAAATTAATGTGGGACAAACGTGGCGGTAACCGAGCCAACTAATTTTTGCTCATTCAACTTGAATTATTAATAGGTGAAAAATATACCATATGCTTTCAGAGGAACAGCATACATTCATTTTATACAGAATTGCTGCTGTTTTGTGAAAAGTGTAAGTAGCTTAACTGCTCTTTTCAAAAGGGGTGACTTATATGGAGGCCTTAATGATGTATAAATCAGCCCATGTAATTACGCTTCCAGCTGCTGCCTTGGGCCAGACTGGAACTATAAGGCCCTCAGCACCAAGACTGCAGCCTTCATCACCTGAATCCCTTTTAATCAACCAGCACTAGTTTTCTCTCCTCAGATCGCATTATTATGACTTACAGAGTGAGTGTGATGGGAATGAAAGAAAGAGATGCATGTGCTGTGTGTAGAGCTGTGTGTCTGTGTGTTTAATAGAGGTATTAAAGTGTGTTAGCACATTTGTACTGTGCACATGTGCTCATGCTGTGACACACATATCAAATACTTTTCTCTTCATGTTTTAACTTCACCGCACATTTCTATTCTGTCCGAAAATTCAGAGTAGCAAACAGACTGATACACAGCATCTATCAGTGTTGCTATTTTGTCATTCATGGCTAAAACTTCATCACTTTGTTCACATTCACAGCACTGTCATTACAGGTTTAGTGCACGGTTTAGCAGAAAAGTACTAGAACATGGTTTTATCTTGGTGAAGAGATGGGGCACCACCTAGTGCACAGTCTCTGCTACAGCTGCAAGCCTCAGTCTGTCCTTCCTTTCAAAACCATACAATGCCTTTAGCAATCAATAACATGCAAACTATTTCAAACATCAGTGTTTGGGGTAAAAAGTATTTTTGGAGCACGTTTTTGTCAGTTTTTTTTGCCTATCGTATGAAGGAACCTGTTCCAGAATCAGATTAGAGAACACTGTAGCTGCAGAGGTGACGTTGAGGAACACCTCCGGGGTCTTTGTATGAAGCTCTATCTTTAAAAGCCACGTGTTTTGCATGTACAAACGCCATTTGCTTGGCAGAGCTAAGAAAGATGCAAAGCACTGTGGTTATTCTGGGCCAAAATAAGGCCACTGGAAAACAACCAGGGACTTACTGTAAATGTACAACAATATGTTTTGAAACAATTCCCTTCCAGAGAAAAGCTGTGGTTAGGTAAATCCCACTGGAATTTTAATGAGGATGTCTACCAGTACGCTTTTGTTGTATCAGCCGCTGCACCAGTTAACATTTACATGTGTCCCTTATTCTGAGGTAACAAAAAACTTAAATCATGCAAATGAGTTCTGTCTAACTCCGACACGTACTGTAGGTACAGTCATTGTTCGAGTGATTGAAAACAATGCTTGTTAGTACTTGAGTAAACATGAAAAACTTATGGCCACCCATTGTTTGAATCATCAGTAGTGACTGGCGTGTCTTCATCTATCTAAACAAAGCTAACTGATCTATTGACATATCTATGAAGGGCCAGTATTTGATTAAATGATTGACGTCTTCATTTTGAGGCAGTAAGCAAATGAAAAAAATTACGTTGGTCCATTTGCTTTTCCCCTCAAACATACTCTTCCCTGGATGCTTGTAACAAAGATGGACATCTTAATAGTGAGCAGAGCGAAACCATATTGGGATTAATGACCAAGCGCCTCCTTGTTAATTGTCACATCAAACAAACAGGTCCTAATTGACAAAGGTTCTAGCTCGGTGCTAAGTGGACACAGAGTGGGCGCTGCCTCTAGATTGGTCTCTTTGTCTGCTTTCATTAGTGGGTCAAGCCCCTACATTAAGAAGCCCACACTGGAGTCGTGTTTTCTTTGGTGGGTAATGAAACACACACCTGCTACTCACAGCCGATGAATAGAAACTTGAATCTAATATCACCGTCATGTGGCTTCTATTAGGGTTTACAATACCAATGTTTTGTGTTTGCGTTGCAGTGTGCACGCTTGCGCCTCTATTTGTGCTGCAGTTTTAAGACAAAGAAGACAGGAACAGAAAACAGAACTATGGTGTAGAAGAGAGAAAGGTAAAGAAAGAGATGAAGGGAGCAGAGAAGTCAGTCCTGAGTTCAACTTCTCTCAGAGTCTGCAGTGCATCTTCTCTGGCCTGCAGCTGCCTGAGGGAAGATAACATTCACCACGACTTGAAGCAAACTGAGTGTAATTTGCTCGACATTTTACGTTTTATGATTAAAAGACTCAGTGATAACATTTGCTCTACAAAATATGAGTAGAACTGCAAGTATGTGTCCCAGTCAGAGGAAAAAATATCCTCTTGTGATACTTTGAAATTGAGTGAAATGGTGTCAAAAATACAAATGAGATTGTTTAAATTTTCTTTTTAAAATTTAGACACACACAGACATGCGCACACATACACACACACAAACAGGCTGCTCAGTCTTGAAATGCTAATTTATGATTAGCATCATTATGCAGTAGTGTAATTTCACAAAAGCCTTCCCACAGTGGTGCACAAAAGGCTCATTCACCGCCGGAGCTGCTCAGTGTGGGGAAGAATTATGGCACGCAGATGAATTCATTCATGTGGGAAAGGATTTATTCGATAATTATAGACCTTCACAGTTTTAATGCCACTTAATGAGGAGCTTGCATAGTGTGATTCCTACTTGGGCTGACGAATGGATGTTGGTTTTTATTCTGGTGTTTTTTGTTTTGCTCCGTGCAACATCTGTTAGCCTTTTCTATGCTGCAGACTAGCCGAGGCCGTGCTTGAGGGTCCTGATTTTTCTCTCTGTGTATTCTACAATAAGTAGGCAGTTAATTAATAGGCTGGTGGTCAGGTATGAATCAATATAGTAATAACAGTGCTAATACAAATACAAAATACCACTACACCCATTCTACTTCTATTACTGAAACAAAATTACCATTGTAAATGCAATAACAATAACTCCTGATGTATTTTTTTATCCACTTTAAAATATAACTAATAAAGCATTTTAGCATAACCTTACTTTTTTAGCTTTCATTTGAGATTATATGCTTATCTCAGCCAGTACTTGGCTATAAACATTCGTGCATCATCCAGTTTTGAGGCTTTCTGACAGCAATGTTTACCATAATGTAAGCTTTAATGCCTCATAGCCATGTTGCTGTGGAGAGGTAATTAAGTTGCCAAAGTTTAATTGCTCAATCATCAGCAGTTAACAAAGAGGCGTCACTGGCCCCCCTATACTTTCAACGTACTATATTTATAATGGCGAACAATTACAGCAAGGGCCCTTTAGCTGGGATAGCACTAGTAAAAGCTGCCGGCACTAATGAAAAGCTATAATCACTCTGCCCACAGCAGTTATTAGTAGGAAATTATGGGTCAGTTGAAGGGGGCTAGCAGTTATATGCATTAAGATAAATAACACTGCAGCTTGTGGTCAGTACAAGCAAATGAATGAGTAGCATATGAACCTCTAACTCTTTCCATAATGCATTTAATGAGTTTTATTTGAAGATTTTCAAAGCGTCACTTTTGAATAATGTAAGTTTTAATGCTCTAATGTGTAAAAATCTGTATGATTCACTACAGATATGCTCAGTGTACCTTTTGACTGCAGAAAAATAGAAAACTATATAACATAATCTACTGTATATACAAAGAAAACACATGCATTCTGTAAAACTGCATGTTTTCAGGCACTTTCCAGATCTCATTGGCCACACATATAGATCAATGCAATTTCTTTTGCCAGCCGAAGTATGCTTTGTAAACTCTCTAATTGCAGCATTACTATGCAGAGTGGAGTATAACCCTTTTCTTCCCATCATCCCATCGCCCTTTCAGTTCCTTTCTCTCCTCATCTCTCTTTCAGTCCGTCTCCCTCATCCTGGTCGGTTGCTCAGCCAGGCCCAGTGGAATGCTGTGTCTCTTTGATCAAGTCTTCATTATCAGTGACTCTGCGACGGTCGGCTATCTGATGCTAAAGGGGGCCAGTGGATTGAGAAGCGTGGCCTCCGCGTGGAAGAGGCCTCCCCACACAAGACTGAACAATCACCCGGCATCCTGCCTCCGCTAATGAGAAGCATCCCCATCCACTGCAGTCCCCAGGCAGCCTCTACCAGGTGGAATGCTTGGCCCTTGTCACTCATAGCATTGCTGAGGGCTATTAGCAATTCATTAAGTGAGTGACTGACCGCCTAGCTGTATCAATTAGGGGATAGTTGATATGTCTGTTATTGTCGGTCTCTGAGATTGCACTGCTTTTCATTCAACGTCCGCTTTTGGTTTTGTGCTCAGGCGGAGCTCTTACATTTGTAGTGTTTGTGTGTGTGTGTGGTCTTGACATGACAACACGCCTGACATGAATAAAAAGTCAAAAAAATAAAGGATGAATATTGATTAACTGGATAGAGCCACAGAACCAGTGTAGCTCTCTGGAGCACGGATAAAATATTAACAACAAACTGTGAAACTGTCATGTCTTGCTTGTTTGTCTCTAAAATTCTCCTCTCATCAACAGTTAAAAGGAAAATTGTTGCCATCTGGAGGTAAAATAAAGTATTGTCAGAATGTCTGTTGATGTAAGTCTTGCACTATTGCAAACCTTGTGGCACTACTGATGCAGATAAGCAATGCTTGCAGTTGTTTTACAGTCAAACTGCCTTTGTCTTATTCAACAATCCTTTACACATAAGAGACCATTGCAAAACAGACAAATTGGGCTTTCCATTGTAGTAACTGACTCCCTTCTACTAGTGAATCAGTTATTACATGTATTCATGAATAACAAGGAATAAAAAAATAACCAACCCACATCCCAAAATCTGAAACGATTACTGTTAATATTATGATTAGAAGAAAGGCAGTATATAAAATTTGCTTAACAGCCAACTCCCTTGTGGCCTTTCCTGGCTAATATATAAAAATGTCCCCAAAGAGTTGACTGTTGTTTAGAGTCAGCTAGGCAAATCTCAGGCAAATTCCCCTTGTTGGTCAAAAACACGATTCCTCATTTTGTGCTGTTCATTTAGATAAGAGCGCACTTCTTTGCATGCGTATCTGACAATTCCATATGTAGATACGAACTGAGATGACCCAGATCTCGCACATAAAACAAATCTGTAGGACTTCCTTTTTCCACCTGAGAAATATTGTGAAAATCAGGAACATCCTGTCTCAGAGTGATGCAGAAAAACTAGTCCATGCATTTGTTACTTCTAGGCTTGACTACTGTAATTCCTTATTATCAGGTTGTCCCAATAGCTCTCTGAAATATCTACAGCTGATCCAAAACGCTGCAGCCAGAGTACTGACGGGAGTTAGCAAGAGAGATCATATTTCTCCTATATTGGTTTCTCTTCATTGGCTTCCTGTTAAATCCTGTTAAATCTAGAATAGAATTCAAAATCCTTCTTCTGACATATAAAGCTCTTAACAACCAATCTCCATCATATCTTAAAGACCTGATAGTACCATATTATCCTAGCAGAACTCTTCGCTCTCAAACTGCAGGCTTACTTGTTGTTCCTAGAATCTCTAAAAGTAGAATGGGAGGCAGAGCCTTCAGTTATCAGGCACCTCTCCTGTGGAACCAGCTCCCAGTTTGGGTTCGGGAGGCGGACACCCTCTCTATTTTTAAGACCAGGCTTAAAACCTTCCTTTTCGACAAAGCTTATAGTTAGGGCTGACTGGGGGACCCTGACGGGGTGAGCTGGTGTTTTCATTTGCACAACTGACTTCCCCTCTTGACGTCCCTTTAGTTTGCCCCTAGTTATGCTGCTATAGGCCTATAGGCTGCTGGGGGACCTCTCTTGATGCACTGAGCCCTTCTCTAACTACCTATGTATTTACTATATATAACATTATTGCATTACATTCACTCTGTTTCTTTCTGTGTCCTTTCTCCGAGTGTCCCTGGTCCCAGAGCTGGATGCTGGATGCTTCAGATGTGTGGCTGTGTTTTATGGTCCTTGTGTCCCACCCCCCACCTCTCTATCTCTACCCCTCTATCTGTATCCCTCTATCTCTACCTCTCTACCTCTACCCCTCTACTTCTATCCCTCTATCTCTACCTTTCTACCTCCTCTGTCCCTCTCAACCCGCCCGGCCAGCAGGCAGATGGGTCCCCCCACATTAGAGCCGGGTTCTGCTCGAGGTTTTTTTCCCTGTTAAAAGGGTGTTTTCCTTGCCACTGTCGCCTTTTGGCTTGCTCTGGGGGTCAGGCATATGGGTTCTGTAAAGCGTCTCGAGACAATTTGACTGTAATTGGCGCTATATAAATAAAATTGAATTGAATTGAATTGAATTGAATTGAATAGATCACCTGTCACAGAAGTAGAGAAGCAGTCGATGAAAAACTGATATAAAAGCGTTGAGTGAAAGTCACGTCTATTTACTCACCGCGGCCTTATTTGCATTAAAATCTCCAGTGACACAGTTTGGATGGTCCCTCCATTTCATTCTGCTACTTTCAGTGTCACACCCATCCTGCCAGGGACTTTTCATGTTTTGAACTCAGGCAGTGAGATCATGTGTAGCATTTTCTAAATGACTAAATTCATGTCAAACAACAACAAAAAAATAACAGTTTTGAAGTTGAGAAATAGGAAATTATGAATATTCTGTAATATGTATTTTGTATCACATGCTTTCTTTGCATTTATGCAAATTTTCAAAAGGTGTTGCTCATGTTGTGATGTTCATGCCACTCCATATAAATTGATAATTTTTTATTATGAGTGGGCAATGCACATTTGTAATGGCCAAATTGTCATTTTCCACTTTAATATGTCTTTGCAGTGTATTTGCTGGAGGGACAATGTGAGGTAAAGTGAAGTCCATTAATGTTTTGGCTTTTAATGCAAGCAGCGCTGTCAATATAAGAGTCATTCCAGAATTGGAGGACATTTTACATCCCATCAAATTTCAAATAATCCATGTACAAAATACTAAAACATGCAGTTTTTGTGTAAATTTACTTGTCCTGAGACCAAATCTAAAAAAAAAATAGGAGAAAAGAATGGTTGAAAATATTTTATAAAAAACCAAATAAGTCTGGAGTTCCCTCTAAAATGCCATTTTTCTCTTGTCCCACCCCCCTGACGACCAAATTGAATCTCAAATAAAACTGTTGTAACATTTAGATCTCCTTTTTTGGCATTATTTTTTCATTGCGGTCTCTTGTAATTGTGGGAACATTTTTTTTTAATCAACATAATATTTTAAAAATAGCTATCATGCATGGAACGTGTGTCCGACAATATGCACACGTCCCTGTTTGCATGACGATTTTAGCAGATAGAAGAAGTAGAAAACAGAGAATCACATGAAACGCCGGAATTGACATTATCAAACAGTTTTCCAAAGCATGTGTAGAGCAAAGGCATGTCCTCAATTCTATTTTTCTGATTTTATAACATTGTCAGCCTCCATTGAATGTCTCACTCTAAATCATGCAATACTGTTATTCTTATTATCAGGATAAGACAAATAATTTTTTTTTTCTTTACTTTTTTACATCAGTAAGTTTGTCTTCTTGGTCAGCAGTAACAGCTAATTAAAAATCTAGCTTCTACTCCTGAGAAAAAAAAAGCTAACAATAGCATGAATTAGCAGCAGTGTTACTATGATTAGAGTAGGGTTAACAAATAACAAATAAAATATGTAATAAAAATGGTAATATTCATGTGTAAGCTGAGCTAATCAATCCTTTTGATAGTTTATTACCCATGATTGAAGAATATGGAGCAGAAAACTGTAAAAGAGAAGGTTTATTTTTCAAAAAATCTGAAGCCCAAATGTCCTCCAGTTCTGGAATGACCCTTAAATTTGCTTGTGAAAGAAACTGCATCCACTGAAAGAACTAGAATGACCTGAGTGTTTAAAGATTACAGGCATCCAATCCGTTCATTGCGGGTAAGTATTTGGACACACACTCCTTGGAGCTCAGTCCATCGCATCTCAGAGCAAAACGCTTAAGTGACAGCAGATTTTGATCAAAAGCAGTCATATGTTGGCTGCATTCAGATCAGAACGATACACAAAAAAAGCAACAAAAGACACCCTGATAATGATAACGGCAATTATCACATTTTGCTCAGGGGTCAGCGGCAACAGCATTAGACAAAGTCACCATTACCTGATAAATGGCTCAACAAAACTCTTTTCTCTCCTGTGAAATTGTTTGGCAGCCATTAGCAATGCAGTGTAATGCCAATGATTGACGTTGCTGTCTACTTAGCAGTGACAAGAGATGTGTGTGTACGAGGAGGGGTCAGTAGGCTGGATAGGGGGCCGGTGCAGGGGATTGATCGGGGTCTGCGTTGTTGCCAAACGGGGGGTGAGGGTGTATTGGCGCGTAGACAATGAGGCCCGGCCAGCGCTGAAAGGCCCATTCTGCGGATCCCTGTTAGCTGTCTATTATCCACGGTCTCCAGGGGGCTGCTAAATAGAGGGCATGTGTTAGGCAGACATTTATCATGTAATTACAGCACTAGGATCCGTTTCTGATGGTGTGTGATGATTACTAATAATTACTGTGCATTTCACGCCTCCAAAGGGCCCAGATGGGGTCCCAGGGCGTCAATACAAAGGAAGGGAGGGAGGCAGGGGGAGAAAAAAAAGACGAGGGAGGAAAATACGAAGAAATGGAAAGATAGATGAAGAGAAAGAGAGGACGGATAGTGTCTCGCCTTAACCATTTAGAGATGCTCATTAGCTAAATGAATTGATCCATATGTGTCCGATTCCTAATTAACTCAAGAAAAGAAACACACTCTCTTACAATTTGTAGCAATTTGGATCTCTTTTCAAGCACTATTTATATTTATTACTCATACGCACACAAGAAATCCACACAAATCAATAACAATGGATTAAAAAATAACATCTTTTATGTGGTTTCCTTTAGGCATCCATCTATAACCACGTTTCTTTGTTTTTTAGGTAGTATACACATTTACACTAAAATCTGAAGATTTAAGGTGGCTTGATTTGTGATATCTGGACTGATCTACAATCGTACTCAAAGGGTTTCATATCTGTAGCAAGGACTGAATGAATGGGCTGAGGCTGGGGTTTAAATAAAAAAGAGAAACACCCTCTTATGAAAGCAGCCATCTTGCCTCTGTCAAAGTCAGGGAATGGGTCTGTGTGCTGCTGGAGCCGAAGTGGGTGAAATACAGTGGCTCACTATTGTATTTCTGCCCTCTACAGGAATCTGGATAAATCAAAGAGGTCAAGCTGCCACTGATATGATGTAGGAAGGAAGCTTAGGGATGCTGTGGTGTGTATATATATATATATATATATATGTGTGTGTGTGTGTGTGTGTGTGTGTGTGTGTGTGTGTGTGTGTGTGTGTGTGTGCAGGGTAGAGTCTCCCTTCCTTGCCAATGACTGGCAGCGTTTTACCTGCAGCACAAAAGCCATCTGAATCAATATGTGAGGGAGGGGAGGAGGAGTGGGGGGGTTTGGTTGGGGAAGATGAGGACCGTCCTGTTTAATAGAAACAAATTGCTCTCCACTTCCCGGTGACACAGATAGCAGACCATTTGTGCCTGCTGGCCTTTGTTGGGAACAACAGAAAGGAAATGTACTCATCCTGGCCAGGGATAAAGTTCGGGGCTTTTTGTTACACGCCAGTTACCTTAGCCTCTGTGCCCACCCCCTTGAACAAGCACAGCGGTTAAGTAGTTCAGGTGCCTGCTACATTCTGTTAGATTAAAGGTCCCTGCTTTTGGCCTGAGTTGAATTGCCTCAGCTGGAGCTGGAGGGAGGGAGGGAAGAGAGAGGTGGAGGGGGGGAGCAGTGAAGTTGTAGGGCCATGGGGCATGAATGGACATCTTGTGAGTGCTCACGGAGGCGAGACGCTTTGGGACAGCCGGCCGGCCTCTCTCTACACCAAGAACCTGAAAGAAAGTCTGTAGGGTCGGTTGGTGTGTAGGGGATGTGAGGAGGGAGCCCAGCCCCTCCTCGCCCTCACTCTCTGTTGCTCACTTATATCTTCACCCACGCTTTCCCCAGGTTGTTGGAAAGCTGTACGTTTGTTTCCAACAAGGGCCGAGGCAGGTGGATAGAGGGTAGGATCTCAAAGGCCTTTTTTTTAAAGCAGGAAGCACACATACAGTTGTCCCTATGTAACATGGACCTAAAGAGAATGGACACAATGCACACAGGACATGAGGGGGGTCTGTGTAACTGTGCGCCAGCGTGCACCTGTGCCGTCCACTCACTTACACAGAGTGGCAGTAAACTCGAACACTGGGTTAAAACCCCGAGGACACAGAACAAAAGGTGATTGACATATGACACATAGCAGGTTCAACTTACACACCGCTTATTGATCGGCAGTTGTGGCTAAATTCCACAGCTACGTTCACAGAAGAATGGAGATTAATGATTCACTTTAAAGAGCAGAATCACATTTACATTTCAGGATCAAGTGCGTCATTTGATGTTTGCTATAAAGCCGTGTCATCGGTCAGTGTGTCTCCATCACACCGATACTCGTATTACTTTCTCTCTCCAGCTGGGTCTCAAACGTCCTCCTGAAATTGGTCAAGCGATGATGCATACACAGTCTGAGCATGTCTGACTTCCACAAACTCATTCCCAAGGTATGGGGTCAAGTGCAAGAGTCAAAGGTGAAGTCTGCCCACAGGATTAGATTCCAGTTTGTGGGGAAATACTGAGAAAATTCATAGTGAGTGTGCACCAGCAAACTTGGAGTATTTTTATGGTCCCAGGAGTGACCATTAGTAAATTCCTGCTAACTCTGAGGTAAACTAAAGTCAGTACAAGCCTTTTGTATCACGTGACAAGACTGCAAGAGGAAGGTCAGGGTGCTGTATCACTTTATAGAACAAACCACATGCCTGGGTCTGTGTGACATGCAGTAAATGTTCAGTAATCCACATCTTAATCTTGTGCAGCGCTCAGCGCAGCTTAAAGAAACCGATACTCCTGTGACTACTTTAGCGGCTGATTGTGTTACCTTTACAATTCGGCTTCCCCTCCTTCCTGTTTTGTACCCTTGGAATGCCCGATAAAAGTATCCCCACTGTGGCTTTCCACCTGCACAGGAGAGGATATGGCAGCGGTCTGGGGTCAGAATTAATATGCAGCCCCATGGGGAATCAGCATGGGGTGGCTTCAGCAACAAAGGTCAAGAGGTTAGGGCACTTAAGGAAATTTAAAAAAAATTTTTTTTAGAAAGTATCAACCTAAATTCAAACTATATGCAATGGGCAAACAATTAATATTGCTATATATGTAAGTGATCAATTGTGATAGGCATAAGGGGTCACTGGTACTGATAAACTCACAGAATTATTACCTACATGCTATTGAGCTGTGGTGACATTCAGCTCATTGTTTTGGTCTAATCTGCAGCTTTATCAGTTTGGTTCACATGTGTGCTGCACATTAACTCTTATAGGCTAAAACGTCACCTACTTCAGGTTTAAGTAAATTTGTTTCTCTTGCCACTTGTGCCATTTAGCCATGCCAAATGCCATTCGTTTTAGTTGCACTTGCTCTAACTTTAAGAAATCTGTCTCCACCCATAAAACAATAGAGATGAATGGGATTTCATACATAGTTTCTCTTTTATTCTGACTTTTATTCAATCCAGACAATTTAATGCTCCTAGTTTGAAGTTATAGCAAAAAATAGTATTATAAAAGTTTACTTTGTGAAAAAAGCATACCCCTTCTTTTACTCATTTGTTCTACTTTTGTTCCTTCCCATTTTTCCATATAGTTGTTTTCTATTTTATCAAATTATTCAGTTGTTATCGCTTTTAAGTGGGGTGGAATGGGAGGTTAATTAAAAGCCTTGTTGTGTGAAGTTGTTTGACATGTTCACTGTTGTGCACACTGAACAGCTACATGGTTTTTGTGCCATATCATTATCTGAAAATGTTTTTAAAATAAAGCATCAAAAAAAAGAAAACTTTTAATAATATATACAAATATACATATTTACATATAGATATTATATACATATACATGCATCTATAGAGAAGATAATGACCAGCAAAAAATTGGATTGTTCCAACTTATTTGGCAGTAATTAATGAAGTTTAAAAGTATGTTTCCTTTATAAATACTACAGAGGAGAAAAACTTTTTAAAAAAGAAAAGAAAAAGATTAAAGCATCATAATATAGCTACAAAAAATTCCTTTGTCATTTTAAAATAAATAAAACACGAGTTTCACACCTCAGCAGTTTTTTTTTTAATGTAAATGCGGGAAACCTCACAAAGAAAAAATCTAAACACTTTGTATTTTCTGATGTCTAGCACATATATCGTGTTACTTTCTATACAATAACATGCATTCATATGCAAAGACTGTGGTTGTGGTTGTCAGCAGACAGTAACATATTTCTTTTCTTCCTCTAAATTCTGCTTCATTCGGAGCAGGGGGAGGCAATTTATCTGTCATGGCTTCCAAAAGAGGTAGCTCACTTTGCGCCCCTCCACCCCATTATACTGACAGCAGCCTTATTAGCCACAAGGGAAACCAGCCGCCACATGAATTTGGCCACTGTTCACCTCTGGGGCCAGGGCAAGCCTCTTTTTACAATAGCGCCAATGATGCCGAGATTTTCTTTTCAGTTAATATTTGATAAATATATTAATTATGACCTGGGGATGACAGTCCAATCAGATTGTCAGGCATCCAGTCATGGGCCTCCACCCCCCACTTTGGTGATAAGTTCTCTCAGGTTTCCAGAGCTGTCATCCAGAGGGCTTGGACCTCTTATCAGTACTGAGCTCATTCTAGGGATAATTTCCTGTGTGTCGTAATTAAATGGTGGCTCTCGGATGGCGAGCGACTCCCCTTTTAATGCAGGAACCTCTTAATGTTTGTTTCTATGGGGATGAGTTAGGGCGGCACAGAGCCTTGATGAGGGTCAAGAGGAGGAAAGTTTTACACGTGACCAAGTTCCTAAAACATAGTTAAGAAGGAATTTTTAGGGATTTCTGTGGCTTTGTGATTTGTTTTGGTTGTTTATCATCACTACTAAATTATAGCACTGCAGTATTCTGCCTTCATTTATTTATTAAGTTTCCTGTCTCATGACTTTTATTTTCTTGTTCTCTGTATATTTTTATATTTAGCTTTTGACATTTTACAGTGCATTTCTCATTTTAGATTTTTTTAATCATAGTATAGTGTACACTTCATTGTGCATTTTGAACTTTAGTATATTTTTTTTATTTCTTATCTGTTTGCATTGTACTATTTCTGCTTGCCACTATAACAACAGAATTTCCTCTTGGGGTCAATAAAGCATTTTTTATTCTTTTCTATTCTATTCTATTCATATGATTGCTTCATTTCTATTAGTTTTCCTAAAAGAAAAATATTGTTTTTCCACATTGGACATGTCAGAGCAGTAATATGAAGCTGCATGAAATTTAAAAAAATAAATAAATAAAAAATCTAATAAAAATAAATAAAAACTTTTAAGTAGTTATGCACTTCAAGGAACATTTTTTCGTCTAACTTAAAGAGCCCATATTATGCACCTTTATAGGTTTATAGTTTTATTTTTGGCATCTACTAGAAAGGGTTTACTTGCTTCAACGTTCAAAAAACAGGATATGTTTATCATACTGTACACAGCTGCATCCTCTGTCCAAAACAGCTCCTGTCTCCTTTAGGCTCCTTTCCCAAAAACTCACAGCTTGTTCTGACTGGTTATCTGGACCGACAAAGCAAGGCAACACCGGTCATGTACTTTCACCGTAGGTCTGAGTCCCTCGTGTGCAAATTTTGTGTGAGGGAATGTCAAACTAATCTCAAGGCAAGCATTATGCAAATGATTCACACAGTTACATAAATAAGCAATTTTAATAAATCTGGACTTAAACAATATGTTTCAGGCAGGTGAGGTTCATTGTTTTCTGTGGAAAAACTTGCCTAATTGGCTCGCGTTGGGGTTCAGACATTTTACATGCACAAAAAAGTCTTCATAGTGCACTGACGGAAACTCAAAAAAAGCATAATATGGGCTTTTTAAAGGCCAGAGTGTTTTGAGAAAGGTACAGCAACCGCAATCATGATAGACAACTTTTCTAGCTTCAGTAGCAACATTTCTATAACTGCTGAGAGGCCTTTTATATCACCTTTGTATTGAAGAGTACAGACTTCTAAATGAATTCGATATTTCTAGTATTTAATGTTGCACATCTTTCAGGTTTCTCGCAAGCCAGACACACTTCCAGGATGTGCAAGTATTAAGTGGAGGTAAATCTCCTGAAAGAAGTGTTTTCTTCATTTAGCACAGAGTTATGGCAACACCAGAGGGCAGCAACATTAATTAGTTACAAACGGAAAACATGCAAGTAAGTCAACACCTGCACTAAGCTTTGTCAGACTGTACTCAGCTGCACTAAGATTTCATTTATATACCTGGCATTGTAGCAACATAAAAGCTCCACAGATGTTATGTCAGACTTTAGAGTGTGAGCATGTGGCTATTATTTGGAGACAGTATATACTAATGCAGACTTGGTGCATACAGAAGATGCATGCTTCTATACCATCATGAACTTATTAGGATACAGGAGATGAAAGGATAAAGGACTGGGATGTCATCACTCACAGTTGTTTTTTAAACTTGCCAGCATCTTTTTCAAATAAATACATAAATAAAGTGACACATTAAAGGTGGCAGCTTTTGAGAAAGTACTCCGCTTTGAACCTTTGCTGTCTGAACTCAACTTTTAAAAGGTGAAAGTTTTTGTATCACCAAACTGCTCTGTATGAATCACAGGGCAGAAACATATGGTGCATCCATGGATTAACTGTTTATCTGGAATGTCAGCTGAGGACCAGTCAGAGCTACAAATATAGTTTCTGTAGGGTCAAACACAGATGTGCAGCAGCCAAGTTTCTGGCACTGGAAATGGCGAAAAGCTCCACAAATACATGTGCCTGTTAGTGTGGTTGAGTCTGAAAAAGTACATTACTAGAGAAAAAACAATTCCCTGCCTAGATCTAGAAACTGGTCAGTCCTAGCTCCAGAAATGTCACCATTTTGCCCCTCGCATTCCGGGTCAGTATGGAGCTCTGGGAGGTTGAGCTCAGGGATCTTTGAATTTGGTTTTCCAGACATCAGAGAACACAACTGAAGAAGCTGAGCAGGATTAGCACACAATGCCAAGAGGTAAACCACTGAGCTGCTCCAGAAGAGTGCTCCAAGAAAGACCTAGCAAGAACAGGACAGTACCAAACAATGGGCTCAGAAGGTAGTAGTTAGAGGACCTTAAGTTAGATTTGACAAAGGCGCAGAAACTTAGAGAAAGCCTTAGCAAGTCAGGATTTACAGGACACAACAAAACACACTGCTTGTGTGACACCCTTCATGCAAAATAAAGGCTCAGCAGGGTTTATTTGTGGACCGGTCTGACAGATCTGTCAGAATCTGTCAGACCGGTCCACAAATCTGATAGTCACCTGATAAAAACGACACGTCAGCACACATCGGATGACGCTCTGAAGAAGACTGCAGTTGAAACATGTCAGCTAAGGTAAAACCATCTTTACTTTGATTTGTCAGTGTAAAAGAAATAACGTTATCCTATGATAGTTAAAGACAAAATGAACATTATCCAAATATTTGTGAACCCATCATACTGTAACCACGCCAGTAACTGGCAACAAGCGATAAGACTCAAATGCACAGAGGATAGTGAGTAAACTGGTGTTTTGGGTCTTTTGTTAAGTTTTAAGATCTTTCAAAACTGGGTTGCACGTGTAAGATATTTTTCTCTCTAATCTCGGACACACAACAAAATTAGAAAATAGTAGCACATCACACACTGTGGAATATCTTTAACTTTATTTTTATTTTTATTTTTTCTGTTAAGCCACTTTACCCTCATCTCTCACCCTTGTATATATTGTAAATAAAGCTGCTGTAACAATGTAAATTTCCCCTGGAGTGGGGAGAAATAAAGAACTTTATCTTTATCTTTATCTTATCTTATCTTATCACCAGATTATCATCCTAGAAGGTGCAATCACCTCAGATCTAAACTAAATTAAATCTGTGATGCAACAAATTGTGAAGACTAAGAGTGATGAGGCAAGATATGAAAAACCCAAAGTCTCTAGGAAAAGGAAGGGAAAAAGAAGAGGAAGTTGAAGACATCATCGTGACAATAAGCATCAAATATTTGCAAAATAAAACGTATTACAAAGCAATGAATAAAAAGTGGTCACATGTACAATATTAACAGCTGATACACCAAATAAACAGCCTTGTGGTCTGAAAATTTTAACTAATGCCCCTCCACTATTCAAAACATCCGTCAACTATCACTACTAATGCACATGGGGGTCTGAGACTCAGTGCGGTTTTCATTGAAAAGAAGATGTGAAACAGAGCTTTCCCTGTAAAGTAACCTGCTGCTGGAACCATCGAATCAGCCTCCGTGCCACTGGGCCTTGTCTGACAGCCGTCTGGACTTTAAAAAGGGGTGATAACTTAATTTCTACTCATGTCAACACTACCGCAGGGGCCAAGAGGAAACTGTGGGCCTTTTGTGTGTCTGTCATATCATCCTGCATTTTGTGGCCCCAAGAATGAAAAATATTTAAGTGGCTTTGATGTTCCGGATCTTGTTGAACTGCTCTGATGCTCAGAGAGCATTTGAAAATTTGCTGTCCATAATGCTCATCTCGCTTGTGTCTTTATCCTTTTATCCTGAGCGTGTAAATGATCGAAATTTGTTTGTGTCCATGCACTCTGCTTGTTGTGTGTGTGCAAGGTTTAGGTATGTGTAGGGCTGCTTGTACACAGGCAGCAGTCGTGCTATGTACCCTCGCTGAAGCATGCACAAGTGCAGGGCTTATGCTGGAACAACCCTGAGTTGAGGGCGTTGACAGCAGCTTCTATCTGCCAATCTCCCTGTGGATATTGTTGCAGTACTGGCAGACAGACAGCCAGGGCTTGTGGGCTGACAGATCCCCTCCGTCAGCAGGTTATCATTTCCAATTAAACCCTTTCATCTAAACGTACAGTCAACTCCTTGGCAAGCCAAAAAATGACCCGAATAAGACGTTATTAGTCGATTTCAACAGGTCCCCATTTTTTTCCCCCCAACTTCAGCCCTGTAACCGAAGGGGTTGGGCAATCTTTTAAAGTATTACGGTTCTAGATTCTTCGGCTATCTTGATCCAAATAGCTCAGAACTTCAGCCGTCTACGGTGGTCACGTTCTGTTTAGAGATAAACTTTCAAAATTGCATCAGATTGACACACTGGCATGTCCTCTCTTACATGTGTACCAGCACAAGGGCCTTTTTGTCCTGCTTTGTTCTGTCGGGACTCGCCGTGGACAGCGCTGCTCCTATCCAGTATGCAGGAGACATGAAGGAATGCGTGCAGAGCTCAGTAACTGTCTGTTGAAAAAGCCCTCACAACGTCTCATTTCCTTTAATAAGATGGCCTCTAAGGCATCCGGATGGACCCACTAAATACAGATTAACCCACAGCGTCATGAGCAACCACTCAATCAGCATGACTAACCCACCCGTGCATGTGTGGGTGGGTGTGCATGAAAGTACTTCTATACACACAACTTGCACTTCATAAGACTGCATTGTCTACAGTTGTAATAAAAATAGATGTTTTAAAGGATTTAGTATTTGGTTTAGATTTTCCAAGGATTTCCACATGAATTTGTATTTTGAGGACAGGTAGACGCTCAGTTTTTGCAAATAACAATTTATGGCCACTTTATTCTTCGTTTACGATTCAGGTTGAATTTGAAATGTTGCATATTTAATGTATGCTAATGGACAAATGAAATCAGATAATCAGATAACGAAAGCAAATCTATCCCCAGACCTTGATACTGGATAGTTCTGTGCATGTTAAAGGTTTTTTCTCTTACACACAATGTTGCATTTTTCAAATTCACATTTCCTACAACACCTGTATATGGCAGCTACAGCAAGATTTGGACTAGAGTTAATAAAAACAAAAGTTGATTTCAGGCCTGTGATAGTTATTAAACTCCAGGATCCTACATGAAAGCTGCTACACACTGATCCCCTTGACCTACTGCTTTGCTTCCTCTTGCTCCAAATGTAAACATGTAAAATATTCCTAAACTGCAATGAAGCCTCTATATACTTACAAAGTCATCCACAGTCAGTAAATTTCTACTTAATATCTAGTCAGAGAAATTCTTTTTAAATTCCATGAGTGCTATTTTAATTAAAACCTCATAAGCTGAATTTCTGATTTTTGACCTCAAAAGATCGGATCCCAGTTGGTTGTCTGAGTGAAGCAAGTGAAAGCATTGCTCTCACAGCTTGAGGGCATAACAAGCGGCAGCGCAGCTTGGCTACAACCTTTAAACCTATCTGGAGTTCCTGGCCAACTGTTCTGGCATGTGAGTTTGCTGCGCGCTTCGTCTAGTTTTACAAAGAGGGGTTTTAAGTGCAATTCAATTCACAATTTCCTCTCTAAAGTAAGATACACTCTCCGAAATGTAGCCCCTCTAACCCACACCAACTTCCTGCTCAAAGACACAAGTGTACACTAAGAAAGCAGTCAGGAATACAGTTAAGTGCAGCATTAAACCCAATTTCAGATTGACTCCCTTTCCATCTGCTTAATCTGCTTTAATCGGACTATAATACGTTATTTATTCAGAGAACACAGAGACTTGTGCATTGGTGGGTTGGAGAAGCTGCACTTTAAGAACATGGTGCAGAAAGTGAACCTTGGATTGAAGAGGTAAGTTGAGAGAGCGAACATATGACAAAGAAAGAGATAAAGAGAGAAAACTGAAAAGAGGAAGGGGAGAAGGAGTAGAGAGAAGGGAAAGGAGGTAGTGTTATCAGGGCACCGGTACCTGAGGTAAAGCTACACCATCAGAAACACTAGGATAATCCTCTTGGTTTTAATGGTTTTGAAATGCTATGAAAGATTAGGTAAACAGTGCATTTGATTAATGGGAAAAGAAGTCAATTGGCCATGGAGCATGAAGCAGCACACAATGCTCCTTTCATATCCCAGTGCTGCTGAGAGCAGAGATGGTCACTGGGATGTCTTGGCACAGAAAAGATTTTGTGCATACCTCCCCTGGAGAGAGTGCAATCTCACACTTATTGAAGATTTGGAAACTTGAGTGAGCATGAGGAAGTATTGATGTGTGACACACTCACACACAGAAGGTAAAGTAAGTAATAATGTAAGCAAAGTAAGGCAGGAAGTGGATGGAGAGTGATTAGGGATGATACTATTCCAGTTTTGATGACAGGATTTCATGCCAAGCTAAATGCTTCACTTACTCATCCCTGAAATTTTGCAACACACTCTTGACAAACCGGTGCAGGGTCCTCTTCTGATCCCTCTCTATATCCTCTCTCCAGGTAAAGGTCAGCTAGCCCAGGTGCTTGCCCTCCACTTGACTCCTTTCCAACAGACTGTGGCTAAAGCTGATTCTGCAGTGACCCATTCCAACTCAATGTCATCTATGCATGATCAAATACTCCCAAAACAGCTTAGCCGGGCCACGCCAAGGCCCCAGGTCTGGGGCATTAGTCATATAACAGTCAGAACGGTGCAGGAAGGGAGGACCAGATTAGACTGAAAAGCTCAGTCAGAAGTGTTTTCTCATCTGTAATGTTCAGAGGAGGAACCAGAAATGGTTGTTTAGGTCATTTTATTTAAAAAGAATATTTTGCTGGTTAAAAGTCTCATTATTTTATGCCAGTATAGTCTATGTTTTATCATCTGGGAAAATTCCCTAAATTGCACACAAGCATATCAACACTGAATGCCTCTTCAAATATTTAGTTACAATGTATGTCCAGTGTTTTTTTAATTCTATTATTTATTTTCTCTCTCTACATAAAACCTACACTACTCAAAAACTTTAAGGGAACACATGAATCATTGATACACACTGTGTAACTTATTGAAAACAATATGACCTAAGAAAGGACAGTAAAGATCAAAATTATTAGCCCACTGAGGGGTCTAATAATTTTGATTCACAATCACTTACACTTCCTAACTGGACAGATCGATATCCCACAAGTTTAGTTGAGTTGATGTTATACTGTGATGATTAAGTGTCCCTCTAAAGTATGGTTTAGTTTTAGACTTAAACTGTGGTACTGGCAAAAAAATGATATGATTAATGATATTTTTGGTTAAAACTACGAGCACATCATCATCATGGTTACAGTTATTGAACACTGTTTAAAAAGCAAAAAGTAAAATTTGTCTTCTGTGTGAAAATCAGACATGCCAAACATCCACCCATGACTCCAACTTCCACATTCTCACACCATTCAACATGAATAACACAATAATTTTGTTGGAAACAGATGCTGAAATTTGATGAAAAATAGTCTCATATAGTCAATATTTCTGGTATCATTGGGCTGGAAAAGACCTCCAAAAGGAATTTATTAAAAAATTAAAACCAGGGAGCTCTTTGCATATAGGATAGGATAACCACAAGACAAATAGTTCAGTACCTCCAAGACCTTGGATAAGGCATCATATCTGACTACACCTAAGGGACTGGGACTGTTATTATTGCTCACTTGTGGATTTACTTCCTTAAGGTCACCCTTAAACACTGCTATGCCTGTTTAAGAATGTTTCTGAGCATAAAGGAGGTCAAATGCTGAACACAGTAAACAGGATTAATTCATTTGGTCAGTCTGGACTCTTGACCTCCACCCATGGCACATTCTTGCCTGACTGACTGACTACACAGGATCAGGAGGGAAAGTTAACCACCGGTGTTGCAGAAACAACCTCCTGACCTTGATGCTTTGCATTTCCCTTCAATCCCATAAACTGAAATTTGATATTCCGAACAACAACTTCTTTGTTCATATGCAAAACGTAGTTGTATTTTCCTCCATGTATTTTGAAATACAAACAATTAAAACAGCTATGACTCAACATGCTTTAGGATACCAGAGAATCCGGAATGGCTGCTAATCCCCCATCCATAGCCAGAGGCAGCACAAGGCAGCATAAGCTCTCCTATCCTCCCTGCTATCACCTGCCTATTTACTGCCATGCCATCCCCACGGCGCTTTCAGCCACTTTCCCTCCCTTTCTCTTTTCCTCCCTTTCCATCCGCTAATCCTCTTTAAGGACATTACCTGCTAATATATCCAGTCAGAAGGTATAAAAGCCCAGCTATCTCTTTACTGCCATCGGCGGTACGCTAAATAGGCCATTAATGGAGGAAGGCAAATGGGGGATATCGTGGTTTTGACCCCAAATACCATTCAGATCTTGGTCTATCTGAGTGGCTGTGTGAGGTGTAGCATGTGTTGGGTCACAAGGAGCCGAGGGAGAGGAAGGGGGTTGCGGTAAAAGAGCTAAAAGTGTGGCTGGCCTTTACTGAGGCGTTTCAGAAGATCAAATGTTTTCCACGTCATTTGCGAGGAGTTTGTTAAGAGCACACATTATGTTGAGTTTCAAAGTCAGGATATTAGGGCCTAGTATCAGATTAACAGTATTTTTAAAGCAATGCTACGTTCAATTTAAAAAAAAAAAAAAACTTGATATGAGAGCCACATGGGACAACTTCACGCTCTGGTGCCCCCACATGGCAGAGTGCAGCAACTGTTGGAGTAAGACACTAAATACATGTGAGTGAGCTGCATATGGTAAGATTTATTCAAGCAAATATGCTCAAAAAGGACAAAATTGGTGAAAATAGATAAATACATACAAATCATGATACCAGTTCTCTTTGGGCTGAAGCTCCCATGTGTTTGTGAAAAAGAAAGTTTGCATTTTGGCCCAAACTTCCCGGAAAAAAACAACACTGTTCAATTTATCTTGAACATACACAAACACTTCTTAAAACTTTGGCACATATTGAACCTGCAACATCATATTTAGAAGGATGGAATGATCTTTGGTTGCAACAAATTGCTGTTTAGGCTTATAATATGCATTTACATTAAGAGTAATTTCAACTTTATCTTACTTGGAGCATTAAATGTATCCATTGTGTCATCTTTCAAAGACACCGTTTTTCTCAGCTTAAATGGAATAGCAGACAAAAAACAGACAGAAAACAGTTTTGAGTTAAACAAGCACTTGGAGTAAATGCAAATCCAATTTCAGTTTAATTCCACAACAGAAAGACTTAAATCTTGGATTCTATGTGCATGTGTGTTACATGTTTCGGCTCCTACTTGGAGGTTAACCTGCAGGCTGCGCTGACCAACAAAGTTCACTTGTTGGCTTGGCCTCGAGGCAGGGCAGCTGTTCATTTTACTGCTAATGGAGTGCCACTGACATCGCTTTAATGAGACAGCACTAATGAGTGCTGACAGCTCAGACTACACACCACCACAGCAGCTCACCTCCACCAGGTTTCAGGCTGTACAGAGAGCAGAGAGTGCCCTCCTCTGGCCAAAAGACAGAATGACCACAAGAACAAGAGGCGCTCCAGTGAATAGATTCCCCCTCTTCTTTCCTGTTGGCCATCTGATTATATAAAAATTTAATCTGAGTATTATAGTATTGTATGCAAATAATCACTCGTGAAAACTAACCATTTAATCACAATAACATCAAATAAGTGAAGATGACAAAAGCCTCAGAAGAAGAATATAGAAGAGTGTTAACCCTCGTGTTGTCTTCAGGTAAAAATGACTCAGGGCACTATGTTTAATAGCACAGAAAACCCCCTCGGTTACCTTTTTTTCAACTTGAAATATGATGACTTTTCCAAAAGTGAAATTCTTATTATTTTTGCAGGTTTTGCACCTTGTGGGTGGGAGCAATGATTCAAAATATGTGAGCAGACTAGGATTTTGTAGCTGACTTTCGTAGTTTTCCATTTCATTGTACAGTACACTGTTGTTTCCCTTCAAAAATGCATTTCAAGCTACTTTCTGCACATTTCTAGTACTTTCTTAGGATATAGAAGTACTATCTCTTGCTAAACAAATAATGTTTAAACCTATGCGGTACCTTTAGCAGCAATAATAGTGATGATAAACCTCTACTTTAGTAAAGAAAACAGATATAACGTGTGATGTAATAAAAACAAGTGGTGTCCACTGATTAAAATCAGCCTTTCTGCCTTTTCAAGAGGGAAAAACCCAGACATTCCCTAAGTGTGTGATGCATGACAGGTTGGTTCTTCATGTAAGATTAATTTTTGGTTGAAAATTCAATTAAGCTGCTATATTTTTGAGGATCAGTGGAGGCAGGTCATTTTTGACCCTGAGGACAAGGAGAGGGTACAGGATGTTAAGACAACACGAGGGTTAAAAATGTGAAATTAAGCAAGCAATTATTTAATTTGTTATAAATACACAGGGTATTAACAAATGTTGATTATTATTGTATTTATTGCATTATTACATCCCTTTCAGATAATTTCCTATCCACCAGAGGGAGGCACTGTATCACAAGTGCTCAAAAAGAGGTCATATAATACTATTAGTTCATGAAAAATAAGTGCATTTCTTACAGTAAATGTCTATCAAATATTTGCATAATAAATGACTAATGCTGGAGTTGTCGGTAATTTTCCTCAGTGTTAGTCAGTATGAGTCACTGCCTGAAGAAGTTTTGAACATATGTCAAAAATATTTGAAGCTGCTTCTCCCCCCTACAGTCAGTGTGCGTTTTCAAACAGCTGTATGTGAGTGTTGTGAATCGTAGCAGCAGCAGCAGCGGTCTTGACTGTCGGGGAGGAACAGGAGGACTGACAGATCAGCACATCCATCCACCCACGCCCCCAGACAGACGGCAGGCAGGAGGGGGAAGTGTGATGATGCAGTGCCACTGCTGCATGACAACAGCAGCTTCTAATCACGAGAAAAAAAGAAACAAAACATCCCACTGTCCTCATTCCCCACAAAGGGGCGCAGTAAGTTCTTCCTCCACACGCCACGCTGAAGCCTTTTCACTAAAACCGACAGGGGGAACTGACACCAATCAGCCAGTCAATCCCACTTTCCCCTCACAATTCCCTCACTTCTCTTTCATAAAGCTTTTATAGTCAGAGGTGAGGAAGAAACTGAGTTATAACACTTTGTATTTGCTGTCTGAACATCATGCACTTATCGGGGTTAACTTGTGCATGTTTCCTGTCAAAGTACCAGCTCTCTGAAGTTGCATTAGCTTTCTGAAAAAAAAAAGAATAACTCCTCTCTCCCACTTAGACCCATTACTTGAGATACTGTGAACACTTGGAACCATCATCCCACATCCTGTGTGGAGGGTGCGAACAACGCTTTTTCTAAAATTGTACAGTCAAGCCAAAACAGAGCTATAGCAGAGAATATTTTTCTCACAAGGCTCTTTTAGTCGAGACGAGGGCGAAGTAGTAGGAGATGGTGTTGACAGATAATTGCTACAAGTCAAGACTTTGCTTCACGGCCCAGCGGTTTCTCTGATAGCTTAAAGCGAGCGGATCATATCAGCTGTGACACCTTGTAATCAGAGTGCTCACCTATGTGAGGAGGGCAGTCGGCTCTAGCTGGGAAGGAAAGGTTGCGTTTTTCCTTTTTTTAAATTTGAGACTCAGAAATCTGTCAATCCTGCACTTTGGTAATGTTTTGTTTTATGTAACAGGTGTGAAATTAACAACACGACCCAAAATTATCCAGTTAAAATGCATAAAAAGGAAAAGGTGGAATTAAGCCTTATAGTGAAACAGAATTTTGCAGAACTGCTTCTTCATAATGCAAATGAAGTCCAACAGAGTGAATTTAACTGGTCATATCTGTGCTGCTACTATAGTATTTGACCTTCATGTACTTACAACTAAACAGTCCCTAAAGACACTAAAATGCAGAAACATGCGTGCATGCTTGTGACTTAGCTGTTGCTCCTCTGGCTCATCTAAAACGTGTGTGAAAAAATGAATCATGACATGGCCAAGCAGACTGGCCATGTATGTGGACATGAAGCTCAGACGGCTGTCCAAGCACAAACAAACGAAGAATAATATGAAAAGACAGCTTCTGAAATTGTGCATGAGCCAGTCGGGGCTGCAGCCAGGCATGTGTTCATTCAGCCACAGGCACAAGCCATCTATTGCTGGCTTTGTTTTGCATTGTGCATTCAGTACAGTATTTGCTTTACTATTCTTATGGATGCTTCAATATCTAACCTGTACATTTTGCTGTTGAAATAGAGGATTTTCTGCTTTAATGCCCACAAGAATTGAAGCTTAGGGACACACACATACAGATTTGTAGCCACCAGCAGAGGCCAGATGATGAAAAAACCCAGACCACATACACCCAGAGTATGGACATCTTGACATGTACCAGCGTGATCTCTCATTTTGTCTTACACTCAGAGCGGCGTTTAAAAGAAAAAGAAAAAAAAAAGTAGTGGGAGCTGCTTACTGTCACGGTTGTGTACATCGATGTTACACTCATTACCAGAGAAAGGACATCAAAGCAGATGGGCGAGCATGATTAACAGAGCCTGGAATGGCTGCAACAATTTATGTACAGCCAAGATACAACCAGCCATTTGAGGTTCAGCCAACAGAAGAACCAGAGCTTTGAATCTATAGCAAACTCAAGATGAAAGCAGCTCGACATCTGAAGAAGGGATCATACAGATATACAGTAAGCTGCAATTTACAGGTATACAGTAGTGATACTGTCAGAGGAAAGGGGAATAGCTTATACACAGAGATAATCAGCTGTCAGGCCTTTCTACTTTATCAAAAAGCTCCATGTGAATTTCACACCATTGTCAAAAATTATACAGAGAAGGGAAATGTTTGGTGCAAGTTTTTTCTGTAGCTGTGACATGTTCAGGTCGATGAACTGTGCAAATGGACACAGGAGATTTCCAGCTAAGCAGCCAAATCGATGGCACAGTCAGTTTTAATTAGAGGATTCGTACAACTATACAAAACATATGACGCTGGCTGATGGTATTGCTTTGCAGATCGTGCAGTCGAGTAGAACTTGAGCATGACAACAGGCTCAAATCATGGACTTTCTCATGTGGCATAAAGCTTATTCAGATTCAAAACAAAAAAGTAACCTACAACCTATGTGGATCAACAGCAGGCTGAGATCTCCCTTGAATGCTACCAAGTTTCTTGTTATTTTAGAAGTAAGTCCAGAATATTGGATAGGGAAGAACATGTCCAAAATACTAATGTGTCTTCACGTATATGGGTAGTATTCCACAAATGAAATGTACGAGACGAAATTCACACAAACACAAGATGTTCTTTGCAAGCCAGAAAACTGAAAAACCACCAAAACAACTTCAAACCATTAGGGGGGAATGTACCCAATAATAACCAGCCAAGACATGTATATCAGCATTAATCAGACTGATTAATGCACAGTTTGAAACCTGACAAACAGATTTTGCAGCAAACAAACTAAACACACAGCGCATCCAATGAAAACATGGGGAAGCATGAATTCCACTCACAAACAGAATGCAAACAGCAACAGCATAACAGCAAATCCAAACAGTCAAGCAGCTAAGTTTGGTGACATTGCCAAAGAAATACAAGCTGCAGATACTTACCTTGTTATAGTGGACTGTTGACATCAGATGAACAGGCCTCTGGCAGATGATCATAATCCAAACACAGAAAAATAAAAACTCAAGTGCTGCAGTGGAATCTGAAATGAGAAGAGTTTAAACAAAACAGCTGTTCATCACGAAAAAATCTGATAAATCATCCCAAAGAGTGGATTGCGTTGGCTCTGTGGCACCATTGGCATTAACGTTTGCGCCAAACACCTGCAGGAATGTAATTGGACATTACCTGCCGCACTGCAGCGAAAGAGCCAATCACTGTGAAGCATATTCCAAACAACCAATAGCAATTAGCCAATAGAAGCACCACGTCCGTGTTTTGATTTCAAAGCGCTGTGCGTTGTAAATGCTGCGTTAAAGTTTATTTGTGTGCGTAATTGCCATAGACCAGTGTTTCTCAAATAGTGGGGCGCGCCCCCCTGGGGGGGCACAGAGGCATGTCAAGGGGGGCGCGGGCGACTGGGAGGAAAAGGTCCTTCAACACGGAACTAATTAGCTGAACTATTGTTTTGACGTCGGCTTGTTTTTCGCGGCGTACAACAATACTGAAATTGTGCTGGCCCCATAGACTGTATATGCCATAGATATAAAAAAAAATTAATAATAATGATCTTGTATATATATGTATGGTATATGCAGTGGCCGTTCAGACTCCGAAGTACAGACTCCTGAGAACGGGAGAACGCATCGTTAATGTGCAGTCGGAACACCAGCGTACTCGATCACGTCATATACTCCGCTCATCTCCTCCGATTATTTTTACCAGTAATGTCAAACATACGGCCTGCGGGTCAAAACCGGCCCCCCAGACGGTCCATTTCGGCCCGCGGGACGACTTTACAAATGATAAAAATTACAACAACATTAACTGTAAATTGTAAATTTGTAAAACTGTAAATTTAAAATAATTTCTAGAACTTGACAAGTTGTTCTGATCATGAAGTAAAATACTAGATTGTTCAGTTCCGGATACCTGTGACTGAATGTTTTGTGTTTTTATAGATAAACTGTTATCTGGCAGTTACAATGCATGTGTGAATGATGAACTGAGGCATAATAGGGTACTGTTGAAATTGAACTTGTTTCCCATAAGAAATTTCAGGTTCAAAATATTTTGTAAAAAGATAGTTCATCAAATGTGAACATTTTCAGAATGTACTTTTTTGAACTAAAACAAAGGGGAAAAGTTGGAGCTTTGGTTCTTAATAGGTTATTATGCTGTGATTTTACTGGTGGGGCCCACTGGAGATCAGATTGGGTTTATGTGGTCCCTGGACTAAAATGAGTCCAACAAAACGGAATGGAACAAAATGGAATCAGATAAAATAGCACAGCCCTGCATATTCATGTTGTTACAGTTTCATATATATATATATATATATATATATATATATATATATATATATACACACACAAAGTTATTGGGGGGGGGCACGAAAGTTTTTTGTCCTCCGAAGGGAGGCCCGACAGAAAAAATTTGAGAACCACTGCCATAGACTGAGAAAATGAAGCCCGGATTTTGCTACTTCCTGGTTGACAGCTTGGATTTTTGGAGTCAGTGACGACAACAAGGGCGGAACCAGAGAGCAGTGATTGGTCAGACTGACTGAGAACCGAGGACTCTCTGTCCCGCCCACATCTACCGGATCTGCTGTTTACCAGCTCTGCTGCTAACAACGGTAGCATCCAAAACTCGAGCTAAACCTACGACTGAGCAGCTAGCTCGGTTAGCATCTCTAACATTAAAGGTAATTAGTGATGGCTGATCGAGGCTTTGTTGAAGCTTCGACACTTCATTCAAAACATGGTTCATTACTCGAGGCCTCAATGACACACAGTGCTCGAGTAGGACATCTAGTGGTCAATAATATGAAGTGCAATCAAGACGTGGTCGGTTCATGGATTGTTTTGGATTTGATTCGCCATGCACACATTCCTGTTTGACTACACTAGATGATTGTATGGGTTGTAGTGGACACAAAAATAATATTACTAGTAATAATAATGACAATAACTATTGAAGAGCACGTTTCTTATTTCCCATGTTTGTCTGTATCCCTATATACTCTTTGCTTATATTCTGTGTTATGAAACATTTAAACGGTGCTGCTACATTCATGAGATGCTCTACAAATACAGACTGATGTCATTTTCACATGGGGCTGGTGCAAATAAAGATTTTATGGATTATTATGGATTTTGGCAAAGTATGTCTTGGGGTTTATTGGTAAAGAGGTCAGTAAAGAGGGTGTGCTTATGTAACTGGTTATGAGGTTTTATTGAGAAATAATTTATCAACAGTTTTGGGACCACTGTTCCCTCTAAGCTGTGCGCGATACTTTTTTTTTTTTTTTTTGCGCATTTATCATCTATTTTTTTTTGCCATTTTCGAGTTTTTTTTAACTTGAGTCTCGACTCGATCGTTTTTCTCAGGAGGTTGGACTTTAGCCTTTGTGCTGGAGGGTTGAACCCTCAGTTCCAAGACTTTCAAAGCCTCCAGACCTCCCGAGTCCTCAGGACCTGAGCTTTCACACAGTCTGAGGGCTGAAATTTTCTAAGTCCCACAGTAGTTCTCTGTTAGATTGAACTTCCAGACAGTCCAAGGACTGATATCTTCTAAGTTCCTGAGTACTTCTCTGTTAGTTTGAACCTTCACACAGTCTGAGGACTGAAATCTTAAAAGTTCTTGAGTAGTTCTCTGTTAGTTTGAACCTTGAGACAGTCTGTTAATGTTTCGATTAAATCTTTAAGGTTTTTCTTTTTAAATGTTTTACCACCTTTTAATGTTTAATTTTCTTTTTAAATACTTCATTGTATTTTCAGTGTAATTCCTATTTGAACTTTTATTGTCTTTAAGATATAATTTTCTAATTAAACATTTAATTTTTTAATTAAATGTTTTGTTTTTTATTGGATAGGTGTAGTGAGAGACAGAGAGGAAACGGGGGAAAAGAGTCGGGGGAAGACTTGCAGCAAAGGGCCACTGGCGGGACTCGAACCCGGGATGCTGCGTCGGGGACCAGCTCCTATACATGGATCACCCGCTTAACCCGTTGAGCTATGTGGACACCCATGTTTTGTCTTTCTAAGGGTTTAATAATCTGATTAAATGTTTTGCATTTTTAAAAATGTTTGACATTCTTCTTGTTTAATTGTATTTTTTAAATGTTTAATGATGGAAAATACTTTATCTGTAATTTCTGATATTTGTATATTAAAAATTTTGTTTAATTTCATAACGACATGTATTGTATCATGTTGAATGATCTCATTCCATATTTTTGTCTGTTTAATATAATTTAATGTAATTTAATGTTTAACTCTATTAAACAGACAAAATATGGAATGAGATCATTCAACATGATACAATACATGTCGTTATGAAATTAAACAAAATTTTTAATATACAAATATCAGAAATTACAGATAAAGTATTTTCCATCATTAAACATTTAAAAAATACAATTAAACAAGAAGAATGTCAAACATTTTTAAAAATGCAAAACATTTAATCAGATTATTAAACCCTTATAAAGACAAAACATTTAATTAAAAAATTAAATGTTTAATTAGAAAATTACATCATAAAGACAATAAAACTTCAAATAGGAATTAAACAGAAAATACAATGAAGCATTTAAAAAGAAAACTAAACATTAAAAGGTGGTATATGTACATATAATTTAATTGTATTTAATGTTTAACTCTATTAAACAGACAAAATATTGAATTAGATAATTCAACAACATACAATACATGTCATTATGAAATTAAACAAAATTTTTAAAATACAAATATTAAAAATTACAGATAAAATATTTTCCATAATTAAACATTTAAAAAATAAAATTAAACAAGAATATTAAACATTTAAAAAAATGCAAAACATTTAATTAGATTATTAAACCTTTAAAGAGACAAAACATTTAATTAAAAAATTAAATGTTTAATTAGAAAATTACATCTTAAATTTCTTAAATCTTTTTAACAATAAAATTTTTTTAAAGTTTTATTGTATTATTTTTTTTGTTTGATTTAATTGCTTTTTGTTATGTAGTTTATTTCTTTAATCGTCTTTTTCTGTAAAGATTTTAACCCCAACCTTAAAAGTGAAATAAACCCTTAAATCACAATGAAAATAGTTCTGTTGTCACAATCATGAGTTAGTCAGTTATTCAGTTTATCAATTCAACTTTATTTGTTTAGCACCTTTTACACAGATGACAAAACTAAACAAGCAAAGAGAAAAAACTATGATTAAAACTCAAAAACATTACAAAAAAAAAAAAAAAAAACATTTAACATGGTAATAAAATATGTTGTGTCCAGGGGATGGAGGGAGTTTATTGAAGTTTTCTTGGGCTCACATGGGAAATCATTTAAAATATAAACTTGATATTCAGTCTAAGAAAACTGCAGAGTGACAGAAGAACCAACAATATCTCCTGTTTTCTCCTTTAATGAGTCGACTGTTCTTGTGCTTTCAGACTAAAGAACTACAGACTCTTCACAACCTGCTCAAACTCTTGGTACAGGACCTCACCACACGGGTCAAGAAGGTTTCTGTCTCATTTCTACTCTGAAGCTCACCTTCTCCTGCTCAAACTGCTGACAAATGTTTCTGCTGCTCTAAAGTCTGGTCTCCAGAACTTCCTAAAAACTCTCAAAGTCTCTTCTGCTGCAGGTTGCTTTGTAGAACTGTTACAGAAAACCTCACTAAACCACATGGAGGAGCCTCAAGATAGTCGTCCAAATGAAACCGTACAAAAACCAAACTAGCACAACCCAAATGCTAAAGTCTCCTGCAGCCTACCAGAGAACCTCTGAGAACAGAGAATCAGGACAGGAACTCCTACCTTCTGGACAACCAACATCGGTTCTCAAACAAGAACACAGAATGTGTCTGACCAAAAACCTCTAAAGACTCACTACAGCCAAGATAAAGACACAGCTGCACCAAATCCACTAATCACTGCACACATTAGCACCATGTGCTAACTGTGGCTAAAGAACCTCATTTACCAAGACAACTATCCAGTACAAAGCCCTACAACACACCAAGAAACACATTAAAGCCTATTTTACTGCTGGAAGCTGCAAGCCAACGCCTAAAGAACAAGCTAAAGCAACAGGGCCAAACCCAGTTCAGCAGTGAAGCAAAGCAGAGGAAATGTTTGTCTGCAGCTAAATAAAGCAGGAAGACACTGAGCTGCTCAGGTGTTCCTGATAACACCAAGCTGCTCAGGTGTTCCTGATAACACCAAGCAGCCACCTGGACAGCCAATAGGAACACAGCTTCCTGAAAGTCCAGAGGGCTGGCTTAGTGAAGGAAATTTAATTTAAAGTTGAAGCAGAAAGTTAACAAAGAAAGTTGAAAACCACCTTCTGATCCCTGAAATCTCTGAGTTTTCACACAAAGAACACCTGAACATGTCAAACTGGTTCCATAGTAGAACCATCATTGTAAAAACGTCATAGTATGGTGTGTTGCTCAAAAAACATTAGGACCCGGCTGTCAGGGGACAAACATGTAAGAAACATGAGAACAGAGAGAACCCAACCAGTAGGTCACAGTTTATCATCCCCCAGTCATCTCCTGAAGTCCATATGGTGAGAGACATCAGTATCTGGTTGTTCATTTACCAGAGGATGCTTATAATCATGCTGATGTGGTCTGTACTCTACAGTATTTTAGTGACTCAATAAATGCCTAAGTTGTTTTTTTTTTTAATGCTTTTCAGTTTTTAATAAACATTTAACAGCCTATATGTAATCAATAAATGGCCTTTGCCTATCTTACGAAAAACTCACTCAGAACTCTGATATGTTAACAGTATTAAATAAATCAATAAATACATGCATACACACAAAAATAAGTTAATACATTAACTGTGTTAAGATAAGATTAAGATTTTTTTTTTTTTTTAAAAGTTGTTTATGTTTTTGCAGAATCCAGTATTGCTCACTGGTTGGTCATTACATTTTATTAGTTTGATTTCACTGTTTAAAATGATGCCACCTCTTTTCAGACAGAACCTGTGATAATAAAACAATACAAAATTTTTAGTTCCGTGTTAATAAAGCACTTAAAGCTTTAAGTATGGCTAAATGCTTTTTTCAGAATTAAATATATCACTCCTTAGGTGGTAGTGGCCCCAAGTTCAGTAAAGTTGGAAAGATATTCACAGATTCGGGCTTCCAGCATCAATAACTCATTAGATATAGGTTGTCAAAACATAAACGGTGCCTCTTTCCCATTGTTGCAAGGCAGACAATGTGCTACAAGCCCAGTTTTATCAAAAGTAGCTGTCTTCCAAGCTACAGGAATAACATTGGTGTCTATGGAGTGAACAGGGTCCGTCTGCAATTTGCAAAACCACTGCAACAGTAAAGAGAGACAAATATTCAATAACTTCACTCTTATACATTGTAGTGTCACTAAAATCACTGCAGCCTTCAACTGGCTCCTGTTGACAAAGTGTCTTAACAGAAATGTAAATGCTGTAATTAGATTCTTTTAATGAACCATGTAACTTGAATGGATGTGATGCTGGTGTGACCACAGTGCACACGTCTGATGTTGCTCACAGTGGTCCAAGGGATGCTCAGGGAGTTTGTGTGTTTGCTCAGGCTCATGAAAAATTACAGGGAACATTGTTTGGGACTCAAGCAGTTCCTTCTTTTACTCACTATCTCCCCAGCCTTAGAAAAAAAAAAAAACCTGTTCACGCGGCACAGATGAGGCTGAGGTACACAGGAAATGTTTGGCTCCATTGTACAAGTTTGGGTAAACGGTTTTGTGGGTTGCCCAGTAAGCCAGTGGGTCTGCCGTTCTTTCTACAATTGCATTCGCTGTGGCGCTTTGCATTTGCCAGGCTCTACTTGCGTCTTCGTCTAATAGGCTCCACAGTTGAACTGAAAAATATTGAAGATCATCATCATCATCACCAGAAATGTCAGTCATTCCCTATTCAGAAGAGAAAAAGAATACCTGTGGAAGGTGCTGCTGGTGGTGGAGGACGAGGCTGCGGTGGTGCTTGTGACGTAGATGACTGCTGCTTGGTATTCTTTATGTTAATTGTTGTGCATTCTGTTATTAAACGTTCTTTCACACTGGCTGCCACTCTGATTGGTGAATCCAAAAGTTTTGAACTGCAGAGCCACAAGTGTAGCAACAGTCAGTGAACTGTTCTTTTCTTTGGTTTGTAGTCTGTCAGCTAAGCACCTGACAAGGTTCTGTGCCAGGTGTTGTGGCATGGGGGTGGTGAGTTGGGAATATATATATATATATATATATATATATATATATATATATATATATATATATATATATATATATATATATATGTATATATATATATATATTTTAAAAAATTATTTTTATATATATATATATATATATATATATATATATATATATATATATATATATATATATATATATATATATATATATATATATATGCAACCAAGAGTGTATATTGGCCTATGGATGTGATCAGGGTCGGACTCTGATCACACATACAAAATTTCAGGCAGATCGGACCATGTACAGGCTAGTTATAGAGAATTCCCTTCCATCCAACAGGTGGCGCTATGACTGTGGCTGTATTTCAGCATGTGAATGTCATCAGGGCAGGACTGTTGCCAATAGGTGGCGCTATGAGTATTTCTAAATTTATGAATGTGGATGTGTTCAGAACCGGACTGGTGTCCATCACATCAAGTTTGGTCCGGATTGCATCATTTCCAGCCGAGATATTAATAATTCAATTTTCATGGCGAGAAATCGAATTTCGCCACGCCGCCACAGACACGCCCCTTGACGACGAGTCACCATTTTCTCTGGGAATCATCATCAATGTGTTCTGGCATATGTCACCACATTTGAGGTGAATCTGATCAACGTGCTAAGAATAGTACATCAAAGTGTAAAAAATGCCAATTTCCTGCTACCACAAGGTGGCGCTATGACTGTCAATGTACATGACCACATGGATGTCGTCAGGGCTGGACCCAGATCACACATGTAAAATTTCAGGCAGATTGGAGCATGTACAGCTGAGTTAGACACCACTTCCTGTTTCATGGCGAAGGATCAATATTTCTGGGGGTCGCCATGGCCACGCCCTTTGACTTTTGCAGAGCATTTTGATAACTTTTCATCAGGAGGCAGTCTTGCATATGCTGGCCCAATTTGACGTCTCTTGGACTTACCCTCGCTGAGTTATTAATCTCATCAAACTTCACAGCTAATTCAAGATGGCCGACTTCCTGTTGGGTTTAGGGCGTGGTCATGATTGACTTTTTCGTGGGTCCTGATGTGCTGCATATGCATACACATTTTTGTAGCTGTGGATGAAACACGCTGCCAGTTGGCCTAATGACAACTTTTTGCAACTTTGTAGGGGGCACTATGGAGCGATTTTGCCAGACACATGTGCAACTCCCACAAAAAATCAAATTTTTCGCCGGTCCTAATGTGCATGCCAAGTCTCACGTGTTTTGGGGTATGATAAGGCCGCCAAAAATGCAATTCAAAAGTTCGCCAAAGAATAATAATAAATAATTCCTTGCATTCCAATAGGGTCTTCGCACCATTCGGTGCTCGGACCCTAATAATTCCTTGCATTCCAATAGGGTCTTCGCACCAGTCGGTGCTCGGACCCTAACTAGAAACACTGACTTTAACAGTTAAATGCAAGTCAACTCAAATCAACTCAACTTTATTTCTAAAGCGCTTTAAAACAGCAGCCGCTGAAACAGAGTGCTGTACAATAAACAACGAAATAAAACATTAAAACAATAAATAAAACATACACATATTAAGACAGCAGCACAATAAAACAGAAACAGAGTCTCATGCTGTGTTAAAAGCCAGTGAATAAAAATAGGTTTTAAGTTTGGTTTTCAAAACCGCCAGTGAGGGAGCCTCTCTGATGTGCATAGGGAGATTATTCCACAATCTGGGAGCAGCAACAGAGAAGGCTCTATCTCCTCTGAGCTTCCTCCTAGACCTCGGAACCTCCAGAAGCAGCTGAACAGCTGATCTGAGGGTTGGTGAGGAGGGATGAGGATGGATGAGGATGGAGCAGCTCAGAGAGCTAGGGAGGGGCCAGACCATTTAAGGCTTTAAGAACAAATAAAAGAACCTTCAAAGCAACCCTAAAGCGCACGGGGAGCCAATGGAGGGAGGCTAAAACAGGCGTAATGTGCTCATATTTTGGAGGGCAGCAGCAGCATTCTGAGCCAACTGGAGACGCGCTAGAGCAGACTGGCTAAGAACAAGAACCGCATCATCCCCAGAGTCGTTTGCCAGGAGAACATCATTAAAAACCCGTAGCAGTGCTGACTCCGTGCTATGCAGAGTCTGAAAACCAGACTGAAAAACCTCCAGTACGTTGTGCTCATCTAAAGAGGACTTCAGCTGGGCATGAACAACTGTCTCTAAAATTCTGGAAAGAAAGGGCAGCTTGGAGATTGTTCTGAAGTTAGATAAAACTGTGGTGTCGAGGCCAGGTTTCTTCAGCAGTGTTTGGACTGCAGCGTGTTTAAAACTAGTGGGGGACCACGCCAGTGGACAGACAGCTGTTAATGACGGTTAAAACTGACTGCCCAATACATGGAAAAACCTCTTTTAAAAAGTGAGGCGGGATGGAGTCGTGAGGGACCCTTTATGTGGCCGACAGTGTCTATGAAAAACGACAGAGTAACGGGCTGAAATTTATGGAGCCCAGCCGGGCAGCAGACAGAGGCAGAGGGGTCGACGGCAGGAGCTGAGATCAGAGCCCTTGTACTAACAACTTTATCAATAAAAAACTCCTGAAAGTTGACGCACAGTTCGATGGATGCTTCCTGGCAAACCGGCTTGGGAGCATTTAAAACTGAGTCAGTGGTATTAAATAAAACTCGAGGGTTGTGGCGGTTTGACTCAATGACTCCAGCTAAGTGAGCCCTTTTGGCTTCCTTAACCACAGTCTGATAGTCTCTCCAGCGGTCTTTTAAAATTAAAAACGACACTTGCAGCTTGTCCTTCTTCCAGCTGCGCTCAGCTCTACCACACTCCCTCCTCACTGCTCCAGTTGCGTCGTTGAACCAGGGCTCCAGTTTTGCTCTACGATGTGCAGTCTTTAAAGGAGCCACGGAGTTCAGAACACCTTGACAGAATAGAATGGAACCATGAGCTGAGTTCCTCTGTATCCATAGAGGATAAACTAGAGGGGACGCAGAGCTGATTAAAAGCAGCGGAGAAGCGACCGGCAGAGAGAGAGTTCAAAAACCCGACAGTACCGAGCAGGAGCGCTGGATTTAAGACCAGCACACGGAAAGCTGACATTAAAAATCACAGGCTTATGATCAGAGAATACGTTATCACCGATCTCAATATTCGACACAGACAATCCATAAGACAGAACCAGGTCTAACGTGTGTCCGTGTTCATGTGTGGGACCCGACACACACTGAACCACATTAAAAGAGGCAATAAGACTTAGAAAGTCCTTCACCAGCCGCTTATCGGGACAGCACACACGAATATTAAAATGCACAATATTTCTCCTGTCTGGATTAAATTTCAGAAATACAGTTTAGATTTACTAAATATTCCAGGAATTCTTGCTCTCAGTTTGACCATAGAAATGAACTTGTTGTTGAGGCAGTTTGTGTTTGAGTTTTTCTGCCTCGAGCTTCATCACCAGTGATGTTCAGGACTCATTCTTGTATTTTACACTCTCTGATGTTTTCTTTTCTTCATGTCTAGTGTGTGAATCATTTCTGGTTTGTCTCTTCAGTGTCTCATGTGGCCCTGCAGCTTCTCCTCCTCCACCTCCTCCTGAAGCCTTCATCTTCTTCATCATCAGCTGCTCAGTGACTCTGTTGGACGTCTCACCGTGTGGCAGCAGCTCAGGTCAGTGGTGAAGATCCTCTTTATCAGCTCTACACCCACAGACGTAGTGAACGCAGCATCTGTTGTTGTGCTAATAAGAAGCTGCAGCTGAGCAGCAGCAGCTCTGTTCACTCCAGCCTCAGTCACACATGGAGTCAGAGCAACACTCTGTCAGAGCTGATTCCTCAATGTTAGATCTGATTAATCTCTCTCTAGTAACAGGTTATGTACCACAGGCTTTTAAGGTTGCTGTAATCAAACCTTTACTTAAAAAGCCCACTCTAGATCCAGATGTTTTAGCCAACTATAGACCAGTTTCCAACCTCCCATTTCTCTCCAAAATTCTGGAAAGAACAGTTGCAAATCAATTATGTGAACATTTACAAAGGAATAGCTTGTTTGAAGAGTTTCAGTCAGGCTTCAGAGTGCATCATAGCACAGAAACAGCTCTGGTGAAAGTTACTAATGACCTTCTCATAGCGTCAGATAATGGACTGGTCTCTATACTTATTTTATTGGACCTTAGTGCAGCATTCGATACAATCGACCACAAACTTTTATTACAGCGACTAGAACATTCTATTGGCATTAAAGGGACAGCACTGGACTGGTTTAAATCCTACTTATCAGACAGGTTCCAGTTTGTGCATGTCAACAATGACTCTTCTGAGCATACTAGGGTTAATCATGGAGTTCCTCAGGGTTCTGTCTTAGGACCAATACTGTTCACATTATACATGCTTCCCTTAGGCAACATTATTAGGAAGCACTGTATTAATTTCCATTGTTATGTTGACGACACTCAATTGTATTTATCTATGAAGCCAAATGAAACTAATCAGCTAGCTAGACTGCAAGATTGTCTTAAGGACATAAAGACCTGGATGACCTATAATTTCTTACTACTAAATTCAGACAAGACTGAAGTCATTGTATTTGGCCCCAAACATCTTAGAGAATTGCTTTCAAAGCATATAGTTACTCTGGATGGCATTACATTGGCCTCCAGTACTACTGTGAGGAACCTCGGTGTTATCTTTGACCAGGACATGTCCTTTAACTCGCACATAAAACAAATCTGTAGGACTTCCTTTTTCCACCTGAGAAATATTGTGAAAATCAGGAACATCCTGTCTCAGAGTGATGCAGAAAAACTAGTCCATGCATTTGTTACTTCTAGGCTTGACTACTGTAATTCCTTATTATCAGGTTGTCCCAATAGCTCTCTGAAATATCTACAGCTGATCCAAAATGCTGCAGCCAGAGTACTGACGGGAGTTAGCAAGAGAGATCATATTTCTCCTATATTGGTTTCTCTTCATTGGCTTCCTGTTAAATCTAGAATAGAATTCAAAATCCTTCTTCTGACATATAAAGCTCTTAACAACCAATCTCCATCATATCTTAAAGACCTGATAGTACCATATTATCCTAGCAGAACTCTTCGCTCTCAGACTGCAGGCTTACTTGTTGTTCCTAGAATCTCTAAAAGTAGAATGGGAGGCAGAGCCTTCAGTTATCAGGCGCCTCTCCTGTGGAACCAGCTCCCAGTTTGGGTTCGGGAGGCGGACACCCTCTCTATTTTTAAGACCAGGCTTAAAACCTTCCTTTTCGACAAAGCTTATAGTTAGGGCTGACTGGGGGACCCTGACGGGGTGAGCTGGTGTTTTCATTTGCACAACTGACTTCCCCTCTTGACGTCCCTTTAGTTTGCCCCTAGTTATGCTGCTATAGGCCTAGACTGCTGGGGAACCTCTCTTGATGCACTGAGCCCTTCTCTAACTACCTATGTATTTACTACATATACCATTATTGCATTACATTCACTCTGTTTGTTTCTGTGTCCTTTCTCCGAGTGTCCCTGGTCCCAGAGCTGGATGCTGGATGCTTCAGATGTGTGGCTGTGTTTTATGGTCCTTGTGTCCCACCCCCCCACCTCTCTATCTCTACCCATCTATCTCTACCTCTACCCCTCTATCTCTACCTTTCTACCTCTTCTGTCCCTCTCAACCCGCCCGGCCAGCAGGCAGATGGGTCCGCCTACATTAGAGCCGGGTTCTGCTCGAGGTTTTTTTCCCTGTTAAAAGGGTGTTTTCCTTGCCACTGTCGCCTTTTGGCTTGCTCTGGGGGTCAGGCATATGGGTTCTGTAAAGCGTCTCGAGACAATTTGACTGTAATTGGCGCTATATAAATAAAATTGAATTGAAAATTGAATTGAACTGAGAGCTCTCAGCAGTTTTCTACCCATTTAAGAACAGGACAAACCGAACAAGCTGTTGTATCGATTTGTCCACGATTTCCTCTCATGTGTCCATTTTAAGGAGTTTGCAGTCAACCAAGGCCGACTCAGAATCACTCCCACCGGGAAGATCTGTGAAGGAAGGTCCACCCGGCTGGTCCAGAAGCTCCGGTCCAGCAGAGCAGCGTCAGGATGGAGACGTAACCGGGTGAGTTAACTAGAGAGGCGACACATTCACATAGAAAATCCAACAATTCCTTCTGTTTTTACAGTTTGTGACTCTGGTAAATGGTGTCATTTTTCAAAGCTGGTGGGTTTTGGGCTTCACAGATTGAACCTAAATGCTTTTCTTAAACAAACTGCTGAGCTGCTGCACAGTGAAATGTTTGAGTGGAGCTCAGGATGAAAGCATCAGAGCTGTTTTACATGTTTTTATGTTCAGCTAATATCATTTCCTCTGGACAATGTTTGTGGTGTTAGAAGTGGACGTTTGTAGGGAGTTTTCAGTTGCGATACTTTAATGCATAAATATTTGCAGTGGTGGTTTCACTGCAAGCATCTACTGATGTCACCAGTGAAGTAAATAAAAACAGCATTTGTTGAACTTTACGCCTCTCAGTGTCTGCAGTTAGTTTAGCTGAATCAATGCAAAGATATTTCTATTTTTCTACATGACAGGAATGTCAGTGAAATCCAAATGCTAAGAATAAACAAGTGATCTGCCTGGTCACAGATCCCACTTTAATCCAAAATAAAGACTTTGCAAGGAAATGAACTTGAAATATGAGCCACCAGTAAAAGTTGTGATCAGACAGAAGGGCCTGTATTTTATCTTTGGAGAAGTTTAACATGTAAGTTTGTGCAGCTGATCAGTGGTGAGGCCTGTGGATGACTGGAGATGTGTGTGGACACTTAGACGAAGCAGCAAATGTGTTGAAAATGAGTTGTCTTCTCAGAGTCTTGAAGATGTTTTGTCAGAGCTAAGAAAGAAGTAAGAGATCCTGCAGGTGATGGTTGAGTGGTGTTGAGGAATTTGAATGTAGAGGAATAGCAAAGAGATTTTGAAGATATTTAAGCCATAAGTTGTATTTTATTTGTTTGCTGTTCTCTCCCATTTGTAGTGAAGAGAAGTGATTTGACATGAAGAATGTGATTTGTGTGGCTTTGAAATTGTGTTAAAATGTAAAAATGAGTGATGAGGAGAAGAGTGTGACTTTTTAGTATTGTGTTTTTTAGCGTGTTCTTTAAAAGTTGTAGGTAGATTATGTTCTTTTTTTGATTTTGTGGATTGTTTTTTTTTCTTTCAGTGTTGATGTCACCGCCTTGACGAATAGAAGAAAAGCCTGTATTTGGGTATGTAGGACCGGTAGTCCAGAGGTAGTGATGGTGGTTTGGAACCTGGAGAGTGCAGGTTCAATCCCCCACTCTGCTCAAGCTTTTTTTTCACATTTGGGCAAAATTCGCCAAAAATACTCTTTACACTCTTTACACTCTTTACACTCTTTACACTCGGGCAACTTCTTGGTTTTGCAGGAACCACCCTTCAACTCCAATCCACTGACACTCCACACCACAGACCACAACCTTTCCACTCCACTATCATCCTCCACAAAGTTCCCAGTGGGGATTCGAACCGTGACCCTCCACATGACAGACACACAACCTATGTGTGAGCTATCTTTCACACAAGCTCCTTCGTGGACTTTGTTGTAATGATGGTTGAAAGAGGTTGTCATACAACCAAAGTATGTATATATTGTAAATAAAGCTGCTGTAACAATGTAAATTTCCCCTGGAGTGGGGAGAAATAAAGAACTTTATCTTATCTTTATCTTATCTTAAAAAGTGTCAAAAGAGCCCTGGGCTGGATTCGAACCAAAAACCTCCTGGATGAGAGGCAGATAACTTACCACTGCGCTATCCTTTCTACTGGGTGTAACTGTTAGTTTTCGTAAATGATGGTACACAAAACTATTAAGGAGGTGAAGATAATAAAGGTACTAAGGTGGATTTCAACCGGGGACCTTCAACATGCCAGGCAAAAAACTTACCTCTACACCACCTGTCCTACAAGATGCTGCTCTAACTTTGCTTAAATGATGCTAGCAATTAGTACTGGCGCATCCAAAGGACACATAAAAAGTGTGAGTGGGGATTTGAACCATGGACCTTCAACATGTGAGGCACAGAACTTAACTCTGCACCACATTTCCTACAAGGTGTTGTTGTAAATTGGCTTAAATGATGGCATCAATCAGTACTGGAGCAATCAAAGGACAAATAAAAGGTGTGAGTGGAGATTTGAATCATGTGAGGTACAGAACTTACATTGTAGGTTTGTTTCTGAGACTGAATACACCCAATCTCATCTGATCTGCAAAGCTAAGCAGGGTTGGGCCTGGTTAGTATTTGGATGGGAGACTACCTGGGAATACCAGCTGCTGTAAGCTTTTTACTTCTCCTCACAACCTGAACAAGACACTGCTGGTCATTCACTAGAGACAGCTATCAACTAAAACCTCTTGGTTTCTTTATTATACACTCTATGAGGTGGATAAGCTGCAGCTCATGCTGATTTATTGCTGGTTCTGGTTGGAGCCAAAGAACAAAGGCGTCACCTGTTGGAGCAGCTGATGTCCTGCAGCCTCTTCACCACAGAAAGCCTCTGACAGCTTCAATTCTTTACACTCTGACTGCAAGACACCAATCACATAGGAACATATACATGTGTGGAACAAAGAGCTGAGCTGACACTCAACATGTGTTTGACCATTTATTGATAAAGACATTCAAACATGTCTAGAGATAGAACACCAACGCACGGTGTAAGAAAGGTCAGAACAGACTTCACCTGCTCAGGAAACTGAGGTCCTTCGGGGTGCAGGGAGCAATTCTGAGGACCTTTTATGGTTGTGTGGTGGTATCAGCCATCCTGTATGGAGTGGTCTGCTGGAGCAGCAGCATCACGGCTGCAGACAGGAAGAGACTAAAGAAACTGGTTAAGAAAGCAAGCTCTGTCCTGGGCTGGTGTTAGACAGGAGGATGATGACAAAGCTGTTGTCTATCATGGAGGACATCTCCCACCCCCTGCAGGAAACAGGACCATCACCGGCAGCTCCTTCAGGGACAGACTGCTTCACCCACGATGTTTGAAGGAGGTCCTTCCTTCCTGCAGCAGTCAGACTGTGTTCAATCAAACCTGCTCCCAGTAGTTCAGATCACCCATGAAGTAACTGCAATAAAATGTAAATAAGTCAATATGTGCAATTTCACAAGGTTTTTTTTTTTACAAGCATTTCTATTTCTTCTCTAAGGAGAAAGCATCTATTTATATCTGTGCACTGAGTGCTGCTTTTCTTTTTACTTTTTTTCCTATCTGCTACTGCCACACTGAAAATTTCCCCACTGCAGAATCTACCTATCCATCCATCTATCTATGGTCCATCTACCTCCCTACCTATCTATCCATCCATCCATCCATCCATCCATCTCTCTCACGGGTGTGGGGGTTGATTCACCTGTTCTCAATCACCTTAATCCACGAAGGCCCGGTTCTTCATTCTTCCGCTCTCTGCCAGACCAGAGACTTTGAAACCAGAACCTTTCTCCTACAATTAGTCTGGTTTCCCCTTTTTGTTTTCACCTTGGTTTAGTTATCCTTTCTGTGTTGGTTTTAGTTTCATTCGTTAAATAAACTCCTTGTAATCTTTGACCTGTGTCTGCAGATGTCCTGTGACACCAATGATCCCATCTGATATTTAGCATGTTTTCAATTATTGGTCCCATTTCTTAAAAAAAAAAAAAAAAAAAAAAAAAAAAAGCCCTCTGAAATCTGATCAGATAAATGAATGTGAAACTACTTTGGGACTGCTGCAGCTGCCTCCCTCTGATCTTGTTCCTGCCCACAGCACAATCTGATCAGTGAAACACTGAAGGACAACTTCAGCATGTAAAACATAAATAAGCAAAGGCTGCAACTCGTGATTATTTTAATTTTAACTTAACTTTATGTGCTGTTCAAAAACTTTATTTTTTCTGCAAATGTGTAGTGATTCCAAATCTTGGTTATTGATCTCCTTGATTACAAAAAAAATCTGTATCGACCCGGAAAAAAAACAAACATGTCAGGCACCCTATGATGTTAACTGTTTGCCTGAATGTTTTTGTTTAAAATCCTCAGTAATAACCTTTGACTGGTTGCTCTTAACCCTGTAAAACTCACTGCTGCAAAAATACAACATCAGCTTATTTTTTAATTACTATTTTCTATTATATATATCTGAAATAAACCCTAATCTGGGGTCTGACAGCAGCATGAGGTCAAAGAAGCTGCCATCAGCTGCTGCACTTCTGTCCGTCCAGCAGATGGAGCCATGGAGCTGCAGTGAAGTGAAGAGCAGCACAAGGCAACCACCACTTCCATCCACTGACGCATTCAATTTGACTGACGCTAATTTTTTATTGACTTCCAACCACTAAACCAATAAAAGCTGCAAGCAGCGTTGGACGGGTCCTCGCATCCGAGCAGCCCGACTGGCCCACGCATATCCACCAGGAGGCGCTGCAACTGAGAGAGTAAAGTTTCAGGCAGATTGGAGCATGTACAGGCTACTTACACAGCACTTCCTGTTTCATGGCGAGACATCCAAAATGGCCGCATTCTGCTGGTCACCATGGCCACACCGTCAGACTGTTGCAGAGTATTTTGATAACCTTTGATCAACCATGACTGGTGTCCATCCTGACCAAATTTGAACTCTCTCGTGGTTACGGTGTTTGAGTTAATAGCTTTTTAAAATGTCCAAAAATGACAAAATGTCCAAAATATGAATCATATTTCAAAATGGCCGCATTCCGTGGCTCGCCATTTCCACGCCTTCAGACTTTTGCGGAGCGTTTTGATAACTTTTGATCAGCCATGACTGGAGTACATCCTGGCCAAATTTCAGCTCTCTCGGGGTTACGCTGTTTGAGTTTATAGATTTCAAAAAATGTTCAAAAATGAGTCATAATTCAAAATGGCCGACTTCCTGTTGCATTATGGGTAATGATGCAAGAGGCTTTTTTGTGCGTCTTGATGAGTTACATATGTGTACCGAATTTCAGAAGTGTAGGTCAAACACTGTCCGGGGGCTGAATTTTCTTAATTTTCTAGGGGGCGCTATAGAGCCATTTTGGCACGCACGCGTGCCATTCCCCGAAAATATCAAATTTTTCGCGGGTCCTGATGTGTGTGGCGATTTTCATGCGTTTTCGTGAATGTTTAGGGCGTCAAAAAGGCCGATTTGGAGGCGGACGAAGAAAGTATAATAATAATAATAATAATTCCTAGGGTTTCAATAGGTTCCTCGCACCACTTCGTGGTGCGAGGACCCTAATAATTCCTAGGGTTTCAATAGGTTCCTCGCACCACTTCGTGGTGCTCGGACCCTAATAATAATAATAATAATTCCTAGGGTTCCTAGGGTTTCAAAAAACAATCTATTCTGCGAAAAACAATTCAAAACAATTCAAATGAACAACACTAAATAGGGATCTCCTATCCCGGAACACTCGATCCCGCTGAGTGATTCACATAACAAACCGAACCAATCAGGTGATTCGAAGCAGTTGAGTGCTTCAAACGTCACTGAAGTGATTCAAACGTCACGAGTCACGTGACCAAACCACGCCTCGGCACAGTGGCTCGATACGTTTGCTTCATGAGCTACAGCGCATGTGTCAAAGCCTCGGGTATCAGAGGACCATCACTAAAGGTAATATTTACTATGCAAACTTTCTTCTCTGGTCAATACACACAGAAATAAACGCCACCAACATCTGGAGTTCATATTTTTAAAAACAACTTCAGGAGGTATTTCTGGCATCTTATTTTTTTTCTTTTTGAAGCAGATTATATGTGTAGCTACAAACAACTTGAACTTTATGCTGGTTAAGAAAAAATGCTGTGTATTTATGGAGTTTCACCATCTGCTCCTTCACTTTGTTGAAAAGGCAGCAGTGGAAAACTTCTCTCTTTGTCTGGAATTAATTAAAAAATCAGCACACCCACTATTGGCAATTTGTCATTACTTATAATTTATAGGATGGCCAGACAGCCGCACATATGACCGCTGTTATGACAAATAGACTGGTTTCTCGTATCTTGTAGCCGGACACTGGAGAAATCTCTTTCAATTAAACACCATAGATCACACCCATGCTTTTAATTTTCGTCCAGGAACTAATCTGAGTTAAATGATTTTTTTGCAAATTAGTAATTTTAACTTTCATCCTTACTCTTGGGGTCTCAATGAACAAGTTAATTGAAATTTTTAAAAACCCTCACATGTATGGCGGGCCCGTGACAGTGGTAGATGAGTCTATTCTATATTCAAGGAATATTTGAAAATAGAAACTACTATATGACTAATATTAATGTGACGGTCACACATCACAGTCTTGAGGTCCATTCTGTAAGTTCATTGTGTGAGTTTTGTCTTGTTTACACTGTAGATCCATCCATGCACAGCTACAACACTTGACTACAGAATGACAGAGAACCTTTTAGATCCTCTCCCACCACCAGACATGTTGTCTTGTTGGCTTCACACATGATCACAGACCTGTTTCAGATTGTTCTAATCAGCCGAAGCACTATATCACTAGAGTTGACTTTGTGGAGAAGATGTAGTTTGTGCCAAAACACAAAAATGTGCATATTATTAGGGATCCGTGATTTTGGATTTTTGCTGAAAACCAAAATTTATTTTGGGTGATATACCCACATTTTTTCCATTTTATTGCAGAAAACATCAAACTTCTCCTCTTGTGGTAATAATATATTATTATACTCTTATCATGATGGTACATTGTCAGATGCCAGCATAAAATATAATGCTTTTCAAATGTACACATTCATTAGGCAAAATAACAACATCCATGTCAAAATGACATTTTTATTTTTAGGCAACATTTTCAAACATAACTGTAAACTTTTCGGTAACAGCCATTATCTGCCTGTGAGTTTCCAGTTGGGACTGAGGCTGATTTTTGGTTTTAAGGCATTTATCGGTAAATACTGATGATGGTGATGCTGAAATCATCACTACTTTCTACACTGTCCACTGCTTTGTCAGTGTCTGAAGTTGGTGAACTCTCATAGGACTTTCACTTTGCATGGTCTTCACACCTCTGTAGACTTAATAAAGTCCTAAAACACATACATTTTAAATTATGTGGCGATATATGTAGAGGAATATAACTTTGTGATGCATGACTGTAGATTGAACTGTACCCCAGCATGTTGGAGTTTTTATTTTTAAGACGGTTGTTAACTGAACTGAAAAGAGGGCACACTTTAAATATTTAATTCTTCTTTGCATTTCTGAGGCACATAATTCAAAAGTGGGGTTTATAAAGCAGCGTTATATAAAGAATGCTTTCAAAACAGTTCAAGTTGCATTGTTACAAGCCAGGTTAGTGTGACAGTTATATGGACAGTAGTGACCTACAATCAGAGCCACGTACTGATATGACTCATATATGACTCATCTCTGGTGGAATGTAACCAAGAATAGTTATATAGGTTCTGCACTTGAGTACACTTTTGAGTTTTCATTTTACTCAAGAATTTCCATTTATACTTTAACTGAATATGAGGCTGTGAATTCTATTCAATTGACCGATAGGGTTACTGATGATTTCAATGAGATTTTACATACAAAGTATATGATCAGTTTATACTTTGATTGATTGATTGATTGATTATAAAATATAGATATTTGCTTGATTTTACGACCCAAGAATTTAATTTTAATTCAGTCTGCCTCCATCACCAACATTAAAATGCTACAGACATTTGTACACAAATATTCCATAATATGACACTTGCGGGGGCATCTTACGTAAATGAATATTTGTACCTCTGATACTTATGTTGTTTGGAATAGAGGGCTTTATCTGAATATTAATTCTGCCATTCTATTATTTGTGACCTTATGACTTCTTACTGACTTTTGCTCTGATGTGAAATGACAGGAAAATTGGTGTCATAATGGCTAATTCTACATGGGTCTTTCAAAACACAAATGTTTGTATTTCTTTCTTTGTGAGGCTACTCTTTAATATGATGCATTCCCTAGTTTCTTATCCCAACCGCTCCATGACAACTGAATGCATAGCCACAACTCTAAACCTAAATCTAACGTCAAGTTTTAACCCTCAAACAGCCCTTTTAGTATCAGAGTTAGGATCAACTAAAATGACTCCACAAATGTCCTCAAATTCAAAGCCTAAAATTCAAATAGGTCCACACAAAATGGATGCAGATCAGCTTGTTTTTGGTCATGAACCACTGAAAACCCAACGCTCCATACAGTGTATCTTCCTGTACAGCTCTGTCGGTGTCAGCTGAGGTGGTACAGCTTCATTGTGGACTAACACCCAGCATGTACTGGACCTGCTCCACTGAACACTGCAATGTTGAATCTCTGATCTCCTTTTTCTGCAGTGATTTCTGGTCTGTGGAATAAATCGAAGTGCTTGGTGCTGAGAAATGTTTTTAATGAACGTGATGATGATGACGGGAATGAATCCAGTCACACCGATCTGCAAACATTAAACTAACGAACTGCACTATTAATATTCAAGAACTTATTCTACGTCTGTACAAAACTGCCAAGTTCAACGTGACGCTCATGACATCAGTGTTACCACCAGCTACGTAATGTTGCGTCGTGTTTCTATTTTCACACTAAAAAGCTATTTTTGAACAGTGGTGCACCAGCGTGCTTTAGACTCTGGCACAGCAGACAAATACTATAAGTAGCTGGAGTCGCAGAAGGCTTTAAGTACTTTTATGTCATTTTTTCAAAGCTGTCCATCATGTCGGTGCGCAATTGCGCAGCAAGGAACCCCTGAGCTGAGACCGGTGGCATGAGCAGGAAAAAACTACCGCAGCGCCTCCAGATCACAAACCTCCTGCTGTGACCCCGTTCCCACAAAGACAGACTGCCAATTTGTCTCAGAACAACCAGGTGAGCTGTTTCTACATGGATTCTACATGAATTCCCAACAACCCAATTGTCGACGCTTCTGGACAGATCGCCTCGTTTGTTGAAGATATTTGGATCCTGGGAGTAGTGAGGATCACGATGTGCTGGACTCGTACAGGCTGTGACTGCAACTCACGATGACAGTTTGCAACAGGACGGTGGATGCACTTTTCAAAAGTCGGGATATTTGAGAGGAAGCGTCATGGACGCAGCGGACATAGTTGCTTCTGTGTTGGTGTTAGGGATCATTGTCGTGTCGCTGCTGTCCAACGTTGTGGTGCTGATCTGCTTTCTGTACAACCCGGAGATCCGCAAACAGGTACCCGGTCTTTTTATTCTCAACTTGACGTTTTGCAACCTGTTGCTGAGCGTGTCCAACATGCCACTAACTCTGGTCGGGCTCGTCACCACGGGCCACCCCGGAGGCAGCAGCTTCTGTCAGATTGTGGGTTTCCTCGACACTTTTCTCACCACGAACTCCATGCTCAGCATGGCAGCTCTCAGCATCGACAGATGGGTGGCGGTGGTGTTCCCGCTGAGCTATCACTCCAGAATACGGCACCGAGATGCGGTGATAGCGCTGGGATACACGTGGATACACTCGCTGTGCTTCTCCACAGTGGCCACCTGCCGCTCCTGGGTCGGCTACCACCAGCTTTACGCATCGTGCACTCTCTGCAATGTGAGGGCGAAGGGAGCCGGGACGCAGTTCATGGTTTTCACGGTGGCTTTGCACTCTCTCACTTACCTCCTCACGCTGATCGTGTTGTGTGTAACGTATCTGAAAGTGCTAAAAGTTGCAAGGTTTCACTGTAAACGCATCGACGTCATCACTATGCAGACGTTGGTGCTGCTGGTGGATATTCATCCCAGGTAAACAACTCTCAGAGACACAAACTGCAGGATCCACCTGTGTTTTTGATTTGTTTGTCTTGAAATGTTTCTATCCCCTTTTATTTATTCCTGTAGCCTATGTGAAGTATTTCAGGAACCTTTTGCTGATGCTGTTTTAAAATCAGAACATGTTGGAATGAAGGTTAAAAGACACAAATATAGAATATGCCAGAAAACCTGCACTTAGTGTTGAAGGTCTTAAAGCTGCATCCTTAGCTGATGGAGTTATTGCAATGCATTCATTTGCTCCTGCTTGCAGATCTGCTGCTTGTATCTGTTTGGGGAAAAAAAACTTTAAATTACACGTGTTGCTTCCAGATTTAGCAAGTTCTTTGGACACAACAAGCCATTTTAGTCAAACAATTAAACTCTGAATTCCTCCATTTACATAATTGATATCTGTGAAGTGTGAAAATAATCCAGGAGCAATTATCATAGGTGAGACTGCATAGTTGACTGCTTTTCTTCAGATCCTATCCCACGTGTTTTCTCTTTGGACGGCTTCATTATGTCTGCATGTCTGTGATCATGCCTCCTGGGTTGATAATAGCACCTGTGTGCTCTGGCAGCGTGCGGCAGAAATGCTTGGATGAGCAGAAGCGGAGGAGGCAGAGGGCCACCAAGAAGATCAGTACATTCATCGGCACATTTGTGGTGTGCTTCACGCCTTATGTCATTACAAGGTGAGCAGAGATAATACTGTGTGGTGGGGTTTCTGTGTGTTGGAATGCATGTGTGTGAGAGTCTCCTGCCTTTTAAAAAGCAAGGTTTACCACACAGCATCAAGGAGAGACAACATGTACTGACATATGTTTCAAATTATATTCCTAGTTTAGTTTTCAAGAATGAATCTATTTAACAGAGTTATTCTGGACTTTAACTTACCCTGAATTTAAATGCTGATAATTATTTTGCACGCTGTCTTGTTATCTGGTAGCATTTCAAACATCTTCACTGCTTCATTTTTATAATGTCAGAGCTGATGACAGAATAGAAATGTTCTTATCACTGAGTCTTCAACATCAAAACAGTGACTGTTGTTTTCTACTTTGTCTTGCCTTTATTTTGTTTAGTTGGACAGAAAATTGGATTTGTCATAAAATACATTTTAATCAGCAAAAATTCCACAATTCGCAAAAAATATGCCACCCATCAGTTTACATTCCCGAACACAGTGATGACATTAGTGTGATGACATTTGCACAACGTTGCAGTGGTTCATTACATGCATTCGATGTCTTCCACTCCAGTTACACTGATCTAAGAAATAGCTGCTACACTCCGCCCAAGGATTGTGTGTGACTTTTCTTTTTCTGTTTGTGCTCTATTTGAGGTAGAATTGTAGAGCTCTTCTCTCCGGGGCCCATAAGCCCTCACTGGGGTGTGCTGTCCAAATGCCTGGCCTACAGCAAGGCGGCCAGCGACCCGTTCGTCTACTCACTGCTGCGTCACCAGTACAGGAAGACCTGCAGTCTTCTGGCTAACAAAGTCCTCAAGAGGAGTCCACTCAACTCCTCTTCCTCCCACGGGACTCAGAACAATGCAGGGAGGAGCGACAGCAACTCCAATGCAACCAACAGCGTCCAACCAGCCACCGACAAGCCGCCCGGCCAGTGAAGGTCGCAACTTACAGACACAGTAAGGGCACTTTGGATGTCTTGGATTTGACATCTTACCTTGAGCTTGTGAGAAATGGCAGCAGATTGACCTCTCTCTGATTGACCTCAGAGTGAACAAGTTTGTCACCTAATTACTTGAGGAAGGACAAGACTGGCAGTAGTCTGTATTTTTTATTATTTTGTTATCATCAACAAATTTAGTGAAAAGACCAAAACCGACAATGTATTAATCCATTTGTCAATACTTAGACTTTCTGATGTACTCAGCTAATTTATCCGTGCTGAGAACATGATTTTTTTTAAAAGTAGTCACAAATTAACACAGATTTTTTTTTTTTTTTTTTAAAAAAAGGACAGATCATTTGTGTAAACAGCTGGGTACTGGGTTTTGTTGACTACTTTCAGCTGCAGCAGGATATAGAAAATCACCAGCCTTATCCTTCAAAAAAGAATCGGCCGGCATCTATTGTAGGTTCTGTATGTGTGTGTGTAGGGTGTAATGGTATTTAGTATTTAATACAAGTATAAAACAGTCTTTTTCTACAAAAAGTGACAGTTTCTGAGGTAGTTTTGTAGCATACTGGTAAATTTGTGTCTGTGTAAAATGGAAAACAACATTACAGTGACTACTTTTAAACTGCAGTGCACGTGTTGCTACATCTCCAAAATCCAGAAATCAGGAGTCCATTACCTCAAATTGGTAGAAGTTGTGTGATTTTTTTCAAAAGACACTGATTAGGCCTTTAAATATAATATAGTTAAATATAAAGTGTTACATCCCATGAATGGCTGCACATCTTGATAAAAATTCAAGCCTAACTTCTGACCTCAGTGATGACTATCAAGCTGGATAAAGTGCTGTATGTGTTCATGGAGTGATTTACAACAGAAGGTTGTTTTGACAGTGCCATTGTGGCACCACACTGATGGTGAAATTACTGTGTATCGTAACTGTGAGGCCTGAGTTCTAAAGTGCCTTGTAGACTGTGAATTCTCTGATTTAATCGAAACACAACACCGTTTGCATATTTTCAGTATTTTGTGCTATGGTTAAGTGTGATGATGAAGTCAGTTTGTTAGTTTTTAGGTAGCATTTATTTTGTAATTCAGTCTCATTGTTTTGTTGCATCAGACAAAATCGGGTGAAATGCTATTTGAATGTGGTAGCAACTATTCAGTGATTTGTAATTAACATTCCAGCTCATGTCATATGAGTGGCTGTGTGTCATCTGAGTTGTAAAAATGATTTATTTTGACAACACTGGCAAATCAGGATGTTGTGTTTTTACTTTACTGTGACTCTATGAAGCCTTTAGGAGGCAGGAAAAAACTATTTATTTTTTGTCAAAACTGTCTGATTTTTGCTAAATACATTTGTGATTTTAATGCAATAAATGCTGTGCATTTTGACATTTTAAAACCTCACCAAAGCTTCAACTTACACTTTTATTAATAACTGTATTTAGTGCTATATGACATGAAATGACGCATAGAGAGTTCAGTAGATTTTGACGTGAACAATGCCAACATCTTTACTCTCCCACGCCGATTAAGTCAAGGAGAAAGAATAATTAATTTGAAAAATCATTTATTATGTGTCCCTCCCACCACTGCTGCTGACGACGTGGCAGCAGAACAAAGGCTTTTTTACAAAAGCATCAGGATTGAAAGTTAAAGGCTTTCTTAATTGCAGAGCTGCTGGAAGGAGTGGGAAAAGAATAAAAGGAGGCAAGAAAAAGACACGAAGGTAGGCATTACCTCACTGGGTTCAGGCAGCTGTGGCAACACTAAAACATTCTGTCCATCTATATCAACCATCCTCCTCAACTTCACTGTAAATCAAATCAAAAATATGCAACAATCCTGACTTTTTATCAGTCAGAACTGCCTTTAATGATTTTTATTGTTAACCAACGGAAGCCAAAAGCTGTATTTACCATGTCACTGTAGAGCACACTAACCAAAGGCAATTAGCGGGAAGTATTCAGAAAGTTTGGAAGGATCCCCAGTCTGGAGGTGTGTGCATAGTGCATCTCCCTGGGAGACTCAGCGAGTGGGTGAGGTAGACACAAACCTGCCATATACGAAATACTGTGTACAGACCTTGTGATTAAGCCACCATGCGTAGGAAGTACAAGAAAGCCGAGGAGGAAGCAAAACCAAGAAGAGTGCGCTGGCTGACTTCGTGCCACACCAGTGTCAGGGTGCAAGAGGGTCTCCCCGTCTCACAAAGTAAAAGTTGCTCACACAAAATGTACAAAGTCCAAGGAGTTGTTCAGTTTTGTGACCTTTAAATGCAAAAAAAAAATGAAAATGCATCTTGTGCAATTTGCCATTTACTTGAGGCATTCAGGCAGGTCTCTTGAATTACATACCATCCATTTATAGTGCAGCAAGTCTCTCTACAGTGTTATCTGACAAGCTATTACATTTCATCATGTCAAAAACAAGTGAAGAGATCCATACAGTATGTTTAAATGTGGCATAGAAAATACATCTGGGTGAGATTCAGGAAACAAAACCTTACAAAAACATCCTACTTGAACCATTAAATACCTGTAAATACATTGAAATTTCACACAGGTAACAAGAATTTAAGGAAGCAAAGAGCTGCTAGAATTGATATGTGTGTTTCTAATAAGTGTAGTAGAAGAAATTGGCTGTCTGATTGTGCGAAACCTCCAGAGTCACCCGAGTACAGCAACTCCTTTTCATCAGTGGCAGCGACACTAATCTGAAGAAGTAATGAATCATCCATCACAAGCCGAGCAAACTTAACTGACTGATCTTCCTAATTTCTTTATTAAGGGCAAACAATGCATTTCACTGTACGCTCCGTTGGGTTTGCTCGTTAATTATAGAAATCCAGAGCACGTTACACATCAGTAGGTGTTTAAACATCACAAATCACTTGATCACAGCAAACAAAACATCTAGTGATAATGAATACTGTAGATGTGCCTTTCCATTATGTCTAATTGTCTCATGTACTCCCAGTCTTCTGTTTTTCTTTGCCCTCAATCCCTGAGCTTTCCTTAAATAGCAGCTCTTTTAGACCTCCTCCAGTGGACCGACTACTGACATATTATCTGAATCATGGGAATGTTGTACTCAAATGTCATAGTATTCCCCATGCCCTCAAGTCAACAGCCTGCACTGCTCATAGAACTAATAAAAAATACCAGCTATTTCTGTCCAGGAATGCTGTATTTGTTTTTGCTGCGGGCTGTAATGTGTCTTTTTGTCTCAAAGGCATTTGCAGCAATGTTTAAAGAGTATCACTGCCTGCAAGTGAAAACCTCACATATTCAGTTTTCAGTATCCTCAAGGACTTCAGACCTTCAGACAGCCTTTAGATTTTATCCATTTGTAACAATTGGATAATCCTGGATAAGCATTTTTGTGCAAATTCAGACAGGAGATGATTCAATCTAGCCGTGGTCAAGAAGGTCAACAAAACCCGATATTGGACATTTTCACAACATTAATGAGCAGCGATGGTCGTTTTGATATCATCCGCAATTCACCAGAGGGACAAGGTCTGTGCCACATGTCCATGTCTGCTGCAAAAAGCGTATATTATCCTAATGCCATTGGAAGTGTGTTATGCTGCAGCCATCTGTTCAGCTAGTAAACATTTACCCAGCGTGTGAACATGCCGATGTATGTGTCAGAGCAACTACTGTATATTGACTCTTCCCTGTTCCACCCAAAATGAGACAAATTTTAACTGTCAAACAATGATCCAAGACAAATAAACGAGGGTTCACCAAAGTTCACACTGACCATAACTCTCGGCCTCAAACTGCATCGCAATCCATCCAGGAGCTGTTGAGACATTTTATCCTGAAGCATAAACGTCAACCTTGAACTGGTGATGGAACTATACGGAAAGTCGGAGGGTCACAAAAGTCATTAGTAACTCACTCTCTGGAGACCGCAGATGTCAGAACTAAATTTATTGGCAATCCATTTAATAGTTGTCATCAATCATCAACGTAGCCAGGTTTCATCTTCTGAGAAACAGTGTGGAAAATATTCCACGGCAATTAGATCAAGAGCTGAAATATTTTATGTCTTAACCAAAGTGGTGAACCAATAAATGTTATTGATTGGATATTCTTTGTGTAAAATGCCAGTCCAATCATCTGTCTAATCTGAGTTCTATTAGCTGCAACACCTGCAGTGTCAAAGGGCCTTGGCAGCAAATCAGGACCAAACAGAAAAACATACTTGAGCATTTTCTACATCACCAGCTGAATACATGTATGTTTGTAAGGCAACTAGATGCTTACAGATTGCCTGTTGGAACTGCACGGCTTCCTTCAGTGGCATTAGACACATTACAGCTCAACAGGTTTGCAGATAGAATGTATTCACATAGTGGAAAATCTATATCACTCATTGACAATATCATCAGGAAAAGAACTGGTAAAATAGTGGTGCATCTTACATCCCATTTAAATCAGATCTCCAAACACATCCTCCTCCTCTGGCTTGCCAGGTTTAAAGAGCTTTAATGACAATGAAAACACTGACTTTAGGCTTAATGTATTCTTGCTTAGCCGACCTATTCTGTAGTAGTCTGACTGCGTCTCACTGTCACTCTTCTACTGGGAAAAAAAAGGTTTTGGTTTGTTGTAATTATTAAAAGCAATTACTGCAGACTTGGGAGGAGCAAAGCGAAAGATTCCCCTTTGGTGTTGCCCCAAAATAACACATTCTTTGGTTTTGATGGAACGTTTGGATGCAGGGAGTCAAACACTGTCCTTAAAGTGGCTAAAACAGAAAACAGCTATCAGGGCTGCCTTACTGCAGGATCCAAATCCTCTGCAAAACTTTAAATTTTCAGTGTGGTTAGTTGCTGCCCAGAGGTTGTTGTTGTTGTTATTTCCTGCAGTGAAGGGGAATTTGAGAAGGACAAAGCTGCCTGAGATGAAGGACAATGGCGGGCTTATACCTGCAGCCTACATCCGATGAGTCAGATTTGGCTCAACAAAGCTGGCTAACCCATTAATCTCGCTGCATAGTACACCCCTCAGGACAACAACGTACATATGTCACCAACATCATATGGGAACAGGAAAGTCTGTGGATATGAGGACTCACACAAAGGGCGCATAATAGCATTGAAAACTGTGCATCAAAAGCCTCATGTGCTTGACAATTAGACAGTGTATTTAGCAGGAACGCACTTCAAAGCTGGTGAGTCTGTGAGTATGGAGACTGGTGTTTGGCCAAAGACAATCTGACAACTGATTGAAGAACAGCAGGGTTGACTGATTGGATGATTAGTTACATGTGATGCACAGAAGTGGTGGGAAAACAAACAAAGGGAGGAAGTAAAACGCACTAGATGAGCTGGATGATGAAAACAGATCCCAGTTTTGTGGGTAAATGACTTGAAGAGAGATCCAAAACTATGACATGTACTAGAGTTGTATGTCATCTTCGAATTTGAAAGAGAAACAGAGGGAACAAGGGGAAACAAAGAAGCACACGTATATGGTAGGGAAATAACTGAGCTTTAAACAGACACTTTGCTGAGAATAAATCCACACACAGACGCTCTTCTCCTGCTGCTTCTTCAGGTCTGAGTCACACCCACAGCTGAGTAATAGTGCCCTGAATCAAATAAAAGAAACTCCAGGGAAGGGAATTCTTCTACACGTCGCGCATAAAAATAGATCAGAGGGTAAAAGATCTTCCTTTTTTTTTAGATTCCTAATCAAAATTCAAGACGGCAGACACGTTAAGGTGTAACCACAAGGCTTTTATTTGCATGGGATTAACGATTGAATCTATTTCCATGCAAATGCTCACTACGGATATCATGAGAGCTTTTTAAAGAACACTCCACGGCACTCGATGATATCTTGCCCGGCCACTTGCACCAGGCGTAGTGCAGATATGGTAATGTTTTGGTGATTCTATCAGTGCCAGCTGCTCTGAGAGATCTGACAGTTAATGAGAGGATGATGTATGTGGCTTCAGTATTCGGAGCGAGTCATTTCCAACCATCTGCTTAATGATCGGAAGACACAATAACTGGAGAAAAGTGTGTGTGTGTGTGTGTGCGTGGCTTGGATGTAGAACAGATGGCTCCCTGTGAAACTTTTGATCGGTGTCAAATAATTAAAAAACAGTTGAAAAACAAGCTTTAAATTAAGTGATTTCTCTGTCTGAGGGAATAGCAGCAGATACAATACAAATTTAACATTATAGACTTCATTTACTTTCTATTATTTACTCTGTATCAGTTCCCCTGTTGGAAAAAGGTCTCATATAAGAAAAATAGCTTTATTGTTTCATTTATCAAAGTCAGTGTTTGCAGGGCATGTGTGCGTGGCAGGAAGATAAATATTCTGCTCCAGCATGCAGTAAATAAAGCACTATAGATTATGAGGCCAGTTTTGTGAGATGACTCTGCAGTAAAGCAAAAGCACCTTTCTTTTTTTTTCTCTCCCAGCAACAGCTTGTGCATGAAATACAAAGCAGCTGAGATACTACAGTGCATCAGCTGCAGCTGAACACTTTGTTTCATGTGTTTTAAGTCTGATCTGATACCAGGCTTACGGAGACAAATACTATCTGGGCTCTCTGAGTCTTCTCTGACCTTGATGTCTCCAGTTAGCATGCTGCCCATGTTTACCAGTCCTGCCAAGTATACAAGGCATATATTCAGACTGCTGCACTGGCAGAGCACTGCATGCAGACTCCCAACTTGCTAAATCCAATGACTCGACTCGATAGTGTGTCAGTTTAAATGAAATTCATCTCTTTTATGCGACATTCATGAAATATTTAAAGTCCTCTGAAAGTGCAATACTTAAAATAGTCAGTATTACCTCCCTGATGTTCTGTCAGAACTGTTGTTTTCAGTCACACATCCATTTAAAGCAACTTTACATATTTCCACAAGATCAAATAAAGACACTGTTGTATCATTGCCTTGTGTCATTGTGCTATAAACCCCTCAGATAAACCTCAGGCTAGAAGCTGATGCTCTGAAATGCATCTGACAGGTATTTCCACCCTTTTCATTACTTCGCTGTCAGCTGCAGTGAAGGCTGTGTGTGATAAAAATGTGCCAAATAAAGACCCCAGTCTGACATGAGCTACCATTAAAAATCCCATCAGACAATAATTGAGCCCAAAGAGCACCACTTCCAAACTGACACGGTGAGGACATTTCCTTTTCTAAGGTGAGTTAGAGCTCACGGAAGGTTAAAGAAAAAGCAGAAGTGAGGACGCTGCTCATGGTTATATTTTAACAGATAGCATTCACAGTTTTGTGGCTGGACAGAAGAAAACATAATGTGGCGATTAAGGACAAAGTGAAAATCAAATGCAACAGGATGTGAGTGTAGCCCACTGACAATGCATGTGGTTTTCCAGCTCTGTTCCTCTTAGTCAATACCCTCGACCACAGAAGAAATCACTAAGAGAAATGTAAGTATGCTGCCATTATAGGAGGGAGAGAGAAACTCTATTGTGTGGGATTGGGAATCTATCAGAAGAACCAAACTGATGTGCACAATTATTGTTTCGGCTAGCTAAGAGCCCATGGCTTAGGGAAAATCCATCAAGTCATTTCATTATCAGAGACCTCAGTGGAGAAAAGATCTGGAGACAATGGAGCCACTTTCTGGAGAACTGTGGTTACACACGAATAAGCCTCTTTCACAGAGGTCAAATGAACATGCAAGCTGTGAAAAGGAGAATTACTGTCAAGTGAAAACCCTTGACAACAATGACCAGGAGAGATCTGAAACTGCACATGAACAACTTGAAATTTTCCTACCATTAAAGCATCCTTACTTCAACTATACATTGAAAGGTAGCGAGGCCAGTACATCGGTAGAATGTAACGGACATACAGCCTCAAAGCATGAGGTTAACGTCTTGTGATGTAATGTTTAGCACTGTCACCTCACTAAAAGAAGGTTCAACCACCGGCTACTGCCTGCATGGGCTTTTTCTGATCACTCCACTTCCTTCCCACAGTTCAGACACATGCTGGTCAAGTGAACTGGAAACTGTAGGTGTGACTTCAGCCGTGTGATAGAGTGCCAACCCGTCTCGCACCGCCTCCAGAAGTGGACAGCATTAGGTCAGGGAGTATTAATGGTGTGTTTTGTAGCTCTCTTTGCACGCCCTCTGGAAATTGTGCACCGAAGCACACATGTTCACACACACACATGCATGTCCAGCCTTCACTCGATGAAGCATCTTTGACAGCACAAGACATTCATTAACACGCAACTGTGTGAGCATTTTTGTGTCTATGTGTCAAAAGCAGGAACTAGAAGAGAGCTAGAATAACTTGACATGAACCCAATGGAAAGGAAACATTATCACCTTGCTGTGAAGCCTTAGCCTTTTTCACTGGTTCATTGGCCACATTTGTCACATATAACAGTGAGAAGACATTTTTTTGATAGCATGTGTATGGGGAAGATGCAACTTGACACTCTTTTTACTCATAAGGCAAGAAAAAGACAAAGCATGCAAGACTGCAAAGGCTCTGAATTCTACAAGCAATTTACACAGTAAAAGGTTTTAATGTAAATGTAGCTTTTAATATTCTTCACTTATTATCTTGGACATAAAATAACTTTACGTGTTTATTAACAGCAGCATGGACAAAGATTCCGATTTCACACAAATGTGAATCATCATGTATCGCACTGTCACATTACAAAAGTGATTATCATTTCATTTTAGGTGTCACATAACTATTTGTGACAAATGAATCAGAGGTAAAGCAACACAGCAGCTCAGATGACAGCTGCAAATTGATATTGGCAGATACTAAGATGCCTCCGAAACACACACACATGAACAAGGAATAATGCAATTTATGGCAGATGAAATCTTGAAAACCAAAGAATGAAAGAAGTGTAAAAAGCAGCGCTTGACTAAACAGAGGTGCATGACTTTCTACAAAGACACGATCTATTCACATATTTTTGATTCATAAATAAATGTGTTGCGTTTCTGTCGTGTTTCTGTCACACATACTACATCCTCCTTCCATCCATCTTCTATCGTCACTCGCATGTCTGTGCTCTTGCTATACATGGATAATCTAGACCAGGTACCAAGCCTAAGATGGAACCCCAAAATTTGTGGTTATGTGGAACCAATTCGAGCACATACTTAATAGAGATTGTCAAAGTTATTACGGATGTAAGAGCAGGCTGCTTGGGACGACCAGCGGCCGAAGAATTTTATAATTTGGTCAGAGATGCCCAGCCTGGCTGCTGTGGAGGCTGCTCCTCTACAGAAGGAATGTACTGAATAGTGTTCTGGGTATGAACCAGGGATGCAATGAATTCATCTAAAATGTTTCCTGATCAAACCTGGTGGCCGCTTCACAGGTTTCAGAGAGGAAATGTGGTTCTCAAGTAACAAGTTGGTTGAGACACGAGTGCAGTCGGAGGATGTGGATGGGACAAGATGCTGCGAATTAGTCAGTACTGCTTCTGCAGAGAGTGAATATGAGCGAGTCGGTAGAGGATAAAGGGGTGATGACAAGGAAATCGTAAGGAAGATGGAGAACGTAGGGGAGTATGTAGTTGTTGGTGAGGATCCAATATAGAGTTTTGGAAAAGGAGACGAAGATTTGGGCGCTGCTTCTCCAGCTGATGGTGGGACAAATGGCAAAGTAATAGTCGCCATTCCAGGACATGCCATAGAAACACCCGAAGTCGGGATGAATGGGCTTTGAAGGCGTTTGTAATGTCTGTTTTACAGAGCCAAGCACTGTATACTGCCAAGCAAATGAGATTAATGCCATGGTCAATGGTTGCATACTGCATGGAGAAATGGAGTGCATGCTGTGGCTGGCTAGCTCACAGGACAGCGATGTACTGGTGGCAGTAAAGTTCAGGGCTGAACGGTGCCCCATTAAGTCCCTTGGCTGAACTGCTGTAGACTCCCTGCCATCTCTGTAGCAAAAAGATTGTAGTAGTTAGAAAAGCCTGTCCCTTCAAAGCGTAGGGCCATGTCTAGAATGACTGAAAGATGCTCCTCTAGTCCTAGCCGTTGGTCAGGGTAAGATTGACAGATTACATGTCTGCAAATTGAACAAAGTAGTGTGAATACAGTAGGGGTTAAGCCTTTTGACTGGGAATGAGCTGGCTGGCTAAGCTGCATTAACCCTTGGCTAGTCTGCAGTCCTCTGGGCTGACTAATGTTGACAAATTTGCTGGGCGATAGATTGATGAGGCCGGCTGGACTGGTGGAGCTCAGGTGAAAGACATGTTAGATGTTGAAAAGAACATTTGGGTTTCCGGGAGGGGAAGAAGGATAGATATTCTACCTCAGCAGCTCTAGCTCATGTGGTGTAGTGGCGTGTCCAAGGTCGGTTGTTCAATCACCCACTAGAGGGGGGTTAGCTGTGCTGTACCTGGACGAGGGGGCGGGGCTGTGACGTCACGGGTCACGCCCCTGTAGGTGGATGGTTCAGGTGAGGATGCAGGAAGCGCGGGAGGTTCAGAGTTTGTAGTGGCAGGAATGAATGCCGAAAAGAGCTCGAGCAACCTCTGTTTGTTGTCTGACAGGCTGAAAAGAAAACCTCTCCTCCTCAAAGCGGTCTGCAGACGGACCTGTCTCTTGTTGCGGTTTTGGGTCTTGGAGAGGTCCGATGCGGTGGAGACGTGCGCCATGTCGCGCTGTTGGGATTTGGAGGTGACGGACGCGGCTGAGGTGTGTGGTGACCTGCTGTTCCGAGGCCTCGTGAACGGAGCCAGAGACCGATTTGGAGATGGAAAGTCTCGTTTGGTGAGCTTGGAGGTCTGGGAATGCGCACGTCGGAGCGCATGCGGCTTTGGAGCTTGGATATAGTCTCACTGCTGAGTGGATGTTGTGGCTGGAGGGAAACTTGTGGAATAGACGGTCGCCTCAATCGGGTGAATTGATCAGCAGTCCGGGATCCATGGTGAGTAAATGAACTGCTTTTTGAAGTAGCGTTGGAATGACGAACAGTGCTGGATGGGTTGTGTCATAAAGTGATCCTCTGCCAGAAGGGGATTGAAGGCTGTTAGAGCAGTTATTACTTTGTCACTGCTATTTTTTAACCCGCTTTGTGGCCTGGATTATAACCAATCCAGTTGTTTTCAGCTGTTAAAGTAGCTTAAAATTGCCTGTTTAACTCATCTAATGCAGTTTTACATTTTCCTAATTGTGATAGGGGACATTGTGACTGAAATGACTGATTTCACTCCTGAGGTTACATTTGAGAGATAATAGCTTATAGGATAATTGCCAAAGAGATAATTTCTTTGTTTTATGTATGAACGGCATCCAGAAATCATGTTAATTACAGTCTGAAAATAGTCTAAACATTGGAGAAAAAAAATCAATAGTATTGCCTATAATGCATCTTAAAGGTAAGGCCTGATTACACCATAAACTGTAAAAACGGTTTCACAAGAGACACACATTTGTCATGACCACAGAAATATAATTATAGTTATTTGAACATAAATTGAATTTAAATGCCACTCATTCCACAGAAACACAGGTGTCACCTGTAAGTCTGCTGCTCCTATTATATAGATAAATACTCAGCAGGACAGTTTGGAGATACACGGACATTACATGATTGATAGATTATGCTGCAACCTATAGGATTTTGTGCTCTTGTCTGTTGTCATTGTGCCTGTGTTTGAATGGAGCTCTCAGTGCACTTCTGTGCTTCTGTGCACAGCATATATGCTTCAACCATCTCTGGGGATGTGGAGGTCATGAGACACAACATCTTTGACCTTTCATACAGTGTGAACATCATGTAGTTTCAGTAAAATCTTGAAGTAGGTAGATATGGAAGGCCTTGTAGTGAGGAAAATGTTTCTTCCTAACGATACAACAAAGTATTAGGGAGTATTTAAGGGTAAAATCTGGTTCATTAAGTTTACATGAACAGCAGCATACCTGAAATGAAACTTAACTTTGTTCCTGGTGTTACTGCTCTCCTGCTTGTGTTAGTTGTATTGACTGTGTGTGTGTGTGTGTGTGTGTGTGTGTGTGTGTGTGTGTGTGTGTGTGTCGGATGTGTGTGTGGGGGGGTGAGCTTCCACATTGTCATTCCCACAGCTTAGCATGGACGTACTTCTTTGTAACACAAGAGGAAATCATTCACAAAAAATGTTGCGTTTTTCAATTTTACCGGAATGAAAAAAGTCCCAGCAGAGGACCACTCTATTGTGCAATCAAATGAGATAGCAGGATGAGTTTCCTCTCGCCGAAATTGAAGTCATAGCGCAGTTCAACCATGACTGATTGCCTCTGCTCAGGCCCAGTAGTACACAGAGATTTATCTCTATCATTCTTTTGCTGTGTGTCTGCAAGCGTAAAATGAGACACGCTGCCGTTCAGTGTGGCCGACTCTTGTTGCTGCTGATGGCTGTTCATGGGGAAGCAGATCCAGAATGACATATGCCTCTTCAACACATGGCAGGTCCAACTGAGACTCGCATGTTTGTATTCTGTTACAGATAAATAAACGACAAAGAATTTATCCCTGCAAAAATATAGCAAGGTATAAATATAGTTCACATGCTGTTTTTATAAACTGAGTTTTCATTTGTAACTCTAAATCTTCCTGTAGTCATGAACAGTAAAGAGACATTTAATCCTGGCTCTGCTCCAAATATAAAACAACTCCTGTACAGATTGTTCCACGTCAAATATATTCAGTATCAGCTTGTTTGCTTGCAGATTGATGTTTGCAATGAGTAATATTTTCCTATCGGAGAGCCCACATGGTGCAGTGTGAAATATTCTCAACTGATTGAGCATCATCTTCTCTAGAATTAGAATCTGATTTACTGCCAAGTAGGTTTTCACATACAGGGAATCTAACTTGGTGTTTTTGGTGCAGGAAACACTGGAACATTTTCAAGGATGAAAAGATCTGAAACATAAGACAAATAAGGAACAAGTCTTGAATAGGGGTACTAAAACTGTCAGATCTCCACCAAAATTTCAGACAAAGTTATGCAAGTTTTAACAACATTTAGTTGCCTTTACAGCATTATTTTGCAATGACAGACAGGCTACTGCTTACTGCGTCAAGCTCATCTTTAATCAGTCATCAATACAGTATCAGTGGACCAGTATATGAAAATATAGTACCAGGAAAGACCATCCAAATTCAAGAGAAGTTGAAATAATAATTTTCTGGCTTTAGCTGCTTGCAGCTGACAGAAACTGTGTGTAAAGGCCTCACTCTTAGTCATACTATGATGTCTTTTAATATCAACACATGGCTAAAATACACTAAGATATTCCATGTCATACTTACCTTAAGACTAATACGATTACAAAAATAGTCTTTTAAAAATGGGCTTCTTTAAAATTACTTGAAAATTGACAAGCTTCTCAAAGCTGACCTTTAGAATAACCTGTTTAAAAAGTCACCATATGAATCCCAGCATAACAGTCATAAGAGAATCAGATCTGAATCTTCCTCTGACCAGAATAATGATAAAGCATCACTGGATTAACTTGGCTGAACGAATCATATTACCAGATGCCTGCAAGGTGCCGATTTCACAGCAAAATCACGTATGCTTACCTCAAACTACGTAAAACGACTTATTTTAATACCGTTGTCATCAGCAGTGTCGAGTAAACAGCTTTTTGAAAGCAGTTTTAATGGGTAGAGTTTTAATTTAGTACCAATTAACAGCAGCTAAAATTAATTAAAATTAGTCACAACTAGCAGAGAATGATAAGAACACACAAACAACATCACACGAAATTAAACTCTAAAAGGCGAAGGGACTAAAGCAGCATGTCGTGTAGCCACCTGTTTACTTTCAAAACTTTCCAGACTGAGTTTGGTTGAACTAAGTATTTGAATAAATCTTCTGTCCTGTCCAGCTGGTTGCCTGAGCTTCCTTCCAGGTGTTTTGAATCTTTTGTCTCATTCCCAAAGAATGAGGTCAGCTGACTACCTGAATATACTGAATGACCAGGTCTTTCTATCAGTGGAGTTTTTCTTCCCTGATGACATGGACATGTTCCAAGATGATGATGCCAGGATTCATGGGCTCACATTGTGGATGAGTGGATCAGGGAGCATGAGGCAGCATTTTCACACATAGATTGTCCTCCGCAGAGTCCAGACCTCAGCTCCTTTGAGAATCTTTGGGATGTTCTGGAGAAGACTTTGTGCAGCGCTCTGACTCTCCCATCATCAGTATAAGATCTTGGAGAAAAATGAATGCATCTCTGGACAGAAATAAATGCTGTGACATTGTAGAAGCTTATCGAAACGATGCCACGGCAAGTGTGTGTCGTTCTCAGAGTTAAAGACGGTCCAATGAAATGTTAGAGTGTGCGGCTTTTTTTTTTTGGACTGGCAATGTATCTTTACAATCTCTCTGATTTTGTTGTGCAGGCTGTAATTTTACTATGACAGTCTAGTTCAGTAGTGCTTCCTAAGATTTTTGTTACAGTTTCCTCCCGTTAAAAGATATTAGGAGATGTTTTTCTTTATCCAAATGCAGGCTCTAAGAATAGAGAATGTCGTATGCTGTATAGACTGTGAAGCCAATCCAGGCAATTGTAATATTGAGCTATTAAAAATTACTTGATTGTATCAGTGAAATATTCCTGTTTCTGAGAAATATCTCAGCATTATTCAGCTTTATACAGTTATGTTCCTAGACAACACAATCACTTAGGTTAAGTTTAATGAATGATCAGGGTCTTGGTTAAGTAACAAAAAAGTCTATTGATTTGAAGTGCAAGTTGATAATGTATTTAATCAAATCGTCAGTCTTTTCCCTATTTGTTTTTGCTGCCTGAACCTAATCAGAGGCAGGATTGAGGATACAAACACTGGTCTCCAGAATGATATGAATCATCTTCTCTCTTGGCAAAAAGAAAAGTGAAACAAACAAATGTGTTTCCAAAACCATCATAATATTCCCCTGAACTGCTACTTTTCATCAAAATCTGAAAATAAATACAGAAAAAGGACCAAAATGTCGGCACATGGGAGTGTTCAATCTTTGGTGTTGAACTCAAAGATACTAAGATGTCTGCGAGTGGGTTCTTTGGCTGTTGAACATTAATTAAAATTTGATCAAGTAACCGATTAAATAAAACACATTTAAAAGTGATTTAAGCCTTTAGCTGTATACCAAAGAGCTAATTTGCAGTCAGAGACTTTTAACACACGGCAGCGTTGCTTCAGTGGTGAACAGGTAACACGACCTGTTACTATTCTAAAAATATCCTCGGGGTATTTCTTCTCTCTTCCCTCTTACCTCCACTGAGCCTTTGTCTCCTTTAGCAGCTTTGAGCCCCTCGGTGCTCTCGGTCCAGACTAATGATCTTTATTCATTGCGTTCTCAATTGATTCACTAATCAGTGAGCTGAGGATGCTTCAAAGTTTCGATTGCCTTTTTTTTCCTCCCCAGCATGATAATCTACCTCAGGTCATTGCAGCTGAGCCACACAGAAGAGCCAAACAAAGCCAAGCAGGGGAGGATTATTTGAGCAGGAGATCAGATGTGTGAAGAAAAATAAAAAGTATTTATCACATGAACTTCATGTTTTTTTTCTCTATGAATATTTCCACGTTTCCCAGCTAGCAGGAAGATATATTCCATTTATTATAATGCTCAAACACTGTTTAAGGATATTTATCATTTCAAATAATGTTCCCATGAGGTTAAAAGTTAAGTATGGCACATTCTTGACATGATAAAGAAAGAAAGAACACTGTCCAACCAACATTCAGAAGATGTTTTTAAAAACTTATCTTAAACAATGTTATGTTTGAGGAATGTTGCTAAGGAAGCTCATTATAGACTATTCTTCGATAAAATATTACCACAGTTTTCAACAATGTTAGATGATAAAGGAAGAGGATTCTCAATGCAACACTCAGAAAATATTTTAATCATGGTGGGATGTAATGTTCTAATGATGTTATCACCAAGCATTTTATGCCTTTTATTCAAGAAGATCATTCTGGGAATTAAAAGCAAACTTCTCACTGAAAACATTAATAGAAATTTGTAGAACTTTCTCAGAAAGAACTTTCCAAGAGCAAAATAAAAAAAAAAGAGAACTCCAGCTGGGTCACTGTGACATGTCAAAGGCGAACAATATTTTTACTGTATCTTGTTGCATATTTGGTGATTGTGTAATGCTGCATTTATGGTCTTTTCTTACTAATAACATTGTTAGTTGTTTTTTTTTTTTTTTTTTTTTTAGAAATTAGTTTAATCTCAGTTTGCAAAGATGTTTTTTCCACTTGGAAGTGATGAGAAGTACAAACCTCGCTTTTGTGGCTAAATCCAATGTTCTCTTGAGCAAGGCATCTCACAGCTGTGCTGAAAGTGCTCAGTCATGATGATGATGATGGTGATGATGATGATGATGATGATGATGATGATGGATGAGCTGAAGCTTTGAAAATGATTGTAAAGAGTAGTGATGCAAGAAAAAGACATGAGTTGAAGACTGTGTACACGTTTTACATCCTTCACAAAATGCGGTAACGGTCATTTTATCTCTTCCATTGAAAATCCAGGCGAGGATTAACATCAATACCACATGAAGAGACCAATCAGCCGAGCCTGATTCACCTTTCTCTCACTGAAACCTCATCAGCAATGCTGCTCATGAGACCGTCCTCTTCCATCCAGTTTCATTGTAAATGCACATAATCAAAGAGCGAAACAAGGTGATTCCTCTCCACAGACCCTCCGCAGTCTCTGACCTTTCATTTACATTCCTCAGTAAGTACATGTTAATGGTGGCAGAGGTAAAATGCCACCTGTAATCAGGCTTAGTAGATCAATCCATTGATGACGCACAGCTAAGAGTTGTAATTTTCTCCAATGACAGTGACATGAGTGTAGAAAAGTGCGTTAAGCAACTCCTCGGTGTAAAACAAGTCTATAAGCAAAGCTGTGATGGAATTGCTTGCACTCAACGCAACATAACAAGGCAGTCATTTTATTTCAACTCCAGGAAAATTAGTCTTTAAAGATGAAAAATGTGAAGGCAGTTTATTGTACTAGATGCAGTGTCGTTTTCCCACAATGACGGCAAAGAGGATGAAGCTAAATTGTTTTAAATCTTCTGTATTGCTTTGCAACTCTCAGGGAAATTACATTTCCACAAGTACTTATGAGTCCTTTACATGAATCAATCAAAACAACCTTTAAATGTGATATTATGCAAGCAGGGTATATGAGGATGTATGAGAATTTTTGACTAAATGAATTTAATCAGGTATTCTCTCAGCAGAGATAACAGAAATGAATGTTACTTGCTTGAAAAAGATTCAAAATGGGCATGTTCAACCCCAAAAACATTTTATTGCCACATCTATAGCACTTCAACATTGTATAACCATCAGATATAAGCCAATAGTGTATACCTATGTGGATATATAGAGATAGACAGTATGTTTGTGGGGAATCCCTAAACAAAATGAATGGCTTTGAAAGACATTTTAGTGTCTTCCTGTCTAAATATGTCTAATTATTATGATCGGAGAAATTTTGTTGCTAATAAACTCACTCCCTTTGCTCAGTTTCATCTTCTTGGTTTGGCGATTTTTGGTGGAGAAAAGGAAAAAGGGAAGGACAATGTATGATTCAGTATGCTGAGGTATAAACAGCCACGACTGCACTGTGATCTGCATCGTATTCTACATGTAACAGTGTGAGAAATGGCAGTACCAGCAGGAATACATGACAGGGTATTTAGATGTGGAGCCGTTATCTGTGTTTTAGTGCCCTCTTGTGATTATTTCCAAACATGAACTTCATGCCCCCACAGCATGCACAAAATCTACATTGTTATCATTCTCTCTCAACACTGGCTATTTCAGAGTTAGGTAGCATTGTGCTCTAGCTGTTCATTGACACAAACGTTTATGCTGATTGAAATGTTCAAACCCAAAACTAATTGTTTTTTCCACTGCTGCACTTTTGAATCAGATGGAAATGATTCAGCTGGTTCTCTGTGCATGATTTTAGACACCAGAACTGAGGAGTACTTCAAAAATGAATGTATTTGCACGGTCACTTTATCTTTTACTGATGTTTGCATTCAATTAATTATTGAGCTATTTAAAAATAATCTAAATGAGTCTGACAGTCCGGTTGTTACATTTGAGAAACAAGATCAAATAGTACTTCGCATTTTATTTTAATTAGCTGATAACTGGTTATGTATGAATCACTTCTTTCCTACAATCTCTTTTCTATTAGAATTCAAGATAAAGCCGTGTATGTTTTTAACAAGTTGTATTATGATTTTGTACTATTTGACTCATGCTGACTTTCCTGAAGACTACAAACCAATGCTGCTAGGAGTTTGAAAATCAAACATTTGTCTGTATAATTCTATTTATCCCTTTTTATTGAGGACTGTTGACTTTCTCTTGGACTTTCTGAATCCTAATGTTGTGAGTTCAACATTTTTTGGCCATTTTTGCCAAGTTTCAAATCACAATGTCATGACCACATGATATTTGATCCAGCCTTCTGGGCCATAATTGAATTGAAAACTATGTTCAGAATGACTTTGTGATGATTGTAAGAAAGCGCTTTGTGGACTCGGCCCCCCAAAAAAGGCCTTTTCAAAGCCATGAGACATCGAATTAAAACACATTCAGTTTAATATTATCATCTTGAGTTGATGCCATACATTCTTTTCAAATCAAATAAATATCACAAACAAGACCCACACACTTATTTAAAGAGCTTCCATAACAGTTCTTCCATTGTACGACTACTTCTTTCAACGGGTTTAGCTTCTTGCTCTGATTGTTTGTTCACATCCGTCAACGTTTCCTCGTCCCTTCAGGTGTTCCTCCAGAGAAAAGCTTTGTTGCCCAGCACACTGGCCAGTTTATGGTTGAAGGGCTGATGGAATTTACTGAGGAGTTCTCTGGTGGATGGAAGCATGGGACCAAGATTCCTGTCTGCCGCCCGCCGAGTGTTGGACATGGGCTGTTTGGTCAGCGCTGCCTCCACCTGCTCCGACAGAGGACCTGCAAGGAAGAATGAAGCAGAATCAAGGCACAGCCAAGAAGATACAGGCTCTCTCTATTATATTTGAAGATTTTAAAGTGCAGAGAGAACGCCGGTCTACGTACCCACACTCAGAAAGTCAAAAACTTTCTTTATCGTCACTTTAAGGTTGGCTGCGTAGTCCTCCAGTCGAAGAACTAGAATCTGCTCCTGATGGAAAACCGTCAGCCAGTCCAGTAAGAAGACGATGTACATCCCCAGATTCAGTCTCACCTGCGGGGAAAAATCAAAACGAATCAACATAAGTCTTTTGTGTTGAGATTGTTTTTTCAGCTGCTGTTTCCAAGGTCAATAGTGAGATTCCAATCTAATTAAACTAGAATAAAAAGTCTTCAAAGAGCTCGTGGTGAGATTGTTTTGTCAAAGACAAGACAAGACATACAAGCTGTACATCAAATAATGTGAACTACGCTTGGAAATTGACTATTGTGTCAACAAATCTGTTGAAAATGTACAACATATGCATCAAAAGTGTAATATAGCTGAAGCCTGTGTCACAAACTGCATAACAACACATCAATTAGCCACATTTTTCTCATTCAGTACAATGACTGTAGACATTCAAGATCATTTTGATCTCACATAAGACATCATGCTGCTGCAGATACTTGCAGATATTTGTTTTAACCGTGTTTTAAGCATTTTTGTGAAATTATTTATTCATTTTATATGACAAAATGTGTTTATCTATTTACATCTTAAGTTACAAGAAGAGGTATTAAATTGAGTACCACAAATACATACAAACACGTTTTTGGTTTTGTTCTTTGTCACGGTATCTCTGTCAAAAAGTACAATACAGATGATGTTAAGCCTCATTTTTTAATTATTCTTTTCCTTTTTTTCTTTAAAGTAACTTTACCTCAGCATAAATTACTGTATATCCATAATTTCATATCTGTAAACATGAGAGGTTCACATAGTCTTTATTATATCTCTTTTCATCATTATTGTACTTTTGTATTTATTTTACAATGTATTAATTTATTATATTTGTGTTGCTATGCTCCACTAGATTGTAGCTGCTGTAATGTATGAATTTCCTTGTGAGACATCAATAAAGTTTATCTCATCTCATCTTATTGTACAACGATGGCTCATTTTAGGGTAGCTAGCAGTTAGAAAAGCTTGTCAGCTGCAATCAGTACTTTTATATATGAGCTTTCAAAGCAACATGAGAAAACTATTAACCGGGTTCAAATAGACCAAATTATTGATGCATCAGTCAACAAAAACTATGCCCTCAATTCTTCACTCAGTGGAGTGCACCGATGCTAGAATTCAACATTGGTACAGAAGCTGAAACTGCTTGTTTAAGACAGAAAATTAAAAAAAAAAAAAAAAAAAAACAAAATTGGGGCCAAGCTACAAAGAATTTCTTTCAAAAATCTAGAAACTGTTTTAGCCGCATCTTTAAAATAATCAGCAAAGCATATAATTGACATCTTCAGTATAAATGGAGAGAGCCAACACTTCAAATTGTGAAGCAAACTAATGTGACCCCTATGTGTACAAACATAATATTATATAGATATAATTTAGTGGCTTTTCTTTGTGTCCATGAAGTGATGAGTGAATTTGCTATTAAATCCTGATTCACAGACACTGTGAGTCCTGAAGAGGGCACCACAACACAACACCACCTGCTGAAACCCAGCTACTGTGGCCTGATTCATGCAGAGAGGCACAAAGTTGAACAGACCTTCATCTTCGTCTCCATAACAGAGGAGTCGTGTAAACAAAGCATCTCAGGGTGTTTTTTCTGAGCGTTTCTGTTGCATTTGAGATGAATTCTGTTTCTCTTCCAGTGGTTTAAGGCAGAGCTGATTGCTGCTTTCACTGCAGTAAATCTCTGAAGATAACAGTGTTGTCACCTGCGTGCTGTGATTAGGAGTGACCAGCTGACAGCTCGTAACTCAGCTCACTCCTGAGGGAGCCCTGCCTGATAGGATATATGCTGGAAGTGATTCCGGGCTGCAAATTGGTAATATTTTTTCCCTGCACAGCGTGAGAGTCACTTCAAAGCAGTAACATCCAGGTAAAATGTCTTTGAAGACAGATGGAAATTCTCAGAGGTATATATCGTCAAATATGGCCTAAAAGCTGCGATTTTTGTTAAACAGGTAAAAGTGAGAACTTCATTTCAGCTAACCGGCATGACGTTGGAGAGGCTGGTGTTGTAGACGCAGGAACGCAGTGACCTCCCAGACAGACAGGACTGAAACAACTGTACGGACTCTGTGACCTTCTGGTGGAAGTCCTCAGCTGACTTGTTGGCCATCTTAAAGTACAAGTAGTCAGAGTAAAGCCTGGAAACAGAAGGAGCAGGAGAGAACATTTAGCTGGATGTGCCATAGGAATTCTTATTTAAAACATAAACATGATCAAATGGAAGCCCTTTAGAAGCAATTAAAACTGTTAGAAACTGTTTAACCGCAGAGTATCACATCTGGGGCTATACGAGCAGATGTGAGGATGGATTTCTTTGTACCTTTCTACTGGATCTCTGAGCATGATGATGATTTTGGCATCAGGTTGGACGGCGTGGATGAAGTCCTGAGCCAGGAAAGGGGGCCCTGTTTCCTCCTCCCTGTCTCCATGGAGATAGCTCCAGGCCTGGTTGTCCCACATTGTGGATGCACTGGCTTCACCTGTAAAATGACAATCTTAGTATAACCTCAGTATAACCTTGGGTTCATTTAACATGCAGCCGGTAGAGCACACAGTCAGGAATAATGTGACAAAGTGAAGCTGAGTTTTAGTCCAAAATGTGCTAGACTGGGAGCATCCTGCCTCATAAATATATGTTTGAGTAGCTCTGCAGAAGTTAGCTTTAAACGTTTTAGATTTTAAAAATTAATTGTGGGATTTATTTATTTATTTATTGGGATGCAAAATCCACGTGTTGTTTTCACCTCAGCAAGCTAATTCAGGAGAATAATAAAAAATGACTGCACAATTTCAAAGACTGTTAAACATGCAGTGATTTTTTTCTAAAACGGGACTAATTTCCCTGAAAAAAAAAATCAATACTCCTACTTTAATACAGTACTATTTAACTTCACAAGTGTTTTTTTTTATTACCATGTTGACTTTGTAGTTTTTTTCCCCAATTGTCTTTCAAAGTTGGCCAAAGTTACCAACCAATCAAATCTTGAATCACAACTTGAACAGAATGAAGAGTGAATAAAGACCGTTGTGACAGTACCCAGAGGCATCTGAGCTTCTGTGTACACTTCTAAAGACACCGGGCTGTCCGTTTCAGACCACAAAATATCTCAGATAATGTGAGCGGTATTTCCCCTCCAGCGCTTCACATGAGCGCCGAGGTGCTTCTGAGGTGAGAGCCACTTGCGGGGAAATCCAGTGAAAATGACAATGAAGGAAAAGGACACAAAAGAGAACCTGTAATTTGAGTCGCGGTCGGGATCCGATTGTTCGGCTGTTCAAAGTCCCTCAAAATGAAAACTACAAAGGCGGGATGTTCTTCCATCTGGTGCGCGATGTACGTTAACAATAGCAAAACATTCTCCAACCCACACACACAAACACTTTCACATGTGTTCACCTGTTATGAGCTGGAGAGTGCGGTGGGCTCCAGAAGAATTTCCACTGATTCCTTCTTGGATGTTGTGGGCTGCCAAGTCAAACAGATCCAGGTAATCTTCCACAGGAAAACTTTCCTGGAAGCCGTCTTTGAAACGGATATAACCTGGTACACCACAATAACATTTATTATACACTCATTTATAGACTGCTTTGCCATAAATGTCACTTAATGAATTGTGTAAACTGTACCCATGGTAGAGACAATTAAACACATTTAAACCTCCTGTGGAAAATAATCAGCAGTGTTTTTGGTCATCTACATGCACATAAAAGTAACTTGCACACAGTAGGACTGGATTTATACATTAGACTGACAATAAAACCACAACCAGAAGGAAAAAGAATCATAGATCCAACAAAGTTCAAATGGGAACTTGAAGCTCTTGCAGCCCAGTTAAGAGTCATGACTTCCAAAAATATATGATCAAGACAAATAATTTTCTCTCGTTGTGTATGTTAGAAGAAGCATGTTGAAGTAAATTTGGAAGTGAGTCATCTGACTGCATTTTCAATCAGCTTCAACTCAGAAGAAATGAGTTCATCCACTAAGAACAACAGTGTGGTTCAGAAAATACTGCCGTTTACATAAGCACTGCTTATTTAGAGTAAAGGTCCTGTTGAAGGAATATTTTGACATTTTAGGATATATGACTGTTTGTTTTTTTGCAGAGTTCAATGTTTAGTTTTATACCACAATCATATTCATCATTTGGAAACAGCTAGTCTGGCTGTTCAAAGTAAAAAAAATATATTTAAAAAAACTCACCCATAACCCATTTTCCCTTTTATTTTTGTTTAAATTGTCTGAGGTAATTTTGGTCATTCTTGTGAAGTTTGTGAATAAAAGTCATCATTAATACAACACAAAATATACATTTGTTTAACCTTCTGAATCCCAAAACCCACTAGCGAGTTAGAAAGGCATGTTAGCTTTGCGTACGAGGTCAAATTTTCAACTTTCTGACAGTCCTTGAACTCCTCACCTGTGATTCACAATTACATCTGAAAAGTTAGCCAAATCTTTATCAAGACTACTTTATTCTACGTGTTCCATTTTTAAAAATCACTAAAAAAAAATAAACCGTATCCATGAACCAGATCCTGTAAAAGACAAAAATACTGCAGTCCTTGGTGGAATCATGAATCCGTTAGTGGCTTACCTGTACTCAACAGTCATATGACAGAAATTCTGCAACTTTTTGGCTAAACTGGACTGAACTGAAGGCTGTGTTTACATAGAGCTGATAGGAGACAAGTATGGGAACTGTAGAACTATAAAAATCTATAAGGTTATATATACTATTTAGCGCCACCATTTGTGGGCACTTTCAAGATGTTCTACATACAGGTTATTTTTTTACATGTAAAATGAATAGTCAAAGAAATGTTGCTTTTTATTACTTTTTCTGATTTATGGCATTATAAGTTATTCTGCACAAAAGAAATGTTTGAGTTGTTCCTACTTCTACTTCTAGGACTTTATACTGCGGTGAAAACGTTGAGTAAAAATGTGACAGGGGGAAAGAAAAGCCTAGAAACTATCTGGAGTTCAGAGAGTTAATCAGCACAAAAAAACACAGAGTGCATACAAGAAGTTGTGGTTTTATGGAGGGTCACAGTGGATGTGGTTGCTGGATCATTTCTTGGCCATGACCAGCAACTTCCTGCAGTTTCTGTTGGTTGCTGAGCAACATCACAGTGAACACAAAGCTTCCGGATCTTACTTCCTGCTTTCAAGAAACAGTCCAGTGCATGATGCTTGTAACCCAACTATCTCCTGGTTGTATCTTTAAATAGAAGTGACAGATATGACCATACTATGATGCTTATCATCCAACTCTCTGCATGGAAACAAACGTGTTTCCTGTGCTCTTGATCCATCATCTCCTCCACAAAACCATTTCAAAATCTAATCCTGAAGACTTACCAAAGCGTTTCCTGGTCCACCAGTGAGGCTCCTTCATGGTGTTGAACTTGAGCTCTGGATGCAGCAGCAGTCTGTGGAACAAGTCTGTTGTGCCGCACTTTGGTTGACCGATGATGTAGAAGTACGGCAAGCAGCGCAGACGGAAGTCTTTGCCGTCTCTGTGGTGCAGGTGCTGGTGGAACTTGGTCTTCAAGTGGTCGCATACGGTTTTGAAACTTTTCGAGCGCAGTGTGAAGAGGTTCCTCCTGTATGGATCAGTGCTGAGTTCACTGGAGAACTCTTCATACCAGCATGGACTCTTGATGCCGGGCAAGAAATAGCGAGGAATTGCTGAGAACAACTGCAGAGAGGAGGACAAGCATTGTGTGATATCATGTAGTTTTTTGGTGACTCATAATTTAAAAACTAATATTAGGTTCTATTTCTGTTAAAACTGTCAGAGGTGCCATTCGTCATTTTTGTGAAGCTTGCAGCTTGTGGTGCTGTTACAGCAGAAGTCCTGCCACAATGTTCTCCTTCAGTATCTGTGTGCTTGAAAGGAGGCAGCTAAAGATGACAGCTTCTACTTTCTCAGAGATCAGCAGCTATTTTCACCTTCAATTTGTCACTTTTATAGCACAACAGTGGTTACAAGTTCTTGTGACATAAAAAAAATGTCAAAAAGTCCTTAATTTTGGATTGTATGACAAGATTTTGAAACTCCGCAACTGATGTGTCATCACTTCTTTGCACAACTGATTGTTCCTCTTAGATATCCTTACGTCTGACACACACCACTAACTGACATTTAGCTTAACGACTCACTTGTGTTGCTACATTCGTGATTGTGACTTATGGCGTAACTACCACAAATGCTGACGCTCTTCCCATAAATGCTGTGAAATTATGTATTGGGACATGGATGTGTATGATGCAAACACGCTTCAACACAGGAGACGTGCATTAGCACAGTGGTCAGCAGGGCTTTAGCAACACTTAGTGAGAATGTTCCTAGCAGACACTGGTCATTATGAGCTTCACCAAACAAGCATTTACTGCAGGGTTGATTGTAAGTTTGCTTGTTATTCATCAATCTTCTACAAGTCACGATTGAAAACAAAAAATAAAGAAATCACCAGCAGTCACTTGTAAACATTTTCAAATATGGACTTAATTATCATTTGCCAGTATGTGTGTGTATTTCCACTGACTTACATGTCCGTCTGTTTCAATGATGTCCTTTTCATCAGGAACCCTCCTGGGTGTGTATTCCTGTTTGGAGCTGATGATCTTCACCAGCATTTTCATGTCTATTAAATTCTTCTCTGATGAAACTGCTGCTGTTGCCGTGCCGGTCAGAAAGACGGCAGGTCTTAGCTGGTAGGGTGAAGGAGTGAACAAAAGTCCTTTCTTGTCCCACATCAGGATATAAGAAGCCATGATGAGGAATGTCAGCGTCAGGCCCAGGAGGAAGCTCACCACTTTGACTTTAGGGATACGCTGCAGGTTTGTTAAAAACAGCAGCGGAATGCACTTAACGTCCAGATTTGCCTGCACATTTGTGTGCCTGAAGTCGAAAAACGTCCTGACAGACTTTTTCCCGTAGTTTTCAGCCATAGGCAAGCTGTGGAGGCTGTGATTGTGGTCCTTGGGGGGGTTGCTCCCATATTTGCAGTCTGATAGTGACATTCTGACATGGAAGCAAAGTAGGCATGTAGAAAAAGAAGCAAGGGAGTAATTCCTTCAAAAAAAAAAAAAAGTTTAGGTTTCACCGAGAAGAGCTTGCCTTTTTAATCTCGAGTCCATCATTTGTCTTCATTTTGTACACACTCCTCAGTCTTCAGCAGGGCCTCCTGTAAAACAGAAACAGTTGTTAAAACACGACATATGGCTTTTCACTCAATATGGAGTTTCCTTTGAAGTATTTCAGTCATCCCCCGTAATACCGAGAAAAGTGGCATGAACATTTTTAATATTAGAGTATTTGATGGTGCCTTATTGCTTCTCTGAGGGAACCGTATGTGAGTTCCCAAACTATAGTGCCTTCTATAGCAGGAGTCACCTCCATGTTTGAGGTCGGCTGCAGAGTGTGTGTGGCCTGCTGTACGATGAGCCCTCGCTTTATGATGAAGGCTATACGGCACATGCAAAGGAGACCTCGGCTAAGAGAGTTTCAAGGTCAGAATAATAGTTACCCTGTAATTCAAAACTAAAAACACATTATTTTTCTCTGTGAGCTAAAAGCCTACTGAGAGCTTTATTTTTGTAACCTGCAAATGCTGTTTTTCAAGATCAAGGTTTTTCACAGAAAACCCAGTTAGGTATTGATACAGGTGGACATACAGTGTGGCAAGTGCATGCGTTATGTTTTCTTTTCTCACCGCGTGAATAGTAAGAGAGTAGGCATTATTATTTCAGGGGCGGCGTGCTAATAAAGTCCTGACACTGAAGCGTGAAATGTTGTTTAAACACTTCTCTGACACTTCCTCCGCCAGCAACGTATTTCTTTTTTCTTGTGTTGCACGGTTTGTGTGATTTAACAATCCCACTGGACCAGGGAATGAAATCCTGCACCAGTTCTAGCTGACAGCGTTTTTTTTTCTTACTGCACAAGAGGGTCTGTTAAAATGCAGCCACAGTAACATTATGTGACTCAACCTGTTCACACTCAGATCATTAGAGGCACAATTAATGAAAGGTGCCTCCACCTCAGTGCTTCATTTCATTTCATGCAACTAATTAAAGCAATAAAACAATTCCAGGAGAGAGATGATATCACTGTAAGTAAAACGGAAACCAGCCCACAACCATTTCCACAGATCCTGCAGCCACATACAAACGTTGCTGGCAGGTTGCCATCATAACCGTGGGGCAAACCTCTCCTTTAGCCTGCCATGTTTGTTGCTGACACCAAACCACGTCTACGCCTGAAGACGTCTCCAGAAGTTCTTGGCCGTGTTGTTGAGCAAGAGATAGAAAATTCAGATGTTCTCAGACAATGCAATTAAATTTTTATACTCTGTTCATATGCACATTAAAGTCAGTTTTCAGAGGCAATCCACCAATTGTGCACATCCTGTTCAGTGTCTTGAGGACTGTAACTCACGTCTTGTCGAGAGAGCTTTCCAAACTCTAAAGCAAATAACCCTGATGATGTAATAGAGAGGTTGTCTGGATTATCTCAGCGTGGGTCTAAAGATTTCTAACAGAGAGCCTGCATTGTAGACTGGGGGTACAGGGCTTGAAAGATGTCAGAATTTAAACAGAGGAGAGTTTAACGAACGACAGTATCTAGTTACATCAATGGAAATATAGGATCCAGCATTTAGGAGAGCGCATTTTGGCATCTGCTGCTTTGATACTAATCATTGTTTTTTCGCCAGAGTCCTGAACACATTTTCAAAAATCATAACTGATGTATCTTTGGATGCTCAACTAAAACACAGTGGTCAAGAGTGATGTCTACACATGGAAATCTGTTCTCTCCTATTTGTTCTGATACTTACAGTTTTCCACTTATCCTTCTTTTAATGTGTAACAACGCTGCTCAAAGTTGTGGATTTGCAAATGCAAAGTCTGCCTTAGCACACATTTGATGAATACGTCCACGAAGGGCTTCAGAAGTCCTAAGAAAAGCCCCCCACGCACTTGCAGATTTCATAATGGGACAGCTCTAAGCCCTCGCAGACTTATCAGGAATGCATGTCGATATCTGCTCTCCTGCGTGGGTAGCGGCTGCGATTGGAAAAAGAACTTCTTTTCTTTTTTCTTTTTTTTTAAAAATCCCACTGGAGGTGTTATGGGCCTCATTTAATGAAATATCAGATAAAGGTGAGCTCTTTAAAATGCCAATGACTCACTAAATGCAACTCTAACATCAAAAGCAGCAATAGTTCAAGTTATTAGTGAATGGTGCTGCCTCTGATATTGATTTACTTTTATGTCCATGTTTTATTGATACGTAGTGCCCTTTTGAGCTGTTTTTCAAAAAGTATCATATTAATGGCTTCTATTTTTTCCTTGCCTCTGCACATCTTTATTTCTACAAACTCGGGTAATTATTATCTCCTCTGTTCTCTACAACTGTTAATCTATTATTCCCATCAAACATCACTGTCTGGCTTGTTAGAGCAAAATTTCAAAGTGTGAGGGAAGAGAAAGATTTGGAAATGTGACAGCGTAAAGAGGACAGTAAGAGTCAAGGGTAAAGTACAGAGAGGAGAAGTGAAGCAGCACAGATGAGAAAAACAGTGTGAGAACTAGCAGGAAAAATCGCCTTTAGACCTCTTTGGTTTAAAAATCGATCTGAAGCAGAGAGCAAACAGCAGGCGGGATTGACTGAGGTGAAACTCCACCATCTAAATCTTGATGACTCAAAATAAAAACCTGCATTCATCACGGCACTCGATGCTTTTGTTGTACTAAGTGTCAAGCTAAACTAAATGCCAAGACAGATCTGATATCAAAGCCAGAGCGGGATATCACTCATCTTGTTTGTAGCAAAAGTGTTGGATTGTTTACACTGTGTATTTATCAGATTATCTAAATCCTGCAGATCCCGGGCTGCTTTTTTTTTTTTTTTTTTTTTTTAAAAAGGTTTGTGCACAATAAATATCAGTTTATCACATAAATAACAAGAGCTGCAGTAATGCTACAGCTTGGTGAGGCTATACTTTAGCACACTGGTGGTTTCAGCTAAACGCTCTCATCTGTGTACCAACATGCTCAAAATGACAATGCTAAGTTGATGCTGAGCAAGTCTGTTTACCATGTTCACAGCTTAGTTTAACAGTTAGCATGCAAACATTTTCCAATTTGCACAAGTGCACAAATCACAACTGTGGCTGCAGGTATTTGATCATAACACAAAATGCCTGACATTTTGAGGGGATGATAGCATTAAATGAAAATACAAAGAAATCACAGAACAGTTATACAGTTTGCATCTACAGTTGAAGTTAAACTAAAATCATTCATGAGGTCTTAGGTTATCATTTATTAGTCCGCCAAGGAATGCAGCAGAGTTACGTGACGATCGGCATACGTTTGTCTGTCTGTGCACAACATTATTAAAAAATGGAATAACGGATTTGGACAAAATTTTCAGGGAAGATCAGAAATGACACAAGGACCACCTCATTAGATTTTGACAGTGATGCGGCTTATAGTCTGGATCCACAGATTTGTTAAGGATTCCTCTATCATTGCGAGATAGCGTCATGGCGTCACTGTAACTATGACAACAAGTGAACACTACGTCAGCTGCCTGTTGATGATCACATGATTGCGATCCTACTACAAATCCACCGCTGCAGACTTATTGGGACTTATCCGTTGGAAATGATACAAGGAACAATTGATTAAATTGTGGGGGTGTTTCTGAGTCCCATCAATTCCCGCCGCCATATTTAGCTACATATTTAGGTCACACAATTCGTTATCCGTACATAATGTACACATGCATAACACACGCCTGTGCTCAGCGCAAGGTCATTTTGTTTGTGGGTACATTTATATTAAATGGACACATTCTATGTTGCTGTGATTTCTGATCATCAGTAAGTACTAAAAAAAATGCTGCATTTCTACATAAATATGCTGCATTTCTGCCAATGCAATATGGGGGAATGAACAGCCTTGGCAGAGTGCTTTTCTTGTTATTTTTGTGCTCGTTTCATATACATGTGTTTTTGTTGCTGTAGAACTATTTCTAGTGGAGTAACTTTGTAGTATCTCAGCATAAATTTTGAAAAATTGCCAAAGGGTCAAACGGTTAAGGTTTGAAGCCAACCAAAGAAGATATATTACATCCCTGAAGTGGTTTTGGGCTTAGGAAAGAAGGCCTCGGCAGTTTTTTATACAGCATGGAAGCTGATAACAGGGTTATCTTTACATCTGTGTATACTGACCATTGAAGATTTCTGACTGTATGTTCATTATATAACCTATTCTATTTGTAGTTCTCCTTCGATAATCTGGAGAAACCCTGTTATTCTGCATATTGTATACAATAGTAAATCTGCCAAGGACCCAGGGAAGTGTTTTGTGTTTTCTGAGTTTAATGATACTGCAAATTTCCATGACGATAGCAAGCCAGCTGCTCCAGTTTCAACCAAAATAGTAGTAAAATCCAACAGATCAACAATGCCATTCATAGAACCATGCCACTAACACTGCTAACTATCCATACAAATATCATCACATGCATGCATAGCTCCATTTTTTTCTCCACATCCCTGATTCTCCATAAAAATGGTGACATCAGTCAGACAGTTGCTGAATCCGCCCCACACTTTGGACCTATTTAACATATTACAACACCTGCTGGCTAGATGTCCTGCTGGATATTCATGGACCGTGGAGAATAAATAATAATTTTTCACTGAGTTTCTGACCTTTCCATTAGTGCCACTATCAGGCCAAGATTTCCTGCGTTTTGGAAAATAAATTAAATTGGCAGTCTGCCATGTAATTGAAAGACCACAACTAAACTCTCACAGGAAGAACTTTATTTTCCATTTTGGACACTGAATATTACTCTCACCTCACCCTCATGTCAAATTATAAAGTCTGCACAAGATATTTTATGAACCGACGTGCAGATTGCCATGAAATTTGTTGGATTTGTTCAGGCTGAGCAGGCAAAACTATTTGATTTAATTGTCCCATTTACTTTTTGCTCTATTGTCACTTATTCGGTCAAGAATTTCACTGAATAATTAAAACCCAGGAGTCTTTTACATACAGCTGACAGGCTTGAAAATCACAGGTCTCTTCTGTTTCCATACAATCAGATTATACAATTGAGCCATAACTGTGATTTTTTTTTGTGCAATACACTGAACAAAATCCATTTGAAAATTACAGCTCAAACCCAGTCACTCCTGTCATCCTGCACCAACTTAACTGTACTTCTTTATCTTTGTTCAGTCCTTTTTTTCAGATGCCATTAATTTTACTGACTAAAGTACAAGATTGAGTCATAGGTTTAATTAATGCAGAAACACTATCTGGATGAATAATGCATTTTAAGCAGCTGTGAGTAAGTTATGAGTAACAACTGATCCCTCATTCAATAAAAAAAATGATCTGATGATGGCACCAAATGAAAGATTAGGGTATCAAAGACAATGAATGTGTGAAAATTTCACAGTAAGCTATGCAGCAGTTATTTTAATAAAAAATAAATTAAAAACATGGGGCTGGGCAACAAAACTCTGGATCCTCAAGTGAAAATTTATACAAAATTTTTTGCCAATCCATGCTGTTGATGTTGAGATGTTTCATTGAATAGTAAAATTAGTTTCTTTGGAGATGATGCTTCTTCATGCCCTGTGTAGACACTGAAAGTCACAAAGGCTATTGTGAAATAATTATTGTTTTACTGATAGTAATTACAGCATGTTCAGTAGTAACAAAGGTTCCTCTCATCAGTGGCTTGAGGCTGTAAAAATGGACAAATGATGATGCTCATTATTTTTAACCAGCCCCAGCTGTTCAGATTCCACAGCTGTGTGTCATATTTGGAATTCAACCTATTGCACTAATGAAAAATATGAACAATTTCTGCTGTAAACTGCAGGCCCATGCCAGATCCCCTGTCTGTGCTTCATCCTCCATATAGAAGAAAAACTGGCAGCTTATCAAATCTTGATTTCATTTACAGATAGATAAGCTGTTCTGCACATGCTAGAAATGTGCTTTGGGTGCAGGTTATGGCATTACATGGGCGTGTAAAACCATGCAGACATTCATATTAACAATATGCACACTTTATGCATCTACATACACAAATATGTGCCTTTATTTCCACCCCCTATCTACCTCCAGGATAAAATGAAGCCAATCAGACGCAACTGGTGTTTTGCAACATCAACCCTGCAGAGGTCTTTCAGAGACAAAAAATGCTGCGTGTTTTAAGCAGATGTACAGCTTTGTTTAGCCTCAACATTATCAGTATGAGAACTAGTGCTTTCCTGAATGTGAGGAATGCCTCGAGAGGATAAACTCTGACCACAAAATCAGCCAGAACATTGTACACATACATATTCTCGCCTCTCCTGAAACATATTTTAATCATGTCATTGTGTTTATAACTGTGTAAACACATCCTGACCTTTTACAGTACGCTCTGTGACTGGAGCTTGGCTGGATCCCAGCACTGGGAGATGGGAGGCACAAGAAAAACTTGATGCCACAAAAGGAAATAAGACAGCCTCCCCGTCCATGGGGGAGTCAAACAAAGATGGATGGCAAACCCAACGGAGGTAATAATAAAAACTTTCTCTGTGCGGATGAAAAAGAAATCAAAAGTCAAAGTAATCTGAAGGAAAGAAAACAACAATTACTTCCTGCTAGGAGTTACTCACATATCAGGTTTCTTTCTTTCCTCAGGTTTCTGAGGCCCCTTTGCACAGTCAGATTATGGATGAAATCTTCACAGGAAATCTAAAAGCGCCCTGAGAGCACAAATATCTCAGGAAACCGACTTAATCCACCTCATCGTGCTGGTAGTCCTCCCTTTTCCTTTCCACTTACCACTAGAAGTGAAAGACAAATTGAGCGGGCCGTTTTTTTCTGTCACTGAGAATGATGTTGCCTTCACAGGAATCTGACTGCTTAATCTGCTAAATATGCAGGCTATTGGAGCAATAGTGCAGCCTAAACAATCAGACGCATGCTAAAAAGAGAAATAAATTAAAGCGCTTGTTTCACCACAGTCCACCTTGACATCTGGAAGGCAGATGTAGTCTTCGGTTACATTTGGTATTTATGGATGCAAGTCAGTGTATCTGCGTGCATGTGTTTTTCTTGTAACAACACGTGGTGTGCTTCGGCATAACTTTAAAACCAGTGTGACATTAATAGCAAGCAGAGAACATCTGACATGTTACCGACTGTTTTTTAAGTGAGAAGGAGTAGGCAGCTCTGAAGACATGAGGGCCAGACAGGGTGAGCAGAGCAGCGTTTGTCACTAAAAGGGGAATTCCTGTTTATTACACCTCGAGCTCTGGCTACTGCATCTATTTGCTATAAAAACTCTGTCCTCATGTTGAGCTCTGGTACGTGATGTCAGATGCTCCAAATAAGAAAACAGATTTGCACATTTTTCATTGAAAGCGAAAGCAAAAGTGAGCACACATGAAATACTAGCAATGTTAGGTCACAAGAGAAGCAGATGTCAGTCTGAGAACCATATGGATGTCTTACTGGAAATCAAAAGTCATGTCTCAAGATGGTTTATTCCAGTAAAAGGTGCTCACCAGACTTCCACAGATTTCCAGGTTTCGGAGCCCGTGGATTATTCATATTAAGCCACCCACGTTGGGCTTATTCTCTTCCCAAAGACTGTTCTCCCGTTAAAAAAACTACCCGTGCCATTTATGCAATCTTGTGATGTTGTTCTTACTGTTAAATGAACTCGTGGTCGTGGAAGACAACATCAATCATCAACACATGTTTACACTCAAGTGACAAATTTGCGGTTATTGAGGTTATTTTAGCTATTAAGGGAGGGAAAGGAGGAAATGTTGTGATGCAGCTGTAAAGCCACAAAGTTCACATAGGGAGGAGGTCAGGGTGGATGGATGGGTTGCCAAACGACAGAGCTTTAACATGAGAAGCTGTTGTTTGCTTCCTGTTTCATGGTGATACTTAACGCTGTTTCTTTAATTGGTCTCTAATATCTATTATTTGTGTATATTGCAGTAAAAATAACGACTGACCTCTGACCTTAACAAAGTCTAGAGATTTAAAACAGCTTAGAAAGAAAAAGTTAGAGGACTTGTTGGCTTCTACAGTGTTGTTCCATTGTTGTTCACATTCTGTTAACATTTCAGTTTAATGTCTCTTGATTGCTCATGCATGCTTTCTGTTTCTCCTTCTGTCACGCTCTGTCACTAGTTGGTTAAATGACAATTATTTGTGAATATATTTCTATGCCTGATGGCAATGTCAGGTCACCAAAGCCAGCACTGAAGTAGTTGAAGTATGAAGATATTGAAGAGTTTTTCATTTCTGTTACATCTGGAACTAAATGTAATGACACTAGCTCACGTCCAGCTTTGTGATGCTTAGAAAGATGCATTTCTTTCATAACGATTGTTTCTTTGGACCATCGAGTGTAATGCGACCAACAACTGTGGCCACTAAGCCAAACTTGCCTCACAGCCAAGCACTGCTTTGTACGGCTTGATAAGGACATTTGGGGTCGAAACACTACGTTTTGGCCACCATTGGCTCAGATCACATGACTGTCCATGTTTCTGTCTTTGATCTCAGCAATTGACTTGGTGCGGACAATATTTTCCAGTAAACCAATCAGAGTTTAAGTAATGTTTTACTGTAATTCAAAGATGTTTAATCACATTTACAAACAGCCGGTTGAATCTGAGCAGTGTAATTCTTCTGCCTGATCACATTTTCCCATTGATTAACCAGATTAATGTGCAGAAGAGGCGAAAGCTCTGCTGCAGTTTTACTATGTGGCCAAATCTTTGTGTTCCCTGAACCCGACACATCTCTTCTTGAGTTGTGACCTCCCCTTTCTGCAGCTCATTGTGTTGGTGAAAAACAGCTGAAGACAGAACCTGTCAGTGTTGTTCAACTGCTTTTACTTGTGCATACGTACTACTGTAAATCCTGCTTACACTCACAAAGTCTTGTTATGGGACATGCAGTAGCTTGATTTTAGTAGGGTGGTTTCTTTGTTCATTCTTGTGAACCTAAAGCGCTTGTAATGTACTCAATATCTTTACAAAATATGTTCGTGGTTAAAAAAAAATCTCATTTTGACATCTTTATCTTTAGACTGTAATTATTGTGTGCCATGAACATAATAATTATGTCTTTTTAATGAATCATGACTTCTTAGCCCATGTTTCACTTGGAGTACTGCCTGATCCCACATTATAATGCTTTTATACATTACAGGAAATATTTTTCTTGGCTGGTGACTCAGACTGGATTTGGAGCTACAGTACGTATGCGGCTCATTAGAGTTGCATTTTTTTGTTTAAGCAGTTTGGGGGGTAACATGTTAAAACATGCAACTTTAAAATCTATTCTTTTAAAAAAAAAAAAAAAAAAACAAGTTGGTTAAAGTGTTTAAAGTCACATTAGAATAACTTTGCAAAAAAGAGCCATAATGGCCAAAACATGGACTGTATATGTGCATCTAAATGGATGAAATAAAATTTAGTCATCATACGCCACCTTACAAGTGATTTGTGTGTGTTGTCTTACATACAAATAAAACCAAGCAACTCCATTTTGAAGCTAAAAGAATGACAGAATCGCAGCAAAGTGTAATCTTTTTGGTGCAATAGCAGCAACAACACATCATCAGATGGCCAAGAAAAACAAACTCAGAAAACTCCCAGTGGAAAAACATCATCCATCAAGAAAATTACTCAACAGCAAGAGCAGAACAACAAGCGAGTGATGGATGCAGATAAAAGTTCGACTCCACTGAATCATCTTCTCTAAAACAGTTTTCATGTTAGAAATAATGCAGAGACAATCTCGCATTATCAGAGCTCGTTGTCATCTCAGATTAAAAACTACCGACTCTGGAAATAGAAGCTCCGACACGTTGCCAGAACACTTTAGTATCATGCCGTCCTCCTACATTCCTAATGCTCTCTTACAGAATCATTTTCTTCCATTTGTGGTGGACCCCCAGAGTCCAGTCTAAACAATCTGATATGGTACAACTCACTCACTCACTCACTCTCCCTCTTCCCTTCTCATACTTCTGGCATTACCTAAGCCTTCCAATGCCGGCCCTTGCCAAAAGAAGCATGACTTTGACATCTCAGCAGCTCCAGACATTCGTTCTGCAAATTTGGTGGTAGTGGGGGTGGGGGGTGGGGGCAACCTAAAACCTTCCTGCCCAGCAGACCAGACAGGCTGCAGGGCTGGGTGCAGCACTGAGGTTTACCTTGGGTGTGTGTCTGTGTGTGTGTGCAGAGTTATGGGGTGTGGAGAGGTGGTACAACTTAAAAAAAAAAAAAACAACACTATATCTGTCTCTTCCTTCGCTCACACTCCACTCCAGCTCCCCTCCAATTAACAAAGAAATACAACTTTTGGAAGCTGCACCGGGAGTCCACAGAGGCGGGTTTGTCCAAAGGTCATCTGCCTACCTGTCAGGACTTAAGCTCTGCAACCCCGAGCGGAGCTGCAGCCCCTTTTAATAGACTGAAATGGGGAAGAAAAATGAACTTAATGTCAAACAGAAATGTGCACAAACATCTCACATACCAGATGATCTCACTCTGGGCTACAAAACCAACCCCAGCAATGGAAAAGAAGACACTTCATGGTTTGGTTGCTGGGGACGCATGAGAAAAAAATCTGGCTTAATGAAAGGAATTTACAGGGGAATCTCCCAAATATTTGGATGTTGCAGAGGACGCTCCGGTTGGTTATCTGATGATGGCGGAATAATAATTAGAAGATAAGCGGATGAGTTTGGAAGCATCTACGCAAATGTTTACAGTTTATCTTCGCCTCATGACACAGTCCTGTTTGTGATTCAGTCTCTGGTAAACTAAGCGTCTTCAACCCTCCAGAGACTTGTCAGTGTGAGACTCTGCAGCTGCTCGGTGAAGGACACAGTTTAAATGTGAGGATAGATAGTTTTATTCCGGAAAAAACAAACCAAAACTTAACTTTGAGGAGCATCAAAGCTCATTAGTGGACAATTGATGTTATATTTTGTAATGTTTCAGTTCGTTGTAGGCTGTTAGTGAATGTTACTGCTGTATAATCAGAGATGCAGATTACCACAGTGATCCCTTTAAGATCAATGTTTTTTTCTAAATGGTAAAAAAGAAACCAGAAGGATGAGTTAAACTGCAATTTTTAGTCTCAGGATAATGGACTTTTAAATAATTAAACAGACCATGATTCAGCTGAGAAATAATCCCCAGGAATCTGACAAAAAAAAAAAAATCATTCTTGGAACAAATAAGATACTCACACTGGAGTTGAGTCGCTCTATTCCAGACGTCTTGCGTGCGTCCGCTCACGAACCGTTGTGGCCACAGTCAACCCGAGCTGACAGGTGTCTTTACCAAACATTGGGAGAAATAAACCTTCAGCAGGCGTATCCTCGGTGTGAACGGCGTTCATGTTGACAAGCGCCGGCGAGCTTCTGTCACGAAAACGCGCGACTTTCCGGAGTCTCCATCAGACTGACTGAGCTCCGCTGCGCGCAACGGAGAGGAGAGGAGAGGAGGCGAAGTGGGAGGCGCGCATGGAGGGCATCACCACCAACAGCAGCTGATCCGGTGTAGATTTCTGCCTCAAAGTGACTTCGCTGGTGAGATTTGACTTGCTGTTAGGATAAATGCTACAGTACTTATAATTAAAATCAAGCAAATGAGTGGAATCTGGTTACTTGTGCCAACTTTTAGGGCTCTCAAAACCTCCTTAGTTGATTACATGTTATCCTAATGGAGGAAACACTTGATGACATTCAAAAATGAACAAATGCAACGATCTGGGGTCCCTGGAGCAAAATCTGCGGCATAAAATGTATCTATGTGTGGATGATTTATCAAAAATCCTGTACACTGGAGGTATTTCTGTTACTTTTTGTGAAACCCTTGATTACACTTATTGCTTCTAATTTGTCTTGTAACACCAACTACCTGACTGGCAGCACTTTTTAAAATCTAAATGTTACTGTTTACTGTTAAAAGTCAAATTCTGTGTTTGTGGAAACCAACTGTTGACACACAGCCCTAGCTAGAATTGTATTGTTCTAAAAACATTCTGGGGAAGTTCTAGTAATGTTTTTGGCAAGAAGTTCTATTGGAGTTGCCAGAATGTTCCTGTTAAAGGCCAGATAAAGATATTTTTCTAAAAATTACCTTGAAACATTTGCTGAATTTTGCATTGAGAAAAGCTTTCTCTTGTTATTGTGTAACATTGTGGGAACATTTTATGTTTTTCTATGATGTGTTACCTCAGCAACGTCCTCAGAACATACTCAGAATCTTGCAATTAAAATGTTCCACCTTTGTTTACATGTAACATTAGAGGAACGTTTCAGAAAAAAACACATCCTGTCTTCTGAGGTCTTGAGAACATCTTGCTGATGTTTTGAATACTGGTCTGAGAAAGTTCAGCAGCATCCTCCAAACATCCTCTGAATATTCCAATTAAAGCGTTCTGTCTTAGTTCACCTTTAGCCTTCTGGGAGCATTATTTGAAATGAGAAAAGTCCTGAACACCGCCGTCGAACATTAGATTGAAATATTTTCTGATTCTAACTTATTATTAGCCATTGTTGGTCTTCACAGCGCTCCACAGAGTTCAGATTATACCTAAATGTTTCGTTCTATTTAGTTTAACTGCATCAATGAGATTTTACTTTGATGGACAGACCAGACTCCTGGATCTGCCTCCATAGCAGCACATCAGCCTTGATATTACTATTTAATCTCCGGTAGATGCTCACCATGTGTCCTGTTTTGAAGATGAAAAGATTTTGACGCAAAACGCAGCGATTTGGGGAATGTTTGAAGGTGAGCTTCAGAAGTGTAACACACACAAGCTTTCATTATGTGATTTCTATATCAGCTTTTTATGCTCTCTTCTAAAGGACAAACTGTTCTCACATTGAACCGACAAATGCTGATACTGTTTGAGCAGCCATTCATGATTGTGCAATGTCTATATCGTCGCGTTACAGTCGTCATGTGCACACAACAGGTGATTATTGGTGGCCTTTAAATGAGGTCATGATGTTCTACTGCAGAATTTTCTTTCTTCATTAGTTGTCATGACTCACTCTGTGTGAGTGGGAGTCAGTAGGCCTAATGAAAAAAACACAGGCTCTGTTGAAAGCGAAGCGAACCACAGGTCCACAAATATGGGACGATGGTATTCATCACTTTATTTGTAAAACACAGACCACATATTCATTCAGTTTATCCGTTTCAGAAAGTGGGTGAGTGTGTTTTGCCGTTTATGCTTTGCCATCTGAAGATTCTGTAGGGAAGATTCGCTTAAGAACGTCACTTTTTGAGAAGTTTCAGCTTCCCTGAAGTGTCAGTTTTGGTGTAGTAATTATCCCACAGCCTGTCTCATCTAGGTTGCCTCGGGGAAGTGTGTTTCACATTTCTTAGAGTTTTAAGAACAGGCAGGAATTTGATATAAGCTGAGCACAGGTGAGGTTATGCAAGGTAACTATGCACTGCTGTGTGGATGATCGCTGCAGTGTTATTGACTAAAAACACAACACAGCTTATGTTTTCTGATGTTTTGAGGGTGCGACTAGTTAAGAAACAAGCCGCTGTTCAATGACTCTGTTTAAAGCTGCCATTTTTCTCATGTTCAGTGTGTCTGAGAAGTTACTGAAGTCCATTTTTGATGGCGCCATCATTCCACGGACAAGCCACTCCGCTGAAAAATTGAGTTTTTTTAACCTTGCTAACATGTGCATACAGTGTTCTTGAGAGAACTAAGCATTTCTATGATGAAACTGCAGTGTATCAAGGACAGTCTCAAAAGTAGAGATTCACTTTTCTCAGGTTTTATATGTCACAAATCTAAGGAGCCAATTCTGTCAAGTTGCAGGATGGGACTTTCTGAACATATATGGCCAAATTACTGACAAATTGCCATTCTGTAACATGGAGGGACTTTTTAAATGTCATATATGAGCTGTTGTGTTAGAGGTGCAGTGAGTTTAGATGGTGCATGAAGACGGATGTGCAAACTTCAAATTCTTGCAGGCAGCAACGGTGTAGAGTTACATCTAAACCATTTTCAGGCTTCAACAGATTCTTTTTATTCACAAAAGGTCTAAATATGTAACACAGATAGGAGTTTTTAGGGATTAAATAAATGACCAGAGAGAGACTTTATAAAAAATGGCACCACCAAGCAACAATATGTCCAAAAACGTCAAGCTCCACTTCCAGTCTTATCAGCATAGATGGTTAAAAAACGATCACGATGAAATGAAGTCCTTTCACTTCACTATACATCACACGAGACAGAGGCTTCTCAGTTCATTGACGCATTTCCTCCCTCTTTACGGCAGGGAAATTAATTCTCTTGTCGAGATCCAACCCCCTCACCATTCGTCAAGACATCTGTTTCTTGCAGGGAATAAACAGGGGGGTAAAAAAATGAGAGAAATGAAATGAAATGTCGAGGGCTGCCATGATGTTCATCTTTGCTGCTCCCACTGGTTGCAACTTTAAAGAGGTAAGATGGTTCATTTCTGACAAGTGAAAGAGCGTGCCCTGGGAAAATGACGCTGCTATAAGAAGATAAAGTCCCATTTGAATAAACTGCCTCCCCTTCAGAGCATATCCATATGCATGAGAGTGCGAGTCTAATTGCTGTTAATTCCTGTTAAATTGATTGTGATTTATTCACGTCTCGCGGAGATGCACAAGCTGTGTGTACGAGGGGAGTTCAGCAGTTAGATTTCCTGCAGTGAATGGATCTGTTTTCATCAGTTTGAATGCATCTAATGTGGTTAATGTTGATTGTTATACTCATATTCAAACACACCATTAGGCTTCATTATGTTAGCAGTCTTGCTGCATCTCAGCAGGTACATTTAGCCTCACTAGCAAGATCTTTTTAGGGATGAACCAAGGTCAAATATACCGAAAACTACCGAGTAGATTGCCATTAAAATATAGAAACTCAGCTTGAAAGTGGGTTCAGCTCAGTTTTTAACTGCGGGCACCAAATTTACAGTACTGGTTCATTCTTGACACTTATAGTAACATTTTTAGCCTTAGCATGCTGCCATTTATGACAAAAATCTTCTAAAAAGCCATTGTTTGGTACCTGCTCAACACCAAATTGATAACAGTCTTAATTAGCAACTCAGCAGCAAATAAAGTTGATAATTTGGCACTTGAAAATACCGAAATTTTAACAGTAGATGGAGACCAAATGCAGAGCTAAAAGAGAGCAAATATTGGAGTTTCTGTGTTGATACAAATATACTTCGATAAATTCACCTTCTTACTGCTGGTAACATGCTTTTGCTCCTTTGTACTTTGGTTATTTTCCTTTTGTTAGATTAAATAGGAATGAATCTGCAGCTGCATGTCAAGTATTTGTAGTTCCATATTAATATTGACTCGTTTAACACTCTGTGGCTTCTTGTAAAGAACATTACATTCTTTTTAATTTCTTTTCCCGTTCTTCAGAAGTATCCTTCAGCTTTGTGCACCCTCTTACATTATGGAATCTACTGAATTAGACCAAAAACACACAGCTCAGACCTGCAAGCTCCTTCCGTCATCTCTGGAAAGTTGACACTTTCTTCAAAGGACTGCAGAGGTATTCCAGGAAGTTACTGGAGATCCTCGAAGGGAAGCAAAGCTCATTAAAGCTGAAATTTATTCCCCTGCATACCGCTTCCACCCAGCATTAAGCTTATGAGTCAAATATATGGATGTCGGCTCACCTTGGAGTGTTTACTGTCCCAGCACAGATTCAGATTTCATCAGTAAACAGAGGCTTCCAGTGGCGAAAAAATATGCTGCTGTCTTTTCCATATTTAACAGCAGCAACAGATTTCACGAGAATGCCATTAGTTCAGTCAGCAGTGACTGCAAGATAATGTTCTCTAATGATGGTGTTGGAGCTGTGTGTGGCTATAAATGTGTGTGTGAGGGAGGACAAGCTGCCTTCCAGTGCTGTGGTCTTTGACTTTGAGACAGACTGCAATTAACAGCATTCGGTCCTCTTCTGTGTTATTAGCTCAGCTGACCTTTGAATGCATCAAATCAGTGAAACAACACATCTGGTGAAGCTGCAGTTTGGGAACGATGGAAGTGGAGAGAATTTTAAACAGCCAGTGAGAGGATGTTTTGTTGATTATTGATGGACTATTTTTGCTTTGCTTTAATCAGTGGGTGCATCAATACTTAGATTTGGCTTCAGCATCTGTTTTTTTTTTTTTTTTTTTAATGATTTATCAGACCTGTCTAGGGTGTCCCCTGCCTTCGCCCGAGTCAGCTGGGATAGGCTCCAGCACCCCCCGCGACCCTAGTGAGGATTAAGCGGTGTATAGATAATGGATGGATGGATGATTTATCATCACAGAACCTTTTTACAATGGAGAACAATAATATCTGGTCCTATCTGATAGCAGACAGTTGAAACATTTTATACCAAAGGCCCAGACTTGTGAGAACTATTTACAGCTTCCTTTAAGGGCAACGGTAGGGAATACATTTGTGTCAGCTTTGGCTGCATTCAGCTCGGAGTTCAAGTTGATTCAAGGATCTGGAATCCCCCCTCGTCTTACTGGCGATTAAATCACAAGCCCTTTCCTTGGAAAAATCTGTTTTCATCCTCTGCTTAGCTCCTGTGCCAGTGGTCTTGTAATCACATCAGCGTGTCTATGTTGGCCTGTCTGTAAAGATTAGAACTCATGAAGTCAAAAAGCTTTGTAGGGAAAGTGGAAAAGATGGACCAGATGAGCTTAAACAGCGCTGCCTGCCAGAGATTTATCAAAGACATCGCTCACACATTGGCGTGCCATTTCCGGTCCATCTTGAGCAAAAACCCTAACTGGGAAGTTGTCCAAATATTTCCCCCTGAACCGAGATTAGTCCTGAAGTCTCGCTCTACGTCGTAATTGTGCTTGCTGTAGCTCATTTGTGTTCCTGTAATTGTTTAGCCACTTTGAATTTTCTGCCTCTCACGAGGAACTTTTTCACTCCTGTTTAGAAAATTGCTTTATCAAACCCACATTGTTCATCATAGACAGAACAAATCAATAAGGGAGGGCAAAGCCGGGCTGGATGAGACAAAATATTGACTTTCTCACACACTGTACTCCCTGAGGTGGATCCACAGACAAAAACCTGTCAAAATAGAATTTGTTACGCCACATGGAAACTCAGATTTAATTACGAATGCAGAAAAGAGGATACTTACTTACTTTTAACACTTGGAGATTTCATTTCATTACATTTTTTCCTAATGACTGGCAACAGCTAGAGAAGACAGCTAAAATGATGACAGACTGCAGGCAAACAGAAGGGAGCATTTGTCAAGCATTTGGCATTCTCTAACTTCTCAAGCACAGTAGCTGTCTGAAGTCTGGGTAATTTGTGTTTTAGCTTCAAGGATTTGGAAAGGGTTTAACAGCTGGTGATTCAAATCTGAAGTAAATATTCTGTATGCGACGTAAGAAAACACACAAGGATGTACAACAGCTCTTTTCCTCGGTAATGGAGCCGATAAAGTTCTCATGACTTCCACATTTTGTTATGGAACTGACCCGGAGATGAAGTGGTCTGAATTTTGAAACGGTGAAGCTCTAAACCTCTGAGGGTCCGCCCCCTCCCTCTTTTAAACCTCAACCTGACTTTCCCTTTCTACAGCTGATTAAAACTCCATTACAAGCTGGCTCCTTCTGCCAACCGACTGCCGCTTGAAGGAATCAGATTTTTCCTCCTCCTGCCTTGGGTCCCTGCTGTGTCGGTGAATGCAGCCGAAATACAAAACATCTTAGATGTCAAGCAAGACTTCAAGCAAAGAAAGCAGGATGTCTGCAAACTCTCCACGACCAGCTTTTGCTGTCATGCCGCTGTCTTTTTCTTGGCCTGCCGTATTACTCTCAGCAAGACAGTAATGTTCCCAGCAGATTTACAGACGGCTACAGGGAGAGTTTGATTCTGCTGTATTGCACCCTTTGATTTTGCTAAGCTAGTGAAGCTGGTGAGATATGGGTGAATATATAATTGGGGGACTTTTTGTAACATAGTTGACAGGTGTCATAGTTGACATTTTTGCTGTTTTCAGGCCTAAAATCAACATGGCCGCCTATAACCAAACACCACATGGCATTTTTTACAGAAAGATTCTTCTGAATATTATATATACAGTTGAGTAAAATTGAAATTGAAGTTATTTATACAGATATTGTAGTAAACCTGTTGACATGCCATAAATCCACACTTGACTCACACACTACTTTATACTAAATAACTCAGAAAGCCTTGGAGTCTGGCCAGACTTTTCTTCAGGAGGAAATGACATCATGTGGAGCAGGTCATGTGATCTGGAATTAACACACTTCCTTGAGAGGTGTTTTTGTAATGGCTAACTTTGTTGAAAATGATTTCTCGAACACAGATGCAATTTGTTAATTTCCATCTAAAATTTGATATATTGCTAAAAAAATATCTGTCATGATTATGTCAACTTAATAAAAAGAACACAATCAAAACAGTTTCTGAATCAGCTCATTTTATTGTTGTTTAGCTAATTAGAAGGTGGTTGTTATTAAATTTGGACAGTTATTTAGTTGACATTTTAGTGATATCCAGTCATTTTTATTAATACATGATTGTTTCCATTTTAATAAATAATTATGGAATTTGTAAAGACATGATCATAATGAACATAAAATATATATATTTTTTTTACTTTTAATAAAAATGTATGCAAGATATAGCCCATGGACTTCAAAAGTCCCTCAATTTGTGAGAGATCACAGAGAATTGGCTGCAGTTAAACATTTATAGTAAAGAAAAAATGCTTCTCTTGAATTGGCTTCTCTGCAGTGTTTTTCTGTAGCACACAGAAAAAAGAAATCACTGCTTTCTAAAAATTATCAAAGTTCACCAAACAGGAGTACACAGCCCACATGCTGTGCTGAGAGAAAAAACAAAGCAGAGTTTTATATGCAGTGGTGTGTGGAGGTGCAACTATCTGAACTGCTGCCGCTGAGGCTTCGAAACCAACTTGTTGAATCCTCGCTGCTGCTTTGAAGGCTGCTCGGCACACAGACGTTAACATATTGTATTTAGGCGATTTAGTGGAATTATAATTGTAAAACATATTGTGAGCTGTTTTGAAGTTTTCTATTCCAAAAAAACTTAAGTCACGATCCACCTACGAGCTTTCGCAGTCTGGCTTGGTGCATGGAGTTATCATTGTCAAGGTCGTGATGACAAAAGGAGCTGTTTCCATGACAACCGAGTGAAATCCATTTTGCCGAGGAAGACTTCGAGTTGCCGTTGAAATCCCTGGATAAAGCTGCAAAGTTGACGCGGACTTATTTATTCATCTGTTTACTTTTGTCAAATGTTGGACCTCGTTGCAAGGTCAAGGGAAAAACCTCCACCCTGATTAAAACTTCTTTGAGGGACTTTATTCACATTTTCTAGATTAACGATGGATCACATCACTACTTGATTGTGAGAGAGGAAACTTCTAGTGGCAAGAGGCTCTTTTTAGCTTCATTTTCAGCAGGAAATGTTACCAAAAACACCTTTACTGTAAGTTAGCGACTAGTTTTTGAATGAAGTGGAGCATTCAAGAGTGTTTCATAAGGTGATAATTTGCTCATTTTAATGCCAGTTCAGGTGTTAGATACTTACTTGATCTTTCTTTTGCAGCTAAGTCAAGGGCGACCTGCTAAATAATGTATGATATCAGCCTGTAATCATGAATGTGGTTGTTTCGTAAATAATTAGAAGGAATCAGAAACTGGATTTGCAGTTATATCCTTATAAATCCCTCCCACAGCGTTCTGCCTGGATCCCTCCGTCTGTATTTCCTCCTGTATCTCTTCTTGCCCTCCTGATCGCACCATCCGTTCTTCCCATCTGACCTGTGAACCTCTGAAAAAGATGCTGTTCCCTGTGGACCAGCACAGCTGAGGATAGCACACACACACACACACACACACACACACACACACACACACACACACACACACACACACACACACACACACACACACACGCACACATACCAGGAAATCCTCAGCTCCATTTTATTTATTCATGCCTCCAACTCCTTTCTCTGCAAGAAGATAAGTACAGCGAACACGGGGCTGTGGACCACCACACACAGACACACACACACACAGGCATTAAAGCACTGTTACCATTAACATCTGACCTTCTCCCAGCACATTCCCCAGCATGAATTTTAAACAAGCTCCCTCTTCTCCCCAGACCTAAATGACCCCCCTCAAATACCTTGCAAAATTATTCATCACATTGCCGTATAACAGTAGCCTCAAGCCAAAACATGGGATGGGTTCCTTATGCCGGATTTCCCCGAGTATTGATCAAAACTGTCAAATTCTTCGGCTGCATGCCAGACGTTGTTGAGAGTGAAAAATATCACTGAACCCAAGGGGGGGACATTCATATTTACCAGTCAGAACAAACAAACCTAATCTATTAATGTGTGTCCTGTGCTTGGTGGACAGCAGGTTCAAAGGTATGCATGTAAAATAGGGGGGAAAGTTTTTTTTATTAAGAGAGAAAAAAGCTCAGATTGAAGCTCCACTAACTCCAGCACCTCAGTGGCAGGTTGATATTTTCCAGGTTTTGACAGAAGAGAGAAAATTCCATCTAATTGAAGGATGCTTGTCAGCCCTCCAACCATCAAACTGATGTCAGGAGAAAATTGCCTACCAGCCACAGTCTGCTCTTCCCCGGACCGTCTCCAGATATAGGCAGAAGCCTCTTATTCAGCCGGGGCATTGAAGATCAAGCACAACACGCTCTTGAAAGATGTCACCTAATGGCAGTGGCCTGACAGTGTTTGAAGCTCCCAGTCCTCTGCTGAAGGACTGCACTGATCATCCTGGCTACCTAAAGCTGTAGCACAGAATCTGTCTTCGCTCTGCTTTGTTCTGCTGGTTGGCGTCTTTCTGCTCAGCGGGTGATATGATAGTTCAGTCACATAGAGAAAGAGATGGACGTATAAAAATAGGCATATTTCCCACAATCACACACCTCTTTTACAAATAATGTGCACAAATAGCAGGAGATTCGAAAATAATTCTGGTTATATTGGTGTATTTTTCTCTGTATGTACCCTCCTAAAGATGTGCTTAACATGCACAGGATGGCACATTTTCATCTTTTTATCCTTCCTTTGCTATGTTTTATTCATTTACAAGAAGATAGCTTTATTGATCTCAAAGTAAATTCACCTAAACAGGAAGGTGCCACCACTTATACAACTTTATTTCGTCATGAAAGATACTCACTGAGATAAATAAAGGGATAAAGTAAGTCAGGCAACAAGATAAATGTACTTTTACATTTAAAAACACATTGCAGATTTAAATAGAAAGTATAGAAAACAGATACGTTTAAAAAAAACAAAACAAAACACTGATTTAATCTGAATCAGAAGGCCAGAATAAATCTTATATTCACAGTTGTTTTGCTGGTGTTTGGGTATAAAGTGAGATTGCATAGAAAGAAAGAAACGAAATGGTGACACTGTGTGGTTGTAGCATTTAAGTGCAAGTTAGACTTTGTGTAACCAGTGGTGGAGAGTCATTCAAGTAACGGTTCTGGATTTAAGAGTTTGCCTGAGTTAGACTACAGTATTAGTAGTTCCTCCTTTGCATTGTTTTGGCTATTCTACACTATATCTGCCATGCCTCTTTATCTCATGTTTACATTTCACTCAGTTCTGCTTTTCTTAGTTCTAGTTTTACTTCCTTTGTTCTTACTTTACTTAGTTTTTGCCTTTTTATATCTTATTTTGTACATTATATTTCTAAATGTATTTGACTTTGACTAGTAGATACAATAATAACAATGATAATGCTAAGGCTAATAGTAGTAATAATAAAGAAAAGATCGTTATCACTCCAAAAACAAACCTTGAAGAAGATTCGGTTGCTAAATATACACACAGCATTTAGGGTTTATAAGCTGCAGTTGTTATCTTTATTATTAGTGAATCCTATTTTCTAATATTTAATATTTACAAGCCAGTGATTACAACAACTTTGACTTGCCATGTTGTGAAAAATCCTCCTCCATCATGACACTATAATTAATGAATCTTTGACTAACTTGTTTCTACAAAGTCATATATTGACAGTTATAAATGTTGGTAAGTCATTAATACGAGATTGCCACTCACCTATAATTATAAATAATCATTAATAAGTAACTAATCATAAGTCATTGGTTAAGGGGTCTTAAATTAATGTCCTGTTGTTCATAAATCTAGTGGGCATTTTCATATTATTCTATATGCTGGTGGCTGTAACTTAGCATTTTGTCAATAAAGTTAGTGGTAACATGAATAGCTAAATGCATGTATTTTGCATATAGATTAGTAGATATTATAGAAGGATGTGCAATTGTGTAATTATCCCAATGCCATTTATTGTGCATTTTTTATTATTTTCTTGCATTTCAGAACCATATGTGACTCAAAATTCAAATTAGTATTTCATCTTTCATCTCTTTGAAAGTTCCACAATCAGGCAACCCAAAAATCTGCTAGTTGTTGGCCCATAAGAGCAATAAAACATTAGTAATTGATTTAATAACTCATAATAAAACCAGTACTTGCAGCTTCTAAACACATTAAGACATGCATTATTAATGGATTATTGTCTCCGGTTTATTAACTCAGATTTATATACAGTTGAGTGGTTTAACCGATAAAAAAGCAACATATTATTATATGGGTCAATATATAATTGCGTGACTTTTTGTAACATAGTTGATAGATATAGGTGACATTTTTGCTGTTTTCAGGCTTAAAATCAACATGGTCGCCTCTAATTAAACACCACATGACATTTTTACAGAAAGATGCTTCTAATTGAGTAAAATTGAAATAGAAAGTTATCTATAAAGATATTGTAGTTAACCTGTTGACATGCCATAAATCCACACTTGACTCATACACTACTTTATATTAAATAACTCAGAAAGCCTTGGAGTCAGGCCAGTCCTTTCTTCAGGAGGAAATGACATCATGTGGAGCAGGTCATGTGATCTGGAATTAACACACTTCCTTGACAGGTGTTTTTGTAATGGGTAATTTCTTGGACACAGATACAATTAGTTATTTTCCATATTAAATGTGATATATATCGGCAAAAAAGAAATATCTGTCATGATTATCTCAACTTAATAAAAAGAACACAATCAAAACTATTTTTGATTAAGCTCATTTTATTATTCTTTAGCTAATTAGAAGGTGGTTATTAAATTTAGTTAACATTTTAGTGATATCTAGGCATTTTTTGCTAATAAATGATCGTTTCCATAATAAATATTTATGGAATTTGTGAACACATAATGAACATAAAAACATTTTTTTTTTTTACTTTTAATAAATATGTATGCAAGATTTGTCTCATGGACGTCAAAAGTCCCTCAGTTATATATTGACCCATATAACTTGCATGTGTAATAGTTGTAGGCTACTGAACAGAGTAAATAATGAAATATTTCTCTCTGAAATGCAGTAGAGTACAAGCGTAAATATATAGCATTACAGGCAAATACTTATGTAGCTTACAGATACTACTCTTTTTGGAAGCTGATTTAATCTGTGATTTTTATGTGTCATCACTGAAATTTAAATACTGTATTTGCTTCCATAGAGGCTGTTGTCATTCAGTAATTCATGATCTACCTGGATTTACTTTTGCCAAACACTCAGCGGTGTTGCTCAATAGATGAGTCATTTACACCTTTTACTAGGGACATGATCTGCAAAACCACAATTACAAACCACTTATGTCACCTTTGCCAAATGAATGCTGAAGAGGTTTGCAAAACATCCACCAATTTATTCCCATTTGAAATGCTTTCACTTTGCAATACAGAGGACACAAACAGATTTTTTATGTTTTTTTTTTAATTAAGTTACACTGATAATGTTGTATAAATGCCAACAGATGCAAGATGTGCAAACCTTTGAGAGGTAGAAACGATGGCGCAATATGGCACAGGTTGAGATGTGAGGCAACACACTGATACAGGAGATGCTACTGTATGAGCTGTTTAATACTGTGAGGAGGTGTAATAGCAAATACAACGATGGGATATTAGTGGAGACTGAACTAAGGAACACCTTAAATGTTTAAATAATTGTTGGATTTGCTCACAGATCACAGATTTGGCCTTTTGTTATCATGTTGTTAAAGATTAAAGACGGTCAGTAGAGTTTTATAACTTAAAAAACTGTTTGACAACATGATAAAGGACAAGAAATACAATAATCTGGGCAGTAAACGTTCAAAGTAGAAAAAAAATCATTAGCTGAAAGGAAACCCAGCTGCAGCCTATCAGTCTTGGTTTGTTTCATAGATGTGGATTGAAATAAGTCGGCTGGACGAATCCATTGGACATGAAGGGATGCAGGAGCCCTCCAGTGGATGAAAGCGGAACACCACCGGCCGTGTGGAAGATCACATTCCCAGAGCTGAAGTTGGAGAAAGTCTGGTGGAAGCTGGCGGAGCTCGACCCACAGGGGGCCTGGTTAGGACTGACCAGGGAGCTGGAGCCGGGCTGCAAGGTGCTGTCCACCCCGGGGTTCTGCTTTTTCCACTTGGTCCTCCTGTTCTGGAACCAGATTTTCACCTGGGTCTCGGTCAGACTTAAGGACAGGGCCAGGTTTAGTCTCTCGCACACGGACAAGTAGCGAGTTGCGCGGAACTTGTTCTCCAGAGCCACCAGTTGTTCGTAAGTGAACGCTGTTCTGGCGCGCCGCGGTTTGGCGCAGGCCGCGTCCGGGCGCCGACGCTTGTGCGGTGAGTGGTCCGGCAGGGGGACGGTTGACTCCCGGTCCGCGTCCTCCTGCTCCCCGGTCGGGCAGGGCTCTGTGTCGGGTTGTGGGGAGAGCAGGAGGGGGTCACCAACCGCTGCAGGGTGCTGGGAGAGCGCAGAGTGGTCATCTCCTGTCTCATCTCCTGTGGAGAGAAAGGAAGAGTTATGGAAGATTCAGCTTCTAATGGGTCGATATGAGTCCTATTACTTCATTTTTACAAAAATAAAATAAAACTGTAAATGGTTTGATAGGTTACAGAACTATTTAAGAGCCAATTTCAAGGCCAAGAGTTAATTTTGAAGGTGAACAATCAAGGACACGCTTGGTTGCAGTGGTGGTTAAAAGTTACAATATTTTCTGAAGAATTGGAAAATAATATTCTAATTTTAATAAATGAATACTGTAAATTGTGTTTTTATCGCGTATCTGTTTGACAAAAAGATAAATAAATGCCCCTAAGGGAACTAAATTTTCAGTGGTGCTGAAGAACAGCTCCTGACAAGACAGAAATCGTGCGTCAAATCCAAAAGTTGAAGGCCCGATGAAGAAATGTGTCCTCGTGATCCTCTTTATTCAGTTTGAACACACAAGGCCTAAAGTTGACATCTGCAAAGTGTTTGATTAGGATCCCGAGCTCGTCGAGGCGGAACGAAGCATCGGAGGAGGGAAAGACTTGGTCACTAATCCTTAAATAATTTATAAACCGCACAGCGCCTCAAATGTCATGTTGCGGAAAGAAATCCCGTCTAAATCCAGCTCCGCCACCTCAGCCGTGACGTGCTAATGGAGTTTCATATTTGCGAGCGGATCAATAAATGTCATCTATTTAAAGGGAAGTTTTAATCGAACGATATTTAGGATCAGACATGGATGGGGTGTGAAGTTTGTACCTGCAAGGTGCTGGAGGGAGATATGCAGGATGCAGTAATGGGATATCGATCAAAGCGCGCACAGGCATCCTCAATGGGACGATTTAAACAATTATCTAGCCTGCCTGTCCCAATGCCAATCACACGCTGGGGCTTTGGGAGCAAGCCTTTGTGGCTTCCTTGAAAGGAAACGCAGCCTTGGAAATTAAGGGAAGGTCATACAGAGATGGCAATAAATCTGATAGAAAGCGTCTCAGTGTTGTGGTGTTTAGTCTGAACCAACGGCAAAACTTTTCTTTCTTTTTCTTTTTTCCTTTTTTTTGGTAAGATTTCAAAGCAAAGATTTATTTTACTCCTGAGCTCTGATTTTGCAGTGTTTGGACATGACATTTATATATTTAGATATGCATTTGCTGACATGTCTGGCTTTAAATAAAATAATTCACTTATGCAAACAACACATAAAAAGCAATTTATTGCATTGCACTGAATAATATATATTTAAAAATGTTTTCTTTACCTGCTTCTGTGCGCTCAACTCTGAAGTCTCCGGTTGCTCTGCTGTCCGACTCCAAACTTGTTTTCTCTGCATTTGGCACCAAAAACTTCTCCTTCACGATGGAAAGTTCGTTCACCCTTTTGCTGTTGAATTTGTTCGGATCCAATATGTCAATAATAGAGAAGGAAATCTTATGACTGGACGTCATTGTCACTCTTTGGGCTCCAGCATCCTTCATACGGAAAGACCCTTAAAGACGGAAAAGCGACCGCTGTGCGTAATTACGCGTGTGGAGAGCAACTTCTCATAGTTTCGTCTACTTCTCGTCTCCAGGCTTCATCAGACCGGATTAGCGGTGATGATCCCTTCCAGAGTGAATGTGGGCTTCGCTCCTCTGCTTCTGTCTGTCAGTCTTGCGGCGTGAATCAGATGACCGGAGCGCGGTCTTTAAAGCGTCTGTCCCCCCAGTCTCTCATCCAGACACGTGACACAAACACTATTAGTGTTTCACACGACCACCTAATGGGCTCAAAGCATTCGCCGATAATCACCCATATCATTAAATTCAATAATTCACGACTTGAAAGTAAATTAGGCACAGATGGCACCTGATTCATATCAGACATCGTCCTGTCTGCCCAAATTGGAGTCTTTTGGAGGCGTCAGTGTCCGGAAGGGGATTTTTGTGTCCCCTGAGAAACAAACTTTCTTTTAATAGAAGCCAAACTGCTGTCTGTTTGTACTGTTACACCACTGACTGTTTATGGAAATGTTGCAGCATCAAAAACTCCTATTTGTACAATAATAAAAACCTTTTATGTTTAAACTTTCTATATATAAATACATTGGCATTTGACATGTAACTGTGTCAGTAACGAATCATACACCTTGATATCCACCTATAATGATCAAAGTGATATTTAAGTATTGATATAATATTAAATAGCTCTGGGTGATTATTATTTAGTGGTATTATGAAGATATTGTCATTTATTAACATTTTGGCTCTGATTTAAACCCCTAGTTTTACCATTTTTACTAATTCATAATTGCAGGTGTATTATTTAGCTGTTAAATTATTTATATTCCCACTACAGCAGTTCCAGAATATTTAGTGCAACCTTTCAGTGCACTAAAATACATTACATAAAGTTTAATGACAATAATGAATGCTTGAAATGGCAAGATTTGTTGTCTTTTAATCTGTAGAAATCAGTATTTACTTAATTTTCTTTGCTGTGTTACAGTAATTTACACTTGCTTATCCGAGAAAACTAAATAAGGATGCATGCTTTGGGCAGACTTAAAGGATCCATGATGCATCACTAATCTATATGCTTCTTTAAAGCCTCCAAAGCCATATTGCGGGCACAGAATAAATGCAGCTGATTGGTTTCTCACCTAATGTGATAGATTTATATTCACAATCAGTCGGCTCTCTAGTCGTTGCGATTAGTATTCAATATAAAGTGACATAGGGTTGTTTAAAGCTTGATGCCTGGTGATGGCTAAAATGGTGAAACCAGCACAGGATCAATATTCTCAGCAGGTGTCCAATACAGATAAAACCTGATGGCTTACAGACAGTCATTTTGGATACTGGGAGGCTAAACCAGCAACTGCAACTGCACAGACAGACTCATTTGAAGCTTCCCTTAGTCCTTGAATGACCTAAATAAGTCTAGTTTATTTACACTTTCAGTTTCTCCTCAATTTGTAATAATAATTTTGTGTTTTCTAGGATTATGCTAGGTCCAAATTGGTGATAAAAGCGTATGTTTTTTCTTCTGCAGGCTGTGGTTATTAACATATTTTACCATCTAAGTCTGTGAGGTCTGTGCTGAGTGTGGATGAGACAGAAGGCTGTCCAGTGGTGGTGACATGGGAGATCTAATCATGTTTACACACTGTTAAAAGCCTCCCATACACAATTTCCTGTGTTACTTACACAGTTGAAGGTGATTGTTCTGCTATACGTGGAGGTTTAACTGCTGCCCAGTCACAGTCTGCTGGACTGGTCTGCAGTTACATAGTCAAACATTTGTTAAAGCCGCCACTACAGGGTGTCTGCATGTCAGCATTTGCATGTGTATGCCGCTTGCACGGCCATTACTGTAGTCGCTCCATATGAAAAGAGGCCGCTGCACACTGGAGGTTTACAACTTCCTACGAGAAAGCCCAGTGGCCGGACATCTGTTTGCGTGGGTCAGCGGGACAAAGAGACGAGCCCCGAGGACAAAGAGGCCTTCAGGTGGACTTCAGAGAACGGGAACGGCAGCTGGCTCAGTTCTGAGTCTGTGCCGACCGGAGCAAGACTTCAGAGAGGAGGAGTATCCCCTGTCCAACACCGCAGGGAGCCGAGGAGACACACTTCCACCCGAGACCCCCCTCCAGGGTCAATAAAGTCATCACATCACAGGGAGGCTGCCCCCAGTCTGCTAAACGTCAGATAATTTGTCTAATGGCAGGAGTGGCATCATGAGCTGCAGTTCTACTCACAGACTGTAGTGTATATTGTTTTCCCTGAACTCCACCAGAGTCTCTGTGGCTCTCCTGTAAAGTGAGACTCAAACAAAGGATCAGCAAGTGTCTGGTCAACCATTAAGGAAGCTATGATGTCCTCTGTGTCAGATTCCTCAACTCTGAAGCTGCTGTGTTTTCGAGAAGATGAAGAAATATTACTGAAGAATATAGGTGTGATTTTTCATGTTTTTATGCATAACTGCACATTTAATTCCTGTTTGACAGCTTTAGTGGAGTTTTTTGTTCGCTTCCTTTATTTTGGGGCAACTTTTACACCATTACAAGAGGTTCAGTAGGAGAGATATGACCGGAAAATGTGCATTCGAGAGAGATTTTGGTGACTTTTTCCTCAAAGTTTTGGATAATACTTCAGTTTATGTCCAAATAATAGCAACTCTACAGAACATTCCCATCAGCCTCCACTGCAACTTCTGTTTAGTGCTAATTTGCAAATGCTATCAAGCTGGTACACAAAACTATGATGCTGAAGATGTAACTTTATTTCTACCAAGTATTGGATTGTTAGCACTGTCATTGCAAAAGTTCTGACATTAGTATTTAGCATGCCTGCTAGCACAGCTTCAGAGCTGCTAGCAAGCTGCAGACTCTTCCCTATCGCTGCATTCAAGTGTTTTTGACTTGTAACTGGAATATTTTCGACACATTAAACTAATAAATCCACATTGTCCTTTTTGCACCACCCGTGTTTGCTCAGTATTTATAATCTGACTTTGATTATCTGACAACAGAAGTTATTTTTGGCAGTTGCAGATTTTGGAAGCAGTTTCTGCAAGTAATCAATGCAACTTTGACTGTTAAATGGTAACAGATGCATTATTCGAGTTGTAAATTCTCTGTAATATAATTTGCATTATGTGCTGACATTAAAGGGTCTCTGGTTCTCACTTTATTGTTGGTATTTTAGTCCTCAGACTGTCATCATAAAAAACTTCTTCTCTATAAGTGATCAACAGTGTTGTGATTTGCTCATAAGACTTCCTGGAGTGTGCAAGAAGTTTGCATGTTGCATTCTGTGCTGACTTCAGATCTTTTGATGGCATTATTTGGAACACATTGTGAGCATTTATGGTTAGTAGTTCATGCAAAACCTCCAGTTTGGTCATTTGAATGCCGTCTCTAGTTTGTCTTTTAATCTGAACACAGTGGCAGTTATCTCACAGTATTGACTTCTGCTGCTACGTTTGCTGCTACTTTATCTTCACTCGGAAGCAGCTGGCATCGATGTGTGCCAGTGTAGATCAATACAGTACAATCTTCCTTAACGGGCATAAAGCTTCTCTGTTTTTTTGCCAAGGCTCCCCCATGTCTGCGGATGTTACCGGCAGCCAGGCCTCCTTTCAGTTAGACCTCTGTGTTTGTTTGACTCTCTCTGACAACAAGGTCAGTGGCATTGCCCAGTAATTGTCCTAACGGCCTGTATACCTGTTGGGTGGAGGCGAGTAATGAGAGTTTTTCATTACAGGCGGGACGGGTGAGTGCGCCTGGCAGATGCTGACAGGCAGCAGATGTGTAAAGTTGGGGGTGATTTGTAAAGGGGTCAACTGCATCACAGAGGAGATGGAGGGCGATGCGGGGTGGGGGTAAATTATGCTGAGGGACACTGTCAGTCATACCGCACCCCTGTCACAACAAGGTAAAGGTCAGTTCAAACATCGGCGTTGTCCGCTAACATCCAGAATGTCGTGGCTGTGTCGGCAAAGTGGGCAAACTTACTTCCACATACCGACGGCAGGAGTTTAGCTCAGAGGGTAGCAGTGTGTTTGGATAAGATTGTCACTGTAAAACTGCCCTTATAGTTTGATTTATATCATGCATTTTGATGCACAAAGCTAGATGGGATGGGAAGTGTGGATTCGGTTACGACATAGCTGTGGGTGACACAAAAGATCAGAGCACTTGAGCTTATTTCCATTGCTAAGTAAAATCATACAGAAGTTAAACAGGTGACACATGGCAGCATCCTCCCAGTGCACAAAGCCAGTCTTATATCCTGGCTGGACTCTAAATTGTTTATCCTGTAAATGAGGCTACAGAGGTGTTTTGGCCTGCGTGTCTTGTCCACACAAAAACTTCAGTTGCAGCCACAGGGAGGTGAGCAGAAGAGAGAGTACATAATTAGAGCGACCAGGAGGACACAGGCGCTGAAGGCTGCCGCTGCCTGTTTTCCACGAGGCTGAGGCCTACTAGTAATGGCTCTGGCATCTGCAGCGAGCGCACTGTCACTCAACGCGAGCATCGATTAGCCATTGTTCTGAGAAGGTCACATCATAATTCATTAACAATAATTAGTCCCGCAGTGCCACCTGCACTCCTTCTCTCAATTGCCCTGTTAAATTACGAGCAACCATCACGGTTCACGCGTGGAACAATGAAGATGTATCCGCAACGTAAAGGCAAGAGCTATTAGTTACATTATTTAAATGGACCCGTTTAAACCTGGGGAGCTGTCTTTATGAAGGGCAATTAGGCACTAACCGTAATTGATAATTCGCGCTAATTACAATTAGGAAATATAAATAGTGGGTGTGGGATTAATCATCGTTGTGGTTAAGCAGGGAGCAGCCATGGTGCAGGCTGGGTAGGTGTGATGGAAGGCAATGGATTGTGCTCCATTCATCTCCATCTAGCGCAGAAACAGATTGTGTTTGTCCCTTTATATTTTTCCATTGACCGTTATCTCTGTTTTGTTTCTGTGCCCTTGCTAAATAGTTCATGAGGTTGTGAAACTGTGAGGCTGGAGTTAGTGAAATGCAGAATGAGCACAGTGGCTCTTTGATGGTGGATGTTACTGGGAGAAGTGGTGTCTTTTCATCCGTTCCCAGTGTAGAATGACATTAAAGCCTGGCAAAGGTAGTTCATTCACTTCCAGGCAAGATTTAGTTTAGTTTTTAGTGATGTTTTACCATTACACGTTTTTACAGAAGGTCTTTTTAGAAGATATCATGATTAAAAAACAGAATATGTCCTTTTTTTTTCTTTTTTTATGGCTGCGTTTTGTATTAATGTAAGAATGTATTTCCATTCATCTGATGAACAGAAATAATCTCAGTAAAGATGTTGCTACTGTTGCGTTTGCAGCACTTTTGTATATTTTCTCTAAGTTTTAAAGCTATACTCAGTCCATGTGTATGTGAACACAATTTTCCTAACTGATACTGCAATACATTTGTTAAATACTCTCCTAAATCACAGCTTTGTTTGACAATCCGTATTAAAATTAAGTACCTAAAAATGTTATTTGACATTTTGCTGGATAGTTAATATGAAGTGTAAATACACAATACATACAGAACTTGTAACTACATTTCATTGTTTGCATGCAATCTGCAATTAAGCCCACTTTTATACTAACTACAGTGTATTTTTTAGATTTTATGCACCTTATTTTAGGGGCTAATTGGCATCACTCAGGTTAGTTTAACAGTCAGCAGAAGATGCTTTGGGAACACTCTTGGGATTTTTCACATCACATTTCCACTCCACCTCTAATTAGATGAAGGTCACCTCCTCTGACCTTTGAACTTGGTATCTGAGCCGTCGGGATGAAGATGCATCCTCTAATCTGGCACATTCACTCACTTTACGGTGCCTGATGCCACGATCATGTGACATAAGGAGATGTAACCCTTTTCTCTTCAGAAACAGACTCAGCCTCTTGTCTTGTTGTTATGCAATGATAAGATTAAACCACATTACAATTTGTCACTACGCCAAAGGAGACACTGTTCCAAGCCACCCGTGGATGCATGCATCTGCAATCTAAACAAGTGCACTGATAAGTTAACGTGCACGTCGCCTTTGTCTTTGATCTAAGAGGAGGCTGATTTAAATACAAATACCGAGCTGTCTTAGCTGAGCAAACAAACGAATAACGACCAGCTTCTCTGGCTGGTATGTCGGCATGTTGACTCAGATGTGCCCCCATTAGACTTTATTGCTTTATTCACAGGGGATTTGAATTAATCATTGGTGTTTGAGTGTGTATGTATGTGTGTGTGTGTGTGTGTGTGTAGTAAGAGGTGGCTATATTCTGCACTGTCATATGCAGATCCCAGCTTCATACATATGGAATATACAAGAAAAAGGGAGTATTTGGTAAAAGTGGCACCATAAAGTGAGGTGAAAAAACAATTATTTATGATAATGAGGTAATCATTTGCCATTCCTCACTAAGCAGGGCACCAGTTGACCTAATTCATTATCATTGTCTCTATATTAAAATGATCTTTGTGAAGTGTTCCGTACCTTCACTGTGAACGCTCTCCAAGTCATGTAATTGTGGTTCATGTTCTTGCAGGAAAGTTTGTTTTAAATGTGACACAGGCCAGAAATGCTTCCTTATTTCCCATCTTTAACATTATGGTCTTCAAACGGGGCCCCTGCACCAGGAGGCCCCCGCTGTCGCTGGCAGCCGGTGGTAATTGCTACAGTGAGAGCTGGATCAGTGGAGCTGCTCTAATCAATAAAGCCTTCATCAACCATTTCCCCTGATGATTCTCCCTCATTTCTTCCTTAATTGTTCTTTTTCATCAAACAAGGTCTGTGCCGTGAGCGTGTGTGTGTGTGTGTGTGTGTGTGTGTGTGTGTGTGTGTGTGTGTCTGCCGTTGTGTGTTTGTGTGCTCCCAGGAGCGCCCTCCCTCCATGGACTGCAGCTAACAGATTGCTAATGGAAGGTGGGCTGGAAACAGCCGAGGGAACCTTTACCTCCCATAACTAGACTGTGACCTCCATAGGAGAAGGATTACTGTTGATCCAGGCTGAAGCTTCCCCAGAGAAGCTTCGCTCATGACACTGGGCATGACCACCGCCTCAAATAAGACCTAAATATGTTCCTGAGAGGTTGCAGCTGTGTTGTACTTTAACCCGGAGCAGTAAACAGGAATATAGTGGCAGTACTGACAAATGAGATCCAATGCTCCTTATTAGCTTAAACACTTAGCAGCATTAGATTTAAATAAATGCACTGGCACATGTGAAATATGAGAAAAGCACTGGTAGAATGTAAGCAGAACCTGATACCTATTATTCATATTCCATCCTGTAAAAGGCTTATTTGCCACCCCAAAAAAAATATATATGTTTTGCCCTACGTGACTCTATTCCCATGCAGTTACTTTTGGTTTTATTTGTGCTGATTATCAGATATCAAACATAGAAATTTCTGCTGCCATCACAGTCTTCTTCCAAGCAGAATTATTACAGCTAATTAGCAGACATTTTCAAATAGACTCTCTGCAAAGTACAAATAAATTGAACTGAAGTACAAAAAACTGAACTTTTATCACTGATTTTCAAGGACATTTTCTAGAAAATATCTGTGGTTGTTCAGGTGTTGATAAAAGAAGAGCAAAAAAAATGTTTTCAGTTTTGTAATTTGGGTGAACTGACTGTTTATGGAAACAGTTTTAACACAGATATAAGACATACGTGTTAATTAAAGTTAATATGCCACACATTCAACTTTCTAAAAGCAGAATCAAATCAACTTTGAATCATTTAGAGCCATCTTATTGATTCGATTGTTGTCTTTCCAGCTAACATGGCTCCCCAACACACAGAAAAATAGTATTTAAAGTATTATTTTCATTCTAAATGTGTTTGTAAATTTGTTTTATAAGCATAACTTCTCTCAAACATGTCTTACAGTTTTCATAGCAGCCCCCTACTGCCCCGTAACCTTCATCCTCAGACCGTTTTGCCCCGTGACTGCCAAAGAATCGGAAATGATTGCTGTTTAATTGTTTTCCTTTAGCACTTATTGCCCTTCTGTGCTAGTAAAACGGTTTGGGTCCTCGCCTTCCCCCAGGGGGAGGAGTAGCTGGCTTTCATAAGGCGTTCCCCCCCTTCGGTTGTCTGGCTCTGCAGGCATCACTGCCCATGTGGAGCATCCAGCAATCAACGGACCGACTCTGGCGCAGAGGCTAGAAAGAGCCGGACGTTTTACAGCTACGACACCTTATTCCACTTTTGAAACTGACAATCCACAACCCAGGAAGGTTGAAAAGTTTGATCAAAAGAGGTTAAAGAGTTTCCAGTTTTTCAGAAGTCGATGCACATTAAGAATTCTTCACAAAATACCATAAATTATCTTGTGAGTCGTCAATAAATGTGGGAAGTTGAGCTGAGGATCATCTGCAGGAGGTGCTGTGGGTCATTAACTGCTCTTAATAAGATAAGACTAGACAGTCCTTGAAATTAAAATGAACTGCCATCACTTTAACCTTATTGATTTCAAACCTGCAGCATAGAACAGGGAATAAAGTATCAAGAATAAGTCATTTGGCAAACTTCTAAGATCTCTGTGTATGTCCTTCAGTCTTTCTCAATTCGTTACTCATATTTCCTCGGCATGCTTACATTAGATCCAACCACTGAGGAAACAGGAAAGCTGTTGTTATAACTGTGGTTTTATTTGAAACCATAATCTTCTGAAAATGAGTCCCCAAGAGACTAAAATCCATTCCCTGTGAATCTCAAACAAAAATACAGCACAAGTGCAGATGGCAATATTATTTAAATGATAAATTATTTTCTTGTTGGACATTGTCTTGTATTATCCAATATGATCCCTAAAAAAACACAATAAAATGACGAGAAAATTAATTCTGGGATTGTTTAGGAATAATCATTTGGATAAAACATGCAAAACTAGGCTAACTTAGCATGGTTATCGCACATTTGTAATGAAATAAAAGGTCTAATTTTGCCATTAGAGCGCACCTACTGATGGGATTAATGCTGCAGTGGCTCTCTGCCATAATAATAAATATGTTCTTGATGAATCTGTCCTATATGAAGATTTATGAAACCTTTAGGGTTGTTGACTTACAGGGCTTTATTGAGAAAATTAGATTTGAGTTGTCTAACAGCCGGCCCACTCATCTCCTCAGTAAACTGCCGTAGATTGTGCCGCTGTGGGTTTTATCGACATATCCCATTTCTGAAGTCTTCACGTTTTACGACCATTTCCATAAATTCTGCCCGGGACAATCTCCGCCTCTCTGTGGGGCTGATGGAAAGATCATCTCGGGGCTGTAGTTTGACGCTTCAGCACCCTCTCACATTCACACACACGAACACACACATATATATGTTTATATACTACGAGCTGTGAGGCTCCCTCTATCTCATGACCAGAGATGCCCCCCTGCTCAGCGATGGAAATGATTCAGACTCTCCCAAACGTCAAGGGAGAGGACGCTGAGTGTTGAATGAGTTTACAGATGATGAGAGTCTTAGTTCAGGTCAGTCTGTATTTACAGCTCAATCGCTTAACGGAGCAGGCCTCTCTATTAGACCTCGATCTATCTGGCTGGGTGACAGTCAGCAGCAAATAGGGCAGTTTAAGGGACAAGCAGGGCAACTGCTTGCAGGGCAGCGCTCTCAGTGGGGAGTTGCTCAATTTCCCTCCCGTCCCCGCTCCGCTATTAATCCATTTACGGCAAATATTAAGTAATTGGTCAATTACAGGCCGTGCTCTTCATTGGAAAAGATGTGCTGATGTGGCTAAATTGGCCATTATAAACAGATTCCACCGGTTGTGTTCTGCTCAATTTTATCTTGGTTTGCATAGTTGAAAAAACCTGCCAGATCTAATCCCAGCTTAGTCCAGTTTGTCTCAGTTACCAGACGATCAGCGGAATCATACTTCTGAACACATATGGTATGATGTTTTGTTGATTTCCTCCAAGCGCCGTTAAAGTCAGAGCGGCGTGAAAAGGGAAATTTAAAACATTTGTAAATATACACATGAGGACAATCTGGTCCAGATGCTTTAAAGTGTTGATTCATCCAAATTACACACAGAAAAACACATTTTCCTTTGTCTCCATACAGTTTATGTTGATCCACGATACATGAACACCAAGCTAGCAAACAAACGAGCCCAAAGGTCAAAGGTTAAGGTTTTTCCTTTAATTCGTCACCATTCTAAATGTGGTGGCATCAGTTATCATTACATTATGACACCAGAGTAATTGTTTATTCAGTGAGTTATTTAATCTGAAATAATCAATTTCAGATTCAGATCTTCTTGTGGCCGTCAGGATCTGTCTCCATCATTTTAGGGCATCTTGCATTTGGAGAGTAATGTTGTAAAACCCTTACTGTTGTACCATTCAGACTTTTAGAGGCAAATGAGCGGCAGTGCTTTTTGTAACTATGGTTTTCCAAAACATTTTGAGTTTTTTCAAAATCCAAATACTCTTTTTCTTGTAAGGAAATCCACACAATTTACTTCCCACATGCTGGAGTGAGCTGCTGTTTGTTATATTTTGTGTGTCAGAAGAGGGAGCTGTGAGCCTAAAGATCTCAACGTTCCTCTAAGTCTTGGGGGTTTGATCACCTACGTAGATTTAAAATGAAACAAATGGCATTGGGGGGAAAAATGCCAACGTCAAAGTGCAGGAAGAAGAAAAAACACAGTTGAGATTAATCATTACTACTTCAGAAAAATATCACCAAAAAAGATTTACACTGTTAAACATTTACATGTTAAGTTACAAGAAAAAGCCATTATAAAACAGAGATGAATGTAAATATGCTATGAAATAGGAAAGCTATAAAATTAGAGAAAAGGTTTCTCATAATTAAAGACCTGAATCTAATATGTGATTTAGAAAATAAAAGCTAAAACTGATCTATGCTTCGTTAAGATGTTTATGATCTTAATGGAGTTTTGCTTATGTGTTCTGATTTGAAAAATTATAATAATTGAAAAAAAAAGAAAGATTTATAGATAATAAGGTTCAGCCAGTTAGTTTTTTGACACTCTTTCTCATCTGATCTCCACCCATAAATAACCTTTTACAATAGGAGCATATAAACTCCTAACTCATTCACTGCCTGTGCAGTTTTTGGGGGTAAATGTGTATTTAAATATGACTGGAAACATGGAACTCATCACCTTTGCTCATATTGAAGTAAAATGGTGCCATCTGCTGGCTCTGCTCTGTAATGAGCTGCTGTACTAGTAGAAACTGGTGACTGCGGTGTTTTCCTACAAATTACACATTTGTATTGATTGACTTTATTATTTTATCCACTGGGTTCAGTCTTAACATGCCCAGTGTTTGCGGTTGTAAAACCTTACAAGTCTAAATGTTGCTAAAACATGTGGTGCCTTATATGTAAGAGTGTGTGTGAGTGTGTGAGTGTGTGTGTGGTTCACAGGGAGGCTGCTGGGTGTCGTTATTAAATATGAGCTTTTATTTTCAGCACAGCGTGTTCCTCGGAGAGAATGAAAGGTGTTGTGCAACAGTCTGTGAAATGATTATCGGCCTTAACAAGGACCGTTAAGAGATGAGCCGGGTCAGGACGGGGTTATCGCAGGGAATAAACACACACATGCACACACAGCCTGTCACCTGTGTTTGTTGAACATTATCAGCATCATTCTGGGTCATTTCGGTTGGCATTTGAAGGAAGGTTAACTGCTATATTGTTGCTTGAGCCGCACACACACACACACACACACACACACACACACACACACAAACACACACACAGCTGCCATGCTGAAGAGTCAGTGCAGCTCTCCACCCTGCTTCATCTATCTGCCGCCACAAAGGCTCTGCTCAAGTTCAAAGCCGTGGGGAGTCTTTGACTGCGTATCCCTGACAGCTGCCTCTCGGCCACGGTGTTGAATAATCATCGCTGGGCTTATTGGTTTGGTTATGGCTCCTCAAATTTCCTGTCCTTCTGCCAGATAGGCATCTAGATGGCTTTTTCCAGGAACACAGTGTAATAGAATGGCATTTCATTACATTCTCAGTAAATATATTTTGTTTCTGTGTACATTAACTGCGTGCTCGAATGCAGTTTGTACATGTGTGTTATTCGTTCAAGGCCCAGATGCAAAAGCTTTGGTTCATTGCATAAATACTTAGGTGCTGCCCAACCCAAACCTGTTTATGTCTCGCTGCTCTGTGCTGCAGATGAAGGCCAGCTGATTAGTTCATATTGTTTTACCAAGTCAGAAGCTTGAGCAGTTTGCTCGTTTAGCATTATGCTCTATGCATGCAGAAACTATTAGTGCAATTACATACTATCTATAATTGCCATCCTGATTTTCCATACTGTCATTTTGCTATTGCAGAGAAAAGAGAGATCCCTCCTCTGTTTTTCTTCTGTGGGTACCTTCTAATTTTTTTCCTTTTTTTTGTGCAGTAGATCCATATCAAGGCTCTAGGGTACATTTGTGATTTATGATATTGGGCTATATAAATATGCTCATATGGCAGATTGGATGATTGATGGAATAGATATCCATTCACAAAGATGAAACCAAAAACTAAAGTAGAAGGTTACACTCACAGTATATCATGTGGATCTGAAGCGCGGCTCTAATTTGAAAAACATTTCCAACCATTTCTGCAAATCGTCGTTCCGAGTCAAATCAACTGAGTCCGTTTGTCTGTGGATGTTTCCCAGACTCATCTACAAGAAGTTGCACAAGACAAAGCAACTCAGTGTGTTTCCTTTTTTTTTTTATCTTGCATGATTTATCTTGCTTTATCTGAGGAGGGAGTGCTGGAGAAGATAGCCAGGTTGAGACACTGTCTGCATTTATCTGACACACACACACACACACACACACACACACACACACACACACACACACACACACACACACACACACACACACACACACACACACACACACACACACACACAATAGGCCAGGTCTCATAAAAACTCATCATTTACACATTTACACTAGAATTACACATGATTTAATTTAACATCGGTGTGTTTAATAGCTTAATAAATCATTTGCAGCAATGATGGCTCAACTTTTATTTCATCATGTTTCAGCATTACCTGGAGCTGAGGCTGTGGTAAACAACAGAGAAGAGTGACATTTATGTCATTAATTAAGTTTGTGCTTTTAGATAGTGTTGAAATCAGCTCTGTGACTGAGCAAACATTCAACATAAACACATTCACAGTGGAAAACACACGCTTTTCTCTGGTAGATTTTGCATCCATACAGTCCTGTAGTGTGCTTTTGCTGCAATAGAAGGAAAGATTGCATCATAATTAGAATTTAGTTGACTTATTATTTAGATATTTCAGGCTCATTGTGTCGCAAAGATACACAGCAAAGCCACATCATCGGGAAAAACTCAAATGGTCGATGCCAAACATTCTCTTTTTTCTTACACCTTCACACTTCAGTGCTCTGCACACATCTTATTTTTACACTTGGCCTTAATTCAAATACATTTAAACGAGAGATCCTGCATGGTTCATGATTTGTTCGCTGCGTCCTCCTCCACATCCCTTCCTGATAAGTGCTGGTTTCCTGCATTGTTGCATCAGTCTTCCAGGCAAGCAGCTACAGGGCCCCAGACAACTGTGCTAATTACACTGCACACACGCAACCAAACAAAAGAGAAAGCTCGAATGTCTTCTCATTGTTCTCTGGCGGCCTCGTCATCATCGCTGAAGATTTTTCTGCTTTTAGGCCCAAAAAAATCTGCACACAAAGACGACACAAAAGTGAGGTCTGTCTGATTTCCCAGAGTGAATAGGTTATTTTGTACTCACTGACTGGAATGGTTTCTGTGCCTTTTTGTAATCTTAATTCTGTCTGAATAGTTTTTTTGTCTTGTTTGGCGACAATACAGCTTCTTATGCGGCTTTAAGATCAGAATCTTCTCCAACAATAAAAAGAAAAAGTTGGCTGCCTGTGCATTCTGTCATCGGCCCTTTTATGACAGGAGTTTTGTGTTGGTGATAGCGACAGCCCTGTGGCTATAGTAAACACAGACAGACAGACAGTGGCAGAACTAGATTCTGTGGAAGTGTTTCTCGACGGCGGTTATGGGACACTGCCAGAAATGGAGCATGTGCTCACAGAAGTGCAAGAACAACAATCGCACAATCACGCATATGTAGTAACAGGATCTGAGAAGTGTTACTTCTTCTGTCGCAGCACGTCTTCTCACGGCAAACATTCACAAGATGACGGACATCATCTTTCACACGCAGGCTCGTCTTCTGCACACAAATGCGAGCAGTGAACACATTGTTACTGCAGGGATTTACATGTCATGTGTCTCCTCTGGCAGTGTTTGTTTAGTCGCACTAGCAGAGGCCGAGGTGTTCCTACAGGGACTCAAGTTCAGTGTCAGCGACCGCACTTTCACAAACTTCCACTTTTTAAAGATGATGTCAGTGCCGAGCTTGACAGTCTTCATACCTTGAAGCGCTCTTATCTTTGCCAGGTGTTATGAGTTTGTGTGGTGTCTTGCCCAATTTTGGTGGCCATATGTTTGTGAGGGGACTTTTTAATTCATGAGTGACCACAGTGAAGGAAATAATGCTTAAAACACATTGATCAGTTCACTTGAGTTTTGTGTCTTGTATTTTTGGCCATTCCAAACTTGTTTTGTGGCTTTGTGACTGCAAATGTGTGTTGTTTTGCTGTTTTTCCATATGTGTCTATGTGATCAGTGTTGGGACACTGGTTGATTAGGCTGAGTGGCTACAGCTGACGCACCTGCTGGAGTGATTGGTGACACTCCTTTAAAAGACAGACTCTTGAGCTGTTCAGATGGGCTCCGACTTCAGAGAACTGCACATCATATTTCTCTGTTCGTTTGAGAGCGGGTGTCAAATAGCTCTCTTGTGAGAAATAAAGCCCCTTTGAATTGTGTTTACACCCTAAGCACATTTATTTCACCCTCCCCTCCTTTTGTTTGGTTTTGTTTATTATAATTCTTCCAGCCATTTTGGCTGGCTTAGTGGGTGATAGAGGCAATCTACCTCTATCACCTTTCCGAACTCATTTTGTGACTTTTTGTTTGGTTTATTTGTGTTGGGGTTCTTTGTTTTGTTACGGTTTTCCTTTTGATACTTTAATAAAGTTTGGGGTTCTGGGTATTTTCCTGGGGTCCCGCTTGGGAAACGTAACACAGGAGTTAAACCAAGGTGGCACCCATTGTATCATCCTGTTCTCCCAGAGTAACTCATACCTTTGACCCCTGCAACTCTGGCTCATAAACACTCATTCCCCCCCACTCTCCTCCCAGAACAGACCTTGACTCAGGCACCCCAGGGGCCACCCAAAGTGAAAAGGCAGACACCCCACCCCCACATCTCCTCGCCCGTGACCCCCTAGGACCACAACAGGAACCACATTCTTTCCTTTGTGACTGCTCTTTCATCCTTTCTCCACCGCCAAAACACCAGAAATAACCTGCAAGGAGGTATTGTGCGGCCAAAAGACACGGGGGCCTTTTGTTCAGGCTGTGCCACGACGTGCCGATAAAGTCAACACATCGTTCTCCATCTTTCTCACTTTCTCTCCGTGAGTTTCTGCTTGAGGTGAGGCTTTTTTGTGTGTGTGAACGCATAGGAGTGACAGGTAAATTTGACCTAATGCATAGTTTGGTGAAGCAAATGCCCTTTAAGGCTTCATGATATAATGTGTTTATAGGTATGAGTGCTTAAGGAGTGTCAGTTGGTGCATCTCTCTCCTGTGAGCACAAGCTGTTCCCTTGAAACTCAGATAATTACATGTGCATTGAACACACCTAGTTTCATTTGTGCTTTTTTAAAATTTAACCTTTCTTTCCTTTCAGTTTGTACATGGACAGATCATGCCCTCTCAAGTGTGCTGCAACAGATTTGATGCTTTTGGCACGATGAAGGCAAAAACCTTGTTTAAAAAGTTGGGCACATGCAGCTGCTGCTCTTGTTGACCCAGAGGCAGCAGCAGCAGCAGTCAGGCAGAGTGAGACAGGATCTGACAGGACAAGACAGTATGAGGTGTGGTGTGTTTATCTTTTAGTTAGGCTTCCTTCATTACACACGCACTTCCTGCATTATAGATAACCCCTTGGAAATGCGGTAAACATAGCCCTGTTTTTTGCACCATGTTTTCATGTACATGGATGAGGATGTGGCCTTTGGTTTGCATAAATGCAAAGAAATCATTTGGGGAAATGCTTAACGTGGTTTCTGGCAGATGCATCAGTGGGAAGATGGACACCACTCTCATGTCTGCAGCAGGTTAGCTTAGCTTAGCTGAAAGACTGGAAATGATGGAAAACAGCACACCTGGCTCTGTGTATCTACCAGCACCTCTATAGCTTGCTCATTAAAGCAGTTATGTCTCATTTGTCCAGTTCATATTAAAAATGGAGCATAAAAATACCAATTTGCCCATTTACAAGGGGTTATGTGCGAACAGCTTCATGCAGTAACTTCCTGGAGTCGCTCCTGGTTGCCTGGCAATCGGTCCTGGCCAGGAAATACTCTATGACATAACTCCCAATAAAACAGTGAATTGTTATTTTTAGGCCAAGACAAGAACCGAGGTGGAGGCGTGTGATCAATAGTCTGTCATCCATCTGTTTTTTGTAAAATCTGCAGAGGAGAACTTCAGGAGATTTGGTAGAGAGGTGGAGAATTGGCCACAAGAAGAACTCCCTCAATTCTGGTACAGATCCAGGCTACTTTTGTTAAAATTCTGAGATACACTATCAGTCAAAAGTTTGGACACCCCTTCTCATTCAATGCTTTTTATTTGTTTGTATTATTTTTTACATTGGAGATTAATATTGAAGATTAACACTTTTTTGTTTTACAACATAATTCCATATATTCTTTTATAGTTTTGATGTCTTCAGTATTATTCTAGAATGTATAAAATAATTAAATAAGAAACACCAATTGATAAGATGTGTCCACACTTTTGACTGGTAGTGTAGGTCCTCATGTGATCTCTGGTACAAGATATATATAATGTATCTGGTATAGATTCAAGATTCAACAGTTTTTATTGGTTTTGTTTTATACAGAGTCAGACTAGCTGTTTTTACCTGTTTCTATCAGAATCAGAATCAGATTACTTCATTGTCATTCAGGCAGTTTACCTCAGAGATGCACTGCAGAATGAAATGACAATGAAGGGTCAGCAATAAAAACACACACCATTAAAAACAGCTGAGATAAAATAAAATAAATTATAAATACTGGCGCGGTAGGGCAGTGAATTAAATAAGTGAAAACGAGAGAATAAATCAGACGTTATTGCACATGTCCAAGGTAATTGCACTTGTGAAAGGCAGTAGAGTGCTAATGTTTAATATTTACAGTCCTTTGTTTTAAAGCTGTAAAGCTAAGCTAACCTGCAGCTTTATGTTTTAGGGAACACAGTAAAAGTGATATCAATCTTCACAAATATTCACTAGAAAATGGATAAGTATGTTCCTCAAATCTCAAAGTATGGCTTTACAATTCAAATGGTGAAAAAACGAGGTGGGGACCGTACCTAACTGAAAAAGCAGCTGGGTCAATATATGATTGTGGGACTTTGTCACAGGTATCATAGTTGACATTTTTGCTGTTTTCAGGCCTAAAATCAACATGGCCGCCTATAACCAAACACCACACTGCATTCTTAGAGAAACATTCCTCCAAAATATTATATATACAATTGAATAAAATTGACATTGAAAGTTATTTATAAAGGTATTGTAGTAACTGTTGACATGCGATAAATCAACAATTCGGACGGTTATTTAGTTGACATTTTATTGATATCCAGTCATTTTTTATTAATAAGTGATTGTTAATATGTAACATAATAAATAATTATGGAATTTGTAAAGACGCGATCATAATGAACATAAAAGCATTAGTTATTTTTTAACTTTTAATAAAAATGTATGCAAAATATATCCCATGGACTTCAAAAGTCCCTCAATTATGTGTTAACCCAGCTACAGCCTCACCAATAGAATTACATATTCAATAAGTCAGTGAATAAATTCACTAATAATCCTGGATATAACAGGCCACCAATGAAACTACTAAAGAAAAACTAATTGGCTGAGTAAGAGAGTAAGTATGCCAAATATTCATAATAGCCATTGCACTCTCAGAAACTAATCTACCTTCAGAGACAGTCTGGCTTCTTAATAGTGTTTCTCATGATTGCATCTAACTGGGTTACTCTAACAGAGTTATGACGTCTGCTTGTGTCAAACCAGGTTACTTGAGGGTGTGTGGGAGAAAGACTTCTCTGTGCCTGCTGATTTTTATTGAACACAAGCATTAGAGAAGAAAGAAGAAAGACAAGGGGGCGGGGAGGCATGCAGGCAGACAGATGGAGGGCAGAAACCTAACACCAGCCTGGGGGTGAGCAGGGCAAGACTAAAATGCTAAGGAACTGGTCTGATCAATGGCAGCTCAACTTATGTACTGTAAATCATTCATCATCTTCACTTCATTTATCAGAAAAGCAAACTTAGGATTGCCCTGATATGTTGTTTACCTATCTAGTGACAGTTTAAGGCTATAAATGCATGTAGAACTCTCTCTTTACGATTTCACAAAAGAAGGAAGAGTTGTTTTGTATCTCAGATCTCACCCTCTTTCATAAATCCACAATTTCCATGTCAACACTGAGTGCTTTTCCCTCTCTGACATTCTTTGTTGGACAAACACCTTTAGTAATCCAAAAGGCTTGGTGCCAGTAATGAAATAGTGTTCAGGTAATTCCAAGAAAAACATATACAGCAGTGTTTGCAGTCAGACTTTTGAGGAAAGTAAGAGTAACGGAAATGGTTGCTTATGTACAAAAACAAACTGTATCACAAGTTTGGAGGGCATCCAGTCATGAAATCAAAGGGACAGACACAGAAAAAGATGGAAAGTAGACTCATCCATCTTTGGATTCACTACTTGCACTTATCTGTCTGTTTTACTTTATCATCATCTCAGATAAAAGAGCATAAAATGCTTCAATTATACTGATGGAGATCCACAAAATGATTTCCTGACTCTGAAGATGGCCTAAACACAAAGCATTTTCAATTTTTTTGGGTTAACTTACACTGTAGAAAGTGTATTTGAGATTTAGCTGAAGTAAAGTACTGTATCTTAAAAAAAATCTTACTTCAGTTTTGACTTTTGGTAATTGAAGTTTACGTTTGTGGATTGTAATAAGTTGAAATTACATTTTGTCCCTTCAAACTGTAATTCTAATTTAAGTTTGAGTGCAAAGTTCAGGCCAGCTCTTCTTGTTGAGTGTATTTTCAGCTTTAGCAGGCAAAGTTTTATGCAAAGAAGTTGAGAAAAACTCATTTTACAGTGACTGCCTTGCATCAGACAGTATCTTAGTGGCTCGCTTATAAACAGAGCGAGGCATTTAGCAGCTAAAGAGACCGATATTTCATGCTAATGTTACTCTGTGTCTGCAGGACATGTAAATAGACAACTGTGTGCCAACCATTCACCGTGGCAATGTTAAAAGCTAATAAAGTGTCAGTTGCAGCTTGTTGAGTTGTCACTAGCTGGTTTTACCAGCTAATGCAGGGAAATGTTGCTTGTAATCCTTCTTTAAAATAAACCACGCAATAGTTGAGGCACCCGGCATCACAAGGAAGTGCTGTAGTTATTCTTCCTCCCTCAGTGCAGCAGTATATGAAGTTTTAACTCACATCCTCGGAGGATCACCTGCCACAACAACTGTTTCAATGACTGGCTGCCCTCCAAAATATGATGCATGGGAGAGATTTTTGTCCCATGTCCTGAACATTAAACCTCCTGAATTGGAGGAAGCTTTTAGTAAATATTTAGATACGGCTAAATTACAGATATGTAAAGATCTAAAAGCAGATCGACTGTGTTTATATGTTAATCTGTCCAAACAAAAAGTGTACGCTGTTGTTGAACATCCAGTGCGTTCGGCCTTTATGTCCCTGTGGCCACAGTTTTTTAAGTGGTGAGGCCACGGGGAGAGCAAAGCACAGACAGGACATATGACACAGATTTAAAAGCACTTTGCGGCTGGTTGTGGCAGCTGGAAACACCACTATAGCTTCTATGGTATGCACCAGGGGGAGATAAAATGGAGCGAAGAAAATGAAAGAAAAGAAGGAAACTGCTTTAAATGAAACCTTTTTTTGTTTGTAAGGAGGCTTTGCAAGTCTTTGCATCCACCCAGATCTGTAGATGAGTCCATATGGGTTTAGACTCGCAAATATGTTTGTTGTTCTTACCCAGTGGAGGATTTCAGAGAATAGGAAACAAAAACCCAAAATGTCATTTCATAGTGGTTAAGTGTAGGATTATGGAGAAAAATGTAAAAAGTCAACCCACTTTTGGAACCAACACAGTCCCTTCTGATGCTTCCACAGGGCTATATGTGTATCACTGCTGCACACGTGCTTTTACACATGAGGTTTTACTCAATCAAGGGACTGCAAAAGTTCTATAATAGATGTACAGTGAGAGAAAAGAGAGAAGTTGGTGGGAAGCAGAAGAGAAAGAGAGAGAGAGAGAGGTACTAGTGACTAATGCTGAAAACAGAAACTGGAGCTCAAAGCTCATAAAGCTCCTTCCTCCTACTCTCCTGACACCCAATCAATCTGTCCCTGAGGTGCTGTTCTCTGCACAGGTCCACCCATGAACACAGACCTTTTCACATGGTACCATTTTGTTCTGCGCAGGTTACATAACCGTTTGTTATGACACTGGGCCCAGATGTCACAAGCTGTCATTAGCTGACAACAACTTTCATTGTTAACCGTGTACTCACATACTGATGTCACCGAGACCTAATGTCACAGAGATTGACTGGTATAGACTTATTGGCTTGACACCGACGAATAGCTGTTATAATTTATCCTTGAAAATCAGTTCACATTAAAATTGCTCCCTGACATTTATTATGATGACAAAGTTCCTTCCTGTAGCTACATTCGGTGTTAAAAAGCACCAAGCAAGTGCTTCAAAATGTTCATGTTTTCCACAGCACAGTTTGTAGACTGACTGTCGACCTTCCAGGCTCATGTCTTTACTACACACACTTAATTTTCTGCCAGCAAAGTATGAAAATTAACTACTAAATGTACATAAAGATGGATGAAGCCTCCATGACGTCACCAGTGGGTTTCCTGAGGAGTGGTTTTGAAGCTCAGGGTGTGTTTCCACAATGCTATATAGTATGCTGGAAAAAGATTTAGTATGTTGCATTACATAGTACATCAAAAGCCATATGCCAAAAATACCAGGATGTCCCATTACATCCAGCTGGATTTTGCAGTATGCAAGCCAGCATGTTTTTTCTGACTCACACTCCTTTTCCTAGCTCCGTCACATGTCATAGTGTCTGGCTTGAGTATAAATGAAATAGTATGTCCCAGTTTATTACATATTGCATGCAGCAGTAAGCACTTTGTAAGGGCAGCTCCAGCATGTACTGAAAAGAAAACGAAAAAGGTCGCAATTTGGAATGGAGTTACTGTGTAGTGGCTTTGAACATTGCCATCTTGGCAGTGCCTGACTTTCCCAAGCTCCCAGCTAATCCAAAAATGTGCAAAGAGGTGTAGCGTAGGTGGAGATGAGTCAGGCCATGCAAACATCTGAGGGCCTTGAATTGTCCATTTATGGTGCCAACTTGTCAATCAAGCAGCCACACCCTTAATTATGAATACGCTTAAGCCTTAAAACAATTTAAATGAGTGAATTATATAAAGATTTACTCCCTCTCTAGATGACATGAACAAGGAAATTAGCTATAGAGACCAAAACCCATTTATGTACCAGTCTGTAAACATTTTTATTTCTGCTGTAAAGTTGGGCATTTTAACATGGGGGTCTATGGGGATTGACTCAGTTTCTGAGTCACTCTCAAGTGGTAATTTGTGGAATTGCAGTTTTTGCCTCTTCCACATTGGCTTCAGTGTTGTCCTCTGCATGTTTTCTGTCATGTTTTATATATTTGGAAAAGCAAACCAAGCTGGCATCCTTTAAAATCTCTCCCATCCTGGTGAGCCAATTGCTTTATGAATAGCCTTTAATCATCAAATAGCCATTTTCACAACTCTGTCTTAATACAATACTCTTGTGTCCATATAGCATTTAAATATTCCACAAACTGAGGTGATATCTAAAGTTGCAATAGAAAGAGAGAGAAAGACTTTTAAAAAAATGAACCGTTTGCTTACTTGTTGCATTTTGCATCCGATGTTCTGACAATAAACTATTAAATTTATGAAAAAAAATGAACAAAAAGGACAATTTCAAAAATGAAGCTACTCTCACAGGTCCATTAGGATTCAACCTTAATGTCAAATGATAAATGTCTGATGAATTACTTGTCTTGCTAAGTTCCTGCAAGTGTTTTTCATTCAAGTTTTCGCTCTCTATAAGGTATGGAAAGAATCTAGATTAAGGCTGATCATGTCGGGTTTTAATTTTAAGATTTATAAAAAGTTCAAACTGATGTGTGTCAGAGTTCGTCATGGAGCCTCCTCTCTGTGCCAGTGTGTCTAGAGGCCAGCTTTTGTTGCCTGCATGTGTTTTTTGTCTCCGTGTCTGGCAGTGGCACCATTAAATGAGCTGGTGACTTGTATCTCACGCCTCTTGCCAAGATATGTTTTTCCTCTGGACTGTTTTTGCCTCTCTTGTTTTTGCCTCCTTCTCTTAAATATTTCTTTTCTTCTTTCGGCCCGTGTTTCCCTCTTTCATGTCTCTGTTTGTTTACATTCACACGGGATGGAAATCACAGACTGAGGAAGATGCAGCCAGGAACACGGCTGTTCTCTCCTTTTCTTTGTCCTTTTCCTTCCCCTATTTTCCTCGCTGAAATGCAGGCGGTCGGCGTGCTTGGGGTTTCCAAACTAGCGTCTGTGTTGGGGGTCCCTGGAGAGCAACCCCGCCATAATAGCCGGGTGGAGTGGGCTGGCGAGCGCAGGGGAGGGAAAATGAATAGCATGCTATGGGGCTTTCCAAACCCAAACTCCTTACAAGGCCTTCGTCGACTACATTGTGCTGAATTTTTGCCTGTATTTGCCTCAGCTTTACAAACCATGCAGCATGTGATGAAGGACAAAGGTTGAAAAATGTGTTGCGGTTCGAGTGGCTCTCTCGCACACATGCTCGGTGAAAAATAGCTTGTAACACTGTAAATTTGCAGAGGAGAAGTTGTTTAAACTTGGCTGTTTGTATTGTTGCTGCATTCTTGAATCAATCCTTCGTACAACTTTCCCCTACATTTCACAACTCCTTCTCTTTTCCCCGTTTCCTCTTTTCTCACAGAGAGAAGTGTGCTCAGAGTGTGCTGATATTATGGAGTCCCTGTGGTATGTGTGCATGTCACTGCCCATGCATATGTGCACCCATATCTGTGTGTGTGTGTTGCGCTCTTCATAGCAGCCTGTGGATTCTTGAGCAAAGGAGTAGGCCATGATACGACTGTAAATCTTAACGGGAAGCTGATAAATTGGAGCACCAGTGACAGTTCGGTTTCCTCCCCTCGGAGTGGACTCCGCTCACTAACCTTGGGAAAGAACTGCCACGTGCTCCGGAGAGGAGGGATCAGACATCTCAGCGATGGAGTGCAGGGAAGGATAACAAAAAAAGAGAAGAAGAAGAAGGGACCCCCACATCTTGGCTCCTTCCTCCAACGCTCCTCCCATCCCTTCATCTCACTGATTAAGAGTCAAAGGAAGGGAGGAGAGAGTACAGGGAGCCAGAACAAGAGGAAACATCCAAATCTTAGATAGGCGTGAAGTGCATCAACTGACTCGCTCGGTACGATACCCAAACAGTGACGGACTCCTACGCCGGCGACCGCATTCTTTAATCGCTGAAAGGCCTGCACAGACTGTACACAAACAGTACAGAGGCAAGGTGCACACTTGGAAAGTGCTCGCTGTGCAAGCATGGGAAGAGGCCTCTCTCTTTTGTCAGGGACATGCAAACCTACCAGGAGGCAGAAATAACAGACACCAGCCCCGTCTTTGCTTCCCCATAGAGCCCCATTGTCCTTTCTGTATACCTCTCTGATTGTGCTTCATAAAGACACCTACCGTTTGCCCTCGATCACCCTGTACAGCTTCTACACAATGCCCGACTTTGTTTGCGTTTTTGTGTGCAACACTGAGATTGAACACGTAAGAGGAAGTAAAAACATAAGAAAACAGACTCAGAAAAGTAAAGCCTTCCAGTGGAGAAAAAAAGCTGCAGACAGATGGATGTGTGCATACAGTAAGCCTCCCTTTGTCGCTTCCTGTGTCGGTTACAGGTGTAACCTTTCCCTCTCTTTAAAGCACAGATAACAGAAAATGCAATCACTTCAACCTTGAAGTCGATGAGAAGCAAAACCAGGAGTACAATGAGTGCGAAACATGTTGTACTGCTTCTCCAGAGATAATGGAAAAGCTCCCGATGCCTTACCAAGGATTTTCTAAGCACTCTAATTTTCTCTCTTCCCAGCTAGATCAAACACAACTATCTGCTGTATCCTTGACAGAGACCCACACCAAAGCAGCAACACTGGCTCACACAGATTAGTAATCTGTCAGTACTTGGTGGGAACCTGAAACTCTGCAACCAGCCGCATCAATAATATCTGCTCCCACAGGATGTGATGACATTCCAAAATCCTGTTTGTTCCTCCTCCCTGCAGATTTTGTGAAACAAAATGATCACATTTATCAAACTGAATCCATTCGATATGCAGCTCAAGTTGCTTAATGAGCACTTTGAAGGATAAAACATGGAAAATTGGAAAAGGAAAGAGGTGGTGCAGATGAAAGAATGATGCCAAATGTCTAATGAGCTGTGAGATGCAGTTTGTGAGTCTGACACAAGTTTGTGGTCAAAGTAAAGTTTATTTACTACAGTATATTTCTGTCAGTAACTCTGACAGCACTGTAGCTTTACAACATATTAAAAAAAAGATGGTATTTTTTTGTTATCTGCAGGCCAAATGTGCAATTTCTGTGCTTTGGAAAAACCCACTAAAACCTTGTCTTAGCCAGGGGCTTAAAGTATTTACAAGCCTGCTATCTCCACAACTATCAACATTTATATCCAAGGGAAAATCCAAGGACTTTTAAAAGACATGGAGGCCCCACTCATGGACTTCCTGAAGGATAATCCCAAGTAGGATTCTGCTGTGCTAGGTTTTTTTTTTGTTTTGTTTTAAAGCACAAAGTAATGACTTGGTTTGGACATTTAATGCCGTTTAAGCTTATCTAAAAGCCTTTACTGCACTCTTAAAGTATGTGTTTGCTTCTTGAGATGTTGGAAAGGACTTAGCTAAGAAGATCAAATTCACAGTATCACTTTGTAAAACATGTCATCAAGCACATGTTGCCTCTACAGTGGCATAATCTGCAGCCGAGTGTCCCGTAGCTGTGTTTGTTGATCAGCCAGAAACCTACCAGTCAGGTTATTCAGAGACTTAATTTGAAGCTAATTAGCGTTTTCATGTTCATTTGTTGTCTGCCCTGTGGCTGATGTCTGCTGTGATAACATCGGCGACTGCTGCCTACTCGTCTGCCCTTGTTTACAGATGTGAGTGCGTGGCAGACGCCTTTCCTGGATGCACCCACAGGACCCAGCCGGGGGCTAGTAGAGTAGATCTGCTGGATATCACACTCATTATTCTCACTCTGACTGTGTAATCTACACAACGTGCTGCTATAGCTGCAGCTGTAGTCCACTGGATAACTGATGCAAAGCTATGATACCAACTGCATGTGTTTGATTTAATGAAGACATGATGATGGTGTTTTCTTCTTCAACAACAGCTACAGATTTCAACAATTATACTAAACATATGCACGCCTGGAACTTATTCAGTCAATGAAAAGAAAAATCTGGGATTTATTATCCTGAATTATATAGTAATATTTTATCAGTTGTGACGAGTGCTTAATGATTTTTATGTGATCACATTATACTCCTCGCGTCTGAGACATCAAGAAGACCAAGTTCAGATGACACAAAGGCCATGAGTTGGATAAACCGGTTACAGATCCCCAAATTACCACCCAGATACGTGATTTGTTCTGCACTCCACAAAAGTTCCCATTGGTATGAAACTGGTAAGAGAAATAAATGACCAATTAGAGCTTTGTAGGTTGATGTAAGTATAAGGATATCATCGTTTCACAAGTTAGGTACTAGCAACCTTCCTAAAAAGAAGTTGCAGCAGAAAAGTAGTGATCAAGCAGTGGTGACATTCCTACAGCTGAACTGGCTGGAAAAATGAAAAAAGACATATTGGCAAGATGGATATCAAACTTACTGCTTATTGGTCAGGGCAAACCAAAATGAAATCCATATTCCAAAAAGTAGCGATCCAACATCAGCACGATGTCAGGTTGCATTTATGAGGTGAAACACATGGAAATTTAGTCCAATTATCAAGCTACAAATGACTCCAACAGTTTTCCTAAAACTGATATCATCTCAAAGTCTGGCCAAGAATAAACACAGAGCGTAGACCTCTTGAAATCAATACAACTGTTATAGGAAACAGAACAACTACCAAATCCATTTCCAAGTCAACCCACCCAGCTAAGTAGTAACTACCTGCCATATTAAATCTGACAGCATACAAGTACCTATAAATGTTGGCTGGACAAATGGGCTACAGGCCAGGAATCCATAGTAGTATCAGAAATGCCTTATTGTAATAAAATCAATCTTACACAGTCATAGACTATGTCTGATTTAAATATTTTAAGTTGCTGTGCATTATTATTCAACAGGAAATCTATTGAAAATCACATTTTATGACCACCCTAACACATCCATAAGGTGTTTTTTCATATGTGGAAGTCATGATCGAGCTTTTCTGCCTCGAAACTGCAGAAGTGGTGGAAAAACGTTTTCTGACACCTCATGCATTTGTGAAATATTGCATTAAGAATAACTCTTAGGTCTTCGGGTGTAATTTCTGTTAGTATAGTCACAGCCAAAATACTAAACAAATCCAAAAAAGCCACTGAAAACTTAAAATTGTTTGGTTCCACAAAAAAAAAACATAAGAAATTTTGAGTATTAGGTTATTTTGGTACCAGTGATCCACTAATGAGGGTTGTGCTTTTTATGAAAAGACACAATTTTTGTTGCCGTGCTTCTTGTCTACATGAAGCCAGCACATTAGAAAGTTCTTCAGAGATAGAAACGGCTAAAACAAGAACAAAACAACAAAAATTTAAAAGAATTAAAAGCAGTAATTCAAGAAGAATTGGACAAGATTACCCCTCAACAATGTGCTAACGGCAGGACCACTAAATACTATTTGGATGATGGGATTTTTAAAAATTTTTTGTTCCGCTTTGAACACATTCTCTGATATTTGTTGACTTTGATAGCGACATTGTTGAGAACTAAGATGTTGAAACTGTCAAGAATTTAGTTTTGTTGTAAACAATAAACCAAAATCTATCTGATGCAGCCACACCTTTTGAAACACAAAAAGATATTTTCCCACAAATATTTCATGAGAATATTTGAGAGTGTGTAAAATTTTAAGAGTGTCTGAAAACTTTTTTCGACCACTGCATCAATGACAGTTGGAAAACCACTGAATCAGACTTCTGGGGTTTCATACATAACAAACCTGAGTCAGCAATCTTGTCATCTTGCAGGTTGAGGCTTTGGGTGGGACTTTCTGCGTCATTGTCCTTCTTTAGAATCAATTTTCAGTTTCAAACATGTATAACTGAATCACTGTAGTATTACTCACTAGCTTTACTGTGTTTGAGCTGATTGTAGGTGAGCCGGTGTGCTTGAGCTGCAACGCTTGGTGAGGGGAGAGACTTTATACAGTACATCTACATGTTATAGGCAGCAATGGTGTAGTGTTAATTCCAAGTCATTTTAGAGCAGGAAAGGGTGATTTTTGTTGAAAAAAAACTGCTAAATCTGGATCACAGAGACAAGATTTAGGGCTTTAATCAGCGTCTGTAGTACTAAAAATGTCTCAATAGGCATCGCCAACACTCAAAATAGTTTTTCTTCCATTTTTCACCTGTTTTACACAAACTCTGGTGTGTATTTGCACACTGGCAGCCTTACCAACTTGCCATAATAATAAATTGAAGTATTATCTTACAAACGTGTGTGAACAATTCACGTTAAACTGAATGATGTTGTCAAACCGGGGTCATTTCACATCCATTATCACACCAGGTGGTAGTTGTACCAAGTCAGCCTCTATTAGCCCTGACCAGGGAACAGTCCTGAAAAGACCACAACCCCACCTCCACCCCAGCTACCTTTATACCTGAGGTCAAAGGTAAGCAAGCAGGCTGCAGCTGTCTGGCCGCTTTCTTGCTTCTGAGCTTGTTTCTGGTAGTCGTTGCTGAGTAATCGCTGATTTCAGTTTGATTACAGCTCAAGTGTCCTGAGTCAACCCTGTCTGCTTTGGTCACTCACATTGCAAGCCGGGGCTGGAAAACAAACATCAGCGATTCAAACTGACAGGGCAGCGGCCTCCGAGGACCTGAAACCAGATTATAAATCAAGACTTTTTATACAGAGCGGCGATACAAATCTGTTTACTCAGGTTTTGCACGATCCAGGGATTTAACTCTGCTCACTATGTGCGTTGCAGTGTTGTGGACAAGGTTATTTGAGATGCTCCATATAAACAAATCCGTTGTGTAAGGGCAATTGGGTATTTATTATCTGTTGACAGACAGCCACATTTGTCACACAGCAGCTCTGCTCATTTGTTTAACACGTTTTCTTCATTTTTTTAAAAACTTTCTCCAGATATTCACTGTCTTGAATTTCCAGCACGTGGCTGAAATTTGGTTTTGATTGATGAAACACAGCCGTTCTGGATTTAAACCAGGAGGGAGGCGACCTTTAGGCAGCACTCGTTGACCCAGATGTAGCTGGTGTGATGGATGGATGGAGGACCAGTCGCTGCAAAAACATGTCTATTTCAGTCCTCCATTGTTTGGCATTCAGTCATCGCTGTGTATGTAGCAAGTCAACAGCCAGTCTCCTGTGTGTACTACCCTTTTGCTCGAAAAAACGGAGCATGTGTTTCCTCTCTCTCAGCACGTGTCCTTCCTCTGAGTGTTAATGCCCTTCTACTTTCATCTCTCTCATATTCTATAAAACACATGTTGGGTTGCAGCTAGCGCACGATGGGAAACGTTTGGGTGGCATGGCAACGCATTTCCAAAATGGAATAAATGCTTGGCAGCCTGTGCGTCGTCAAAGTCTGTGTTGTCAGTCTATGGCCCTATGGCACTCCTTTTTTTTCTTGTAATAGGAGACCTGGTAGCATTAGTCCTTTGAGAAACACTCGATTTGAATGAGTTGCTGTGAATACCACAAAGCACATCAACACCAAACAACGTTACCATCTGCTTCCCATTAACTGGGCGAGATTTACGAGCAGAGCTGCAAAGTGAAGTCTGGGTTTTTCAGCGTTCACCTTGGCTAAGTCGACAACATGTACTGCTCAGGGGATGCCATGACATGTCCATCACCGTCTCAAATCCTGTAAATACCACCATTATTTCATGTCTTAACTGTGATAGTTTATGACGCTGATGGAAAACGTCATCCAGTTGCCTTTAAGTGTTTATGTCTGTTGTTCTGTTTGCCAACTTATTGGCTGTTAGAGGAGACAGAACTAATACTTAATCTTTATCACTTAATTATACAAACTTAATACCTTTACCTGTTATTGTTTTTGGATTGTTTTAGAATGGCAAACTCCTCATTAGGCTTCACCTCCAACTTCTAATCTCTCTTCGCTAGTGTGTGAGTTTTTCCTCCACCAGAGCATAGTGGCTTTAACATATGAGACTTCATGACAGAAATATGTAAAGACAACAGCCTCATCCTCCAGGGATTTCCAGGTACTCTTGGGTGGCTGGCATTACAACAGAAGCAGTCATTACAGCGTATTATGAAGATGTAAATCACGGTGGGATGCGGAGGTGGAGGGGAGGGTGCAGCATTCATGGGAGCCATGGCAACGCAGTGTTGGGTTGCACTCTGTCACGTCTGTGAGGGGAACTAGTCAATCAGTGACATGTGACACTAGCGGCCACCTGTCTAACTAGGTGTCTGCCAACGCATGTATGCACTTACAAGTGCACATGTAGACGCAGATAAACCCAGCTGTCCTGCACAGGAACATTAATCTGCTCAACCTCGAGCACAAAATGTACCTTCGCTGAGCAGAACTAGAGATTCCCAGCATGGAGGCAATGCTCACTTTACAGCCACTTTCACATAACTTTGACTTCATTTTTTAACCTGCCTTATCAGTTTGGTGCTTATGTCTCTCACTCTGTTACAAACGTAACAATTTATCCAACAGACTGTGTTCTCATAGATTCTAATTCTCACTTATGCAGGCAGAAAATACCACAGAGTTTGATTTAACCCTCCTGTTCTCCTGTAGGTCAAAATTGATCCGTTTTAAAGTTTGAAAATGTGGAAAAAAAATGTATTTTCACGGTGAAACTTCTGATGTCCACATTGTCAACATTTTTGGGAAATCTTTGAATATTTTTTGGTGGAAAAAAAGAAATGTTAAAAATATTTCTTAAGAACAATAAAAATAAATAAATAATCAGCCAAAATCCAGCAAATTTTGATGGATTTTGGTTGATTTTTTTGTGATTGTTCTTAAAGAAACTAAAGTTTTACTGATATATATATGTAATCACTTTAGATATTTTTAGGATTTTTTTTGGAAGATTTTTACTCATTTTTTGAAAGAAAGAATTTTCTTGCCAAGTTTGGGGGATTTTTAAAAAAAAAATAAAACTTTCAATGGAAACTTTTAAGGAATTATTTGAATTTTCTTCCTGAAGTTTTTGCAAATTTTCAGAAATTTGGGGAATTTTTTTTGCTGAATTTTTGGATTATTTTCAGACAAGAAAACAATATTTTTTGGTGCCTGTAAATGAAGACAAGAGGAGGGTTAAAGCCAAATTATAACAAGGCTAGAAACTCCATTTCTCTTCTAAAGCACCTAATTTGCTATCATTTTGTAGAAAATCATGATTTATGAGGTGAATAATTACAAATAGCCCATCTCTAAAACATTAAGCAATTCTTCCTGATATTCTTCAATGAGCACTTTATTGCCTGCTTGTTAAAAGACAGCAGTTTTAATGGTAAATAATAAAACTGTGAGAATCTTTTCGACTAACAAGGCAGCAAAGAAGTAATGAAAGGATTATGGTTTAATATGACACAGATGTATTTTATTTAGTAAATGGTCACACTGACATTACCATTCATACTCAAAGCAAAACTTACAATCCTAATTTCTAAACTAGATGTTAAAATATTTGAATTATCTTGCATGCATGTGGTATTATGAAGGCTGGTTTTGCATCTTTTAGCACGTTATTTCCTCTGTTTTCCTGCACTTCTTTGGCTCTCTCTACGCAATGTCTTGTCTCCTCTCCCGTGTTGTTATTTTTGACTTGCCATTTGTACTCTGCCAATTTTCCCCAAACAAATAAAAGGCAGCAACCCTCACTTCAAACACATCAAACGTATCAGTATTTCATAAGACGCGTTCTTCTGAAGCCGAGATGCAAGAAAACTCCCAGTCATCTGGACATAAACACTAGATTACGCCTTCAAAGTCTGATGAAAAACCGATGCCATTATTCTGACCTTTGAGGTTCTCTTAAGAGAGTTCAAGTAATTTGCTGACAGAGTAAAATAAATCTTTTTTTTTTTTTTGGGAAAATTCCGCCAATGTTTTCTCCCATGTAATCGAGGCCGAGCAGTCCAGGGCGCTGTAAATTTGTCTAACGTGGCCTTTCCTGCCTCCCTCTCTCTAGTGTCTACGTTTGCCAGCCACAACTACAATGCTCCCTATTTATAGCGCTTTTACCTCAGATATTAACTCTCTCCCCTGCTTCGCCTGCCACTTCCTGCCAGAGAGGAAATATGTGTGTGTGTGTGTGTGTGTGTGTGTGTGTGTGTGTGTGTGTGTGTGTGTGTGTGTGTGTGTGTGTGTGTGTGTGTGTGTGTGTGTGGTTTACTGACCTTTGGGAGCAACAAGCAACCAGACTACTGTTGATAGCAACAGGATTTTATGCTTCCAGCCCTTTCTGTCAAGTTAAAGCGAGGTGTGAACTGATGTTTGAGCCTTTTGCCTGTTTGCCTCTGAATTCGAGCACTTTTCAGCAGCTCATCCCTTTTCTTTGAGACATCTAGAGACGGGCGGGCCCACTGGGAATAAAAAGGAAGGCAAAGTGACAGCTAGTACAGTTTTCTGCGTATACAAGCTGAGCACCGTCTGTATCTATTTCAGGACCTTTGAATGAGTGTTGTGTAAGCCAACACCTAAGCAATGAGATGTCAGAGTTCACCTTCCTTTAAGGCCGTGATCGAAAGAAAAGCTGCAAGTGGCTGTAACATCCTGTTTTGAACATAAACACAGTTTTGCAGCCAGTGCCTTCCTCCCCGTGTTGGAAAAACAATCTGTCCTATCAATTTATTTCAGCCATCAGCCTCCCTGGTGGGCAATAATACCGATAATACGGGGCTCTAACGCAGTTTAAAGACAGAGGCACCTACGGAGAGAGGTTTAATAAAAGGTGGCAGGTGCTTTGAGTTTGTTTCAGCGGCTTGGACAGACATGAGAGACATGATAGGAAATCCCAGGGAGGAACAAGCTTGCCCGGTTGACGTGTCTGTCTGTCTGACTCGCAGGTCCCGAGACATTTTCTCCTGACATCACCTCCTCTGGTCACTGCAGGGTTACCTGCCAGGAATATTCCATGTCTAGACTTCCTGCCATTTTTGTTTGGGGCTCGTGAGCAGATTTTACAAAGCTTGTTTGTATGGTGTCTGTAAATACCTTAGATAGCTACTGTGAAGAGAAAATAGCAAATATTTTGCTCTGTGAACATCTAAAATGCATCTGTTGATGTTCAAAACAAAGTCTGAGCTTCAAAAAATGGCTCTGAAATGTCAGGCAGGAAGTGACTGTGGGTGAACAGGTACAGTTTCTAAAGTGTATGTGGAAACTTTGCTGCTTATTCAGACTTTCGAAGTGACAGATTGTGCTTAAATCCCCAAACCTTTGCTAATAAAATGAAATCAAACCAGACATATGAGTGCAGGTTGCAAATTTATTTCATGTCCATTCTGTTAGAAGACAGACCTTGTATTCTTGCTCCTTCACAAACAGCTCATAAAAAACAGTTACTTAGAAAAATATACACTGATGTTAGAACTGAAAAAAACTTGAGATTCAGTGTTTAATTCAAATATACAATTTGCATATGAAGAAACTACAAAACAGAGTCAGAAAATGTGCCTTCAATTGAGGCACGTTTCTTGAAGAGAATTGAGAGAGCAAGCATCCAAAAGAAGGCACATTTCAGTTTCTGAACTTCTCGTAAAGCTTATTGAGCCTACATTCAGCAAAAAAACAAAACAAAAAAAAACCCAAAACACTTTCATGTGTGCACAAAAGATGAGGGTAAGGGTAAGCCTCTGAGAAGAAACGTCTTCCTGCTGCTTTGCCCTGCCCGGTTTCACCCCATCTTTGATGCCCCCCACTTTCTCTGAAAAACAAACTTGAGCTAAATACAGGAGAGCCCAGCTACTGCTACAGTACTACAAACCTAAGGATAGCTGACTCTGGAAAGGTCATAAGGCTGAAGAGAGTGGGGGCTGGGAGATTTTCTTAAGACTAACCCTCACTTTCCCACTCCTGAGTTAAGCTGAATACCCAATAATAAAAAAAACAACTAAGGTCACTGCTCTTTGATTCAAACAGTAAGAATGTTCAAGGCAAATGTGTCATTAAGAAGCCAGTCAACATACTTTATCAACTATATCACTTTCCTTGCCTTTCAAACATCTTTCCCTTTCAAAACGCACCTATTTTTCTCACAATCCATCTTCAATCTCACTTTTTCGTACATCAACCACAACTTTCTACATCAGTCCTGACATAGTCTTTTAAAATCTTCTAGAAAGTGTTCAGTTTCTTTCAATCTGGTCAAGATCCAGCTCTCCCCCCAGCTGGAAAATGTCCCTCTGTGTCCCACAATCACCCTTCCAGAGGGTGCGTTTACCGTCCACGTCTACTGGAGACACGGGCCGAGAATCCACGCTACAGGCAGAGTCGCTATCCAGCTCCTCGTAGGATGAATCTTCATCATCGTCATCTTCTCTCGCTTCCTGCCGTGACTCCAGTCCCAGCTCGCACACAGCTGTGAAGTCAGAATCTGGTTGGCCGGTGGTCTCAAAGGAGGGTAGACTCGACTGGCAGCCGTCTGTAGCTGAGAAACCAGGGCAGCTTAAGCTCTGAAAAGTCTGAAGTTTCTGCAACGAGAAGAAGAGACAAAGAGAAATAACAGAAGTGTCGGTTTGTGCATCTTAGTGCGAGTTCACATTCAGGCTTTCACTGTAATGAGGTTGAAAAAGGGCTTGTCAGGGGGGAATTCGAGCTCAGGGTTTTCCAGAATGTCAGTTTGAGATTGGGTTTCAGTTTGGGTAGCCAAAAACCTGGCCTTCCCTTTCATCGACGCTATGTGAACATGTAAACATGCGAGCGCATGAGTACACACACACTGAACGCGCCATTGCAGAATGTACACAGAACTCTAAACCTTCTGGTTTGTTTGAGAAAAACACTGAGATGAGTTGCAAACCACAGAAGGTATCTTGTGTCAAACTGTGCTCTCGGCCTATTTATCACTGGAAGCCACTTTGAAACGCATACCTAACCCAGCCCTCTATGGTGAGGGACGTTTCTTATTTAAGCCATTGTAATTCGCAGTTGTTATGATGTTTTATAGTGCACTCTGAGGAGTGCCAGAGAGAATCTGCACGCGAACAATCGCTTGTCCTTTTGCTTTCAAAACTTGACCTTAAAGAGATTTCATTTGCCTAGAAGTTGCTCTCTGTTTGCTTTCATGCTCTCTTTCCACCCCGGATTCCTCCCTGCAACAAAGAAAGGCGGCCGTGCGGCGCAGTGAAAGGGTTAATGATCTCTGGAGTGCCCCCAGCAGCAGATGTTGGAGGCATGGAGGTGAATAGAGATGAGGTTTTCTCTATAAAGCTTCGGGCTTACATGACAGACACCGCTAATGTTCCCGAGCATGTGTAGAGACATTACTTTTCCTGTTACAATGAGCTGGGACTCTCCCTTTCTTTTCTGAACGCTCATTTTCCTTTTTCAATGTCCTGATGGTCCAAAAGAAAACTAGAACGCAGGATTTTGGCCATCTGATTTTAAGGTTGACTAGCAGCACAAACACTCCATACTTCATCTGCAAACGCTCGAGGTGATCATGAGGAGTGGGTGGCCTTTGCTGCAGCTACCCCACTGGAGTGGAAAAGGGGATTTCTGAGCCCTCGCTCTTCTGTCTCTGTGTTCAACCCCCGGTATTACCCCACTACAAATTATCACAGTGGAGGAGGAGACGAAAGCATGAGAGGAAGGAGGAGGAGAAGCAGCTTTTCCACAATATGCTTTCTATAAAGTCCACTAAGGCTGACTGAGATTTGGGTGGGTGTGGTGGAAGGTTGGGGGAGCAGGGTTAGATTTCTGCTGTGTACCCAGCTTGGCCAGATGAAATACATCCATGCACAGACACAAGTCACTAGAACCACACACACGGGCTCTCTAACCAAATGCAGGAATCTAACAGTGTACAGACAAATAAGTAGCACTTTATAGAAGTTGTAATCCTTAAAGGGCCACTCTGGAATTCTAGAAAAACACCTTTTGAAACTTAGGTACACACAATAAACATTTTAAAAAGACAGAAATATGTCTTTTTCTACTATTAGTGATTATTTTCGGTAAAGCCTCAAAACTAAAGATCATCTTGCGCTGGAATCACACCACTTGTGATGGCAGTGAGTTCTCAGACAACACATTTCAGCTTTAATTTCAATGCTAACCACACACCTGTCTAGTTTTGCGTCTGCTACCGTTGGGACGCTGCCACACAGTACCAAAATGGCAAAATCTTACCACAAACAGACAACAAACAGACGTGGCAAAGTACTTTAAACTACCTGAGAGGTTATTCCTGCTACAATAGGTCCACATTTTGCAGTGATGACTCACATGTGCACACACATCCACAGACTCACAACGTGAAGACGAGGCCAACCACGCTGTTGCAACTGGTAAATATTTGATGCAGCATTTTGCAGTTGGATAGTGTGATCAATAAAACCCTCCCTTCGCTCTAACTGCCTTGATTTTTTCCACACCTCACACCTTCTGTTTGCAAAGACTTGAGACCTTGTTGATGCCATCGGGGTTATTTAACTTCGCAAAGCTCCTCCTGAGTCACAGAAGATGTTATATCACAGGCTGCATAGTGCTTCGCAGTAAACTAGATTTGGTGTAGACTTGGTGTAGTGTTTCCTCAAGTTTTGAGTTTAAGTTGACATTGAAATAATATAGAAATATAACGTATCAACCACTGGGAGCAAGAACACTGGAAACGCAAAAGAAAGAGAGCAACACATTTTGTCTTAATACAGAAGACAGAAGAGGACATTGATGTCTGATAAGATGATGCTAAACTCACTAGTGAATTTGTCTTTTGCATTTTGGGAAACCATGCATGATTTCTGGGAAATTGTGTACACATGGTTTGGATATTAAGTGGGAAAAGTCAACTATTACCAACCATTCCATCAATAAATGTTGTCCATTAACACTATAAAAATGTGGTATGAGATACCAAATTAAGGATTATAACCCTTTTCCATTCATTATATCCACTAGCTTACAGATAATAGACACTATGCTAAGCACTGTGAGATGACGTGTTATGAATCTGCGGCATATAAATAAAACTGAATTGAACTGATTTGAATAGATTGCTCTTTAACATTCATACACATCATAAAATAAACACACTTTTATACATGTATCCGATATTCTGGGAGACAATATGCAGTATTTCAAAGCACAATCAACACAACTACAACATGGGATCAAAAAGCAGCTGCTGTGGGAGAAGCACAAGCCAAGAGGTTAGGCAAATACCCTCTTGATAATTAGGACAAACAACAAACAACACCCGGCTAGTAGCCACAGCAAAGGTCCTACTGCAACCCTGACGACCATCACACACACACAAATATAATGACACATGTCCTGAGAGGTGCAGGTACCTTACTATGCACTCTTTGTGCAAATTCAGAGTATGAGTTAACTTGTTTGGATTAGCTGTGTGCCGAAACGAGGTCAGAAAAACATCTAGTGACACACGGCTCTGGGAAAGACAGCAAACAGACCTCCAACTGCAAACAATTGTAAAACAAAAGAGAGGGCAGAGGTGCAAGCAAAGACAGGAGATTTTAACTCAGTGGTGACAGTCAAACTACACAGCGGCACACCTTCGGAACAATCATCTGTGTTGAGCCTGTGTGCCTCTGTGTGTGTGTGTGTGAATGCATCGCTTTGGTATGTGCGTTTGTCTGGATTTTACCTCACAACACACAGAAGGAATGGCAGGTAAATGCAAATGCCAGGAAGGAAGATGCAAAAGATAAATACGTGAGGCTGGCGGTGTTGAGAAAGTGCAGATAATATGCATGTATGAGTGAATAGAGGTGTTAGGGGATGCTTTACAATACAATACACACCCGGGACAAGTCACGACATGTCATTCTACACAGGGAGCGCTGCACCTTAAGACGCCCACCTAGGTGTTCCCACAAGCCTGCGGGGCTTGACACTCAGCTATGATCGCCATGTCTGCCATCTCAGGAATGGAGTGAGATGGAGAGAGGAGGGGAAGAAAAGGGCGGCTCTAACTTGGGGCTGGCGAGATGATATTAATAGAGAGGAGTGAGGAGTTTGTCTGCCGGCTTCCCTGCAGAAATAATACCCCCTTTCTTCGGCTTCTCTCCTGAATGCACTGGCATCCGAAAGCACGCATTCAAGCACCACACATCCCCTTTTACAACCGCGATTGCTAATGCAGCTAACCCAAACATAGCCTGTCATTGTTTTTCAAAATGTACTAACTGAAGTTATCAACTCCCCAAGTTGACCTCTCGCGGGCCTCTTCCTCAAAAGCAGGCGACCTAGAATGAGGAGATAACACTCCCCAGTCTGACTGCTCAGTGAGGAAAAAAAAGAAACAATGACGGGCCAAGGTGGAAGGGCAGCCAGGGATGAAAACGAGGTAGTGGACGGGAGGAATGAGCCGATATGCACGGCTGACAGGGAGGATATTCGAGGAATTCTGGGGGTGGCTGCACGTAAATCCCTCTGGTAGTCGAGTTATAGCCGATTAGCATGACATGCATCCCCAGAATTCACACCCGCCTTCATTGACGTGGTCGAGGCATCTAGAGGCCAAATTACACCATGTTCCACTGACAACACACACTCTGGACTTGTTATGCGTCAACCAGCATCCTTCACCTCTTGACTCTGCGGGACCCATCCACAGTTATTATCCAGCAAATTCAGACAATAACACACGCCTGCACCCCTTCCAGTGCAGTCAAATGTCACTAGGCAATTGGTAAGCTGGTGTGCCAAATACACATCTACTTTTGTTTTTCTTTACCCGGACCTTCAGGCAGTGTTACTCATCCACACGCCTATAAAACTGTCTGCTTAGGTGTGAAAAGAAGTATTAATTGACACCCTAAGGCAGGGATGACACCTTTTTTTTAGCTTGGGAGTGTTGTGATTAGACTCCCTCTTGAGAACAGAGTGACTATAGAAATGGAGAAACAGCATCACTGAAGCCACACAGTGGTCAGTCAACATGTCAAGTCTTCCCCAAAACAGCTAAAGTTCAACAGTCAAATGCAGAAAATGCAACATGATCTTTCATTTATAACCACAAGTTAAAAAAAATACCTTTCAAAAATCTCGCTAGATCCCATCAGAGGTGGTAAAATGTTATCTGCTCCCAACCCTGAAAGTAGTTTTTATGTTCTGTCTTCACTAGAACAGGCACAGGTTGTAACTAGCCCTGCGTTTCCACATTATCACTTCCTTTTCCAGACGGTTTGCCAGCTGTAAGCTTTCTCTTTCCCTTGGCTCTCACTGAGACAAACCATTTTGGTAACCTATAACAACCATGTGAGTTTTCAGCAGTTGCTTCTAGGACTTTTTGGTAATGAAATAAAGTGTGATATATTACAAACCTGCTTGTTTAGGCACAGTAGATGCAGCATTTGATCTGGATTAGTTTCTGACAAAAAGGACTCAAATCAAGTCTCAATAGCAGAGGAACAGAAAGAGAAGTAAAGAGAGCAAAATGTGTTGTGAATTATTCTGTATGTGCTGTGTAACTGGTTACTTTCCAGACTTGCTCAAGGGTGAGAAAGTAAACATCAGATCTGAGATGACACAAGCAGCATGCAGGACCTGACTCATATCAACAACACCGAGTACGTGCAATCACACAAGCCGACTGAAAAACAGCAACATGCAGCCGGCAGAGGCAACGTAAAACTCAATCCATGTGAGTGTTTGTGTGTATATGTGTAATTATCCTGCCTGATTTTTTCCCTCTGAGCAGCTGGCATGACTCGAGGAAACACGCCTGCTAGGCTCCATTACCCAGGCCTTGTTGTTCCAGCCCTGGCTAGATCCTGAGGGTGACTGGCTGGGAACACAGTTTTTGGGAAAAAGAAGGGAGGATAGACAGATAAGCTGATGAAACTTTCTAATAAAAGAAGAGGAAAAGGACAGTATCCCACTGCCAGGAGGTAGAAGAGAGGAACGTTTTGGGGTATTATATGAATGACATGAGGGCTGCAGAACAGAAATTTTCAGCAGAAGGTTTGAAAAACTCAACTTGGAAAGAACTAATCATTCTAGAATGATGGAGGTGCTGTTGGAAGGTGGATAATCTCCACTAAAAGTTTAAAAATTAAGCTGTTTTGAACCCTTTTCATATGGTGTAACACTGGCAAAGGGATTTGAAATATTTTTTGATGACTTTCAGATCTGGCATTGCATTTATCATATCAGAGTTTTGAGTTGCTGACTAAATGGTCAAATGCTCTGCTTTTGGTAAACATTATCGGTAACTTTTAGTAGCCAAAACTTTCCATACAGCTGAAGCTGCATTTCGTTTCGCAACCACATCTTCCTTTTTTGTGTTTTTTTATACCAGTTTCTTGCTCATTTTGTTGTGTACGTGTGAAGCCTCCATGTCAACAAACTTTAAATACAATTAAGAAACAAAACTCTCTATATTCAAGAAGCCTTAAAATCTTATAAAATATATTCTACCCCATGGACTTCTCTTGTAGATTAGTCATCAACTTACTTTTCTATCATGCAAGGAAACCAAAAAAAGCTATAGCAGGATGTGTTTGAGTTGATTTGCTTCTCGCATTGCACTTCCTGCGTTGAGACTATTGAGCATGCATGTACTGCGATGTTGATGCTCAAACAATCTAGTGTGCAGCTTTAAATGATATATTCAGGAAAGCAAAGGCAAATTGAACATTGTCTATGATCTGAGTTGTGCCTCCTTTCTGAGTACAGGCTTCCTTTGCTATCAGTGGCTGCTGTTAGTGCTACAGTTTCCAGAGCATTTAAAGGAATGAAAAGCTGATTGTGATACAAGCACTAAATCAAGATCTTTCTGGCCTTTGTAAAAACATCAGAGCATTGCCAAGCATCAAAACGATACATGTCATTAAAATACTTCTGCAGTTCTATTTTTTGTTTGGGTCTGTCCAGGGGTCATTTATACCCCCTGACTGTTCTGCTGCTTCCTCTGACCTTACAAAAGAGCAAACAAACTCTCGACATGGGGGGAAGCAATGTGGAATTCTATGCATCCAAATATCCCCACAATTAATCACCTTTGGTTTCTCTGGCTGCCTAGAAGTAGACAGAGGGCACAGGAAAGGATGAAGCAGTACAGCTAATAAAAGATGGAAGTACAGGACAGGAGTTTTGCAGAGAGGAAGCAAATATACAGTGAGAAGTCCAACCTTTGAATGGGCTGTTTACCCAACAGAGTTAATGAAATGATAAACTGGAGCCGGCTTGCTAGAGCGTGGGGCTCGGTAGCGTGAACGAACATGAGGAATGCTTCTTTAGTAAGCACCACTGCATGAGCACTAGGGAGGAAAGCCTGAGATCACTTATCCCTGAAGCCTCAGACCGACGACCCGGAAAACTTAATTCAGCTTGATTTAATGCAGACTCTGATCACACTCAGAGGGAGAAAGATCATGTTATGTTTGAGGATCTCTTGAACTTTCCTTTGGTCTAAGAACAAAAAGGCGTCTGTCAGTGAGGTAAGTGCATTTGGTCCAGGATTGAACTAAATGCAATAGGCATGATAAACTAAGATTAGGAAAAGTTACTCCTGATTTGTGCTCAATCAGCAAACAAACATGCTACTAAAGTCATAAATTAGTCAAGTTACAATAGCAGACATTCAAATGAATGGAAATATGTGTGTGCTAGTCGGTGCATGTCAGCATTTCCAGCTAACCTGAGTCATCTTTGCCAAGTCCAGGGAGGGACGCTGCTCCTGGGCATCTTCTGGTCTCCGCCGCTTCATACCAATCTTTTTGTCGTTTAGCACACAGGGCTGGGACCTACTCCGACTCAGACACCCCGTCCCCCCAGCCCTCTGCCCAGCTCGCCTCCCCAGCTCCGGGGTGGAGTCTGGAGAACTGGTCTCCGACGCCTCTTCCCTCTGGAGCTCTGGCAGGCTGATCTGCTCGTGGGAAAGCGAGAGAGGCCTGAGGAAGTGGTGGTTGTGGGAGTGGTGATGAGGATGATGCAAGGAAGGAGAGGTAGGGGAGACTGGAGAGGCAGTAAACTGAGGGTGGAGAGGCAGTCGCTGGTTGAAGCATGGCAGGTCCAGGGTTCCGTCTGAAGGGATGCTGGAGCGTGAGGGCAAGCTGAAGCTGGAGCTACGCTGCATGATGGGAAAATGGCCTCCCCCTCCTCCTCCTCTGACACTTCCTCCGCTGTGGCACCTTCGCTTCTCCACCGTCGTCCACACTCGGGAGCCCTGGGGCCTCCAAGACGAGCGAAAGCCGCTGAATTCATCGGAGAAGGACAGGGAGCGGCACTGACGTTTGCTCGGGGGCGCTGTGGGAGCCTGGCTGGTAGCTGTAGTGGTGTAGTGTGTGGTGGAGGACGTGGTGTGGGTGCCCGTCACGCTGCTGTTACCGAGACTTAGATCTCTTATCAGGCTGGTGATTGCTGTGGCACTGCCTGGTTCCTTGGCCCAGGGCCGGCTCCCATCCCACAGGCTCTCCAGACTGGCACCAGTCTGGCATGGAACTCTCTGCTGGATGGCACAGCCTCGCCCCAAGTCCAGCCACCTATCTGCTTCTGCAACAGTCAAAACACACAAACTCACACCAGTTGACCTCAATAGCAGCCCTTTCTTTGTACCTCTATCAGTACACAAAGTAATACGGGCAAAAATTGCATTATGGTAGTGAGAGCACAGTGAATTCTAGCTCTCAGAAAGGCACGAGTATCTGGAGGGATCATTTAGTATTTAACCACACGAACAGAAAGACACAAACAAACAGAAACATGCTTAAGGCAGTGCTATAAAAAATAAGCTGTTTGGAAGAATAAAAGGGAGATTATTGTCTGCCAGCTTAGAAGAACCACACAGCTAAGCACTAAAGCCAACAGAAAATCATGTGCTCTGGTGCATTAAATAAAAAAAAGTGTTATCAGTTATTCATCTCCAAATGAATGACAGGATAAAGCCAGAGGAAATAACACTACAGTCAAGTTGCCCAGTGCTGCTCATGCATATCTGAAGTGAAAGCTGAGGAACAACTAAGGGGAAAAGAAAGTGAGAGTCTTATTCACTTTCTGCAAACATGAAGGCATTTTATGACAGCAATGTTTTGCAAAGAAGTTGGCTGTTTTAATGAAGAATTTAGTAGTTCATTATAATACACTGTATAGTATATGATTCAACAAGATCAATGTGTTTTGTCTCAATATTTTTCAAATTAACAGCTAAAAGACACACGAAGAAGCCTCAGCTGCAAGTTGCAGGGGCAGAAACAAGGTACTGTCATCATTACTTTTGTGCACTACAGGCCAAAAGTTTGGAAGCAAGATCAAATTTGTACAAAAAAAGATCATAGTTTTATTGGGATACTTTGCAACAAAATAAACATGATTATTATATTATGAATAACTCAGCAGAATACATTTTTACTATAATTATCAGGTATTTGTATCTGTAGTCTTGTTTCTTTACTCAGCTGTTTCTGTGGTAGTTATAGAGATATGGACACAGTTGAAATTTATTGGGATTTTTGTCTGCAAACTCAAAAAAGCCAAAGAGCTGAAGTGAATAATGCCAACTGTGATTTGTGTTTTTACCTTTGTACTGAAGTTGTGGCTCTTGCAAATCTTCTCAACCCTAAAGCGTCTCGAGACAATTTGACTGTAATTGGCGCTATATAAATAAAATTGAATTGAATTGAATTGAATTAAAACTAAGCCCTTCTTTTCTTTTGTACACATTTATTCAGCAATTGTCTGGTAACATCAATGTATACCTAAAGGTAAATTTAGGAAAATGGTGCATATCAATGAAAGCAAAGTCTGATCATGCAGTAAATACATCCCAAAATCCATAGAATTCATACTGTTTTTTTAAAAATTATTTTTACCTTTTTAAGAAAGACATTAAAAGCAGAAACTTGAAGTTTCTTCCAAATGTTTGCCCTGTATTGGCCTTTGCTTCCAAACTTTTGGTCTGTAACGTAGCTAAAGATGAAAAAACTACAACTATCAATGGTAAAAATCCTTGGTTACCAATGAAATCTGTCTCCCAGTCCAAAACAGTCCACTGCCTGTTACAGATGCTGTTTTTGAGGTATTCGGCTGACAAACAAGCATCATTCCTGACTATTTAAAACCTGCCACAGGCAAGAGCACTGATCCCCAAACCATGAACTACTAAGTAAAACAGCTGGCAAGTTACACTCATTACTCAAGTGGTTAAAAGGGAAATTTTTCATAAAGCAGTGTAACTTGCCATTGATCTCACCATCAACACAAAGAGTCTATCACAAAGCTGTGGGTGATAATGCACCTTGCAGTAAAGTGTTATTGTGGTTACAGACGCTAAGCCAAGTGGTTAAGTTGTACGTTTCTGACAAAAAAAGCGCCTCGCCGATCCAAATCCCAGCCTTCTGGATGCTTGTCTCTAATTTTGGCATGCTGTCTCACAGACTACTGCACGGAAATCATTGTTTTGGGCGGACAAACAATGTACGGGGGCTACAGTGACGACCTGACAGGAATGTTAGGCAAACAGCTTGACAAAGGGAGAAAGGGATGAACTTCAAAAAGGTCATCCTTTGATGGCAAGACTCAAAGTGCTGGTTGAAGTAACGAGACATGTGAGGGAATGTGAAGGTTAACAGTGGAAAAAGTGCCACAGTCCTCACTGTGACGTCACTACGTCTTATTGCAAAAAAAAAAAAAGGGGGATAGTGAGTGAAACTGGAGGGGGGGATTGTATTTACAGTCGCGCATCTTTTAACACAGGGGGTAATTATTGCAAGACTAACAGAGCCGAGGGGAAATTGTTGACATAGGCAACAGCATATTCAATTACAGTTGACTCCCATGAGAATGCTGTGCAACGTTGTGTGGAGGCAGGTGCACCCTGATCATGAGAGGGGGATGAGTGACAGACGGGGAGAGGGAGAAGTGAGAGAGAGGGGATAAACAGCAATGCTGGTCTTCATGGTTCAACCTTTATGGAAATAAATGTGTGATCCGTTACGCTATGACATCTACGAAGCATCCCACCCAACCAATGCTACTGTTCAGATTCGGAATGAATGCAGAGAACAGAAGGATGAGATGTTTTAATTGAAGGAAAAGCAAAGCAGAGAGGGAAAAATGGAGATAACTTACCCGCACAGGAGAAGAGGGTGGTCCCTCTGCTCATGGTGTGGAGCTCACGCTGTGGAAAACAGGCAAATACAGTCATTGAGGGACAAAGCAAACCAAAAAGGGCAGTTAAATAAGGATTTAACCTTCCCAAAGTTGCAAATTAACCAAACAAGCAGTTTTAATTTGTTAAAGTGACCTTAAGAGGCTCACTTAACCCTCGTGTTGCCCTGCAGGTCAAAACTGACCCGTTTTAAAGCTTGAAAATGTGGGGGGAAAAAAACAATTCACAGTGAAACTTCTGATTTCCACATTTACAACATTTTTGAACATTTTTTGGTGGAAAAAAAGAAATGTTAAAAATGTTTCTTAAGAACATTCACAAAAAAATCAACCAAAATCCAGCTGGATTTTGGTTGATTTTATTTGTGATTTTATTTGTGAATGTTCTTTTATTTGTGAATGTTCTTAGATAAAATATTAGAAGTTTTACTGACATATATGTAATCACTTTAGATATTTTAATGATTTTTTGGAAGATTTTTACTCATTTTTTGAAAATATTTATAAGAATTTTCTTGCCAAATTTGGGGGATTTTTTTTTTTTTTTAAAGAAAACATTTAAGGCAAACTTTTAAGGAATTATTTTCTTCCTGAAGGTTTTTGCAAATTTTCAGAAATTTGGGGAATTTTGTTGCAGAATTTTTGGATTTTTTTCAGACAAGGAAACCATATTTTTTGGTGCCAGTAAATGAGGACAACAGGAGGGTTAAAGCTGCAGTTGCTAATTTTGTTATATTAATAATAGAGCAGATGTCTATGTGTAATGCAAAGCAAATTAAAAATGAACACCTGGTCTGCAGTTATTTTGCAGGAGCTTTACAGCATCTTGCAGATTGCTGTTTTGTTTTAACTGCCTACAACTTGTACTGTTTTTGGTTCACTGTCATTACTCTCATCAGCATCACTTCCAAAGACAAGCAGATGTTTTCAGCGATCAAATTCTGATAATCCAACTGTAAGCCACCTGCTCCGCACAAAATGTTTGGTGGGCAGTGGAGCATTTAGCAGCTGAACAGACAGATTTTTCCCTCAAGAGTAAACAGAAACATAACTCCTAACAAGTTCACTGAAAATATTTACTGTGGGTTTGAAATAGAGTGTTTTTATATTATGACATTCCCTCAGCCTAGTTTGGAAAGAAAGCTAAAAACAGGAGAAAAATACTACGCTATGTAAATATTCAGTAAGACTCAAAATGTGTCTCCTTGTATTTGTAAGACAACAAATTTCTCCGCATTGCTTCACAGAGAAACTATATAAACTAAAATCACACTGCACCAGTTTTACACTATGTTTATAAGGAACAAAGACCTTTTGGAGTATAAAACAGTTTTGTCGACACACACCTATCTTTCAATCAGACACCCATCCTCTCTCTGAGTTCACTTCTTATGAAAGGGTGGTGGCTGTCTGCACAAAAAGACACAAAGGAAAAAGCAACAACACTACACTCTGACTCACCTTGAGGTTATCACCACAACAAGAAATCTGTTTTCTAAGATACAAGATACAGAATCCAAAACAAAGTGTATTGTGTTGGAGAAAATGATAAAATTACAGAATTCGTACACTCAAACCTGAGGCCAAAAAGAGAGAAACTCATTTGCAAAGCTTGTGGGCCTGCATGCAAAATATGATGAGCCAAACAGTTCCTGGTTTATGTACAACAAACACATCTTGATGGTAATCTGTGCTAAAGAATGTTTCTGGTGCGTCTCCATTTGAGTGGTTCAAGGAGTGTTTGGATTTTGTAAAGTCCAGATTTTATAGATAACATGAGGAGAATTGAAGCCTATTCTCCTGTGCTGTCTGAATGGAGTAGTAAGATAAAAATAAACCCCTTACTTTACTATCAGAACTGAAACAAGGGTGTTGGTAAAAAGAGAAATAGTTCTCAGGAGTGACCTCCCAAAAATGCAGCACCAAGCTGCCTCACCTCATTGAAAGTTGCTTGCTACTACATGTAGGAGCTGGGAGTGTAATTCAATGTGGAAGGAGCCCTGACATTTTTGGAAGCATCATGCAGCCACTACGCCTCATCATGCCTTTTATTTCCATCTGTAATGCGTCTCCACTCAGTTCTTTAGCCTGAGGTATGTTTAGCCTATATTAGCACAAATATTGAAACCGAAGACAATATCTTGGCGGACCCTACTTTTAAAAAGTAAAGAAGGCCTTCCAAGTTTACATGTTAACATATTGTATTTTCAACACTGTCAAATCCAGCATCCCCACTGGACAAGACATCTGAGTTTATATAAAGTGGGCCAAGCTAAAGGCTGCAATGTTACTCCCTCCTTCAATCTGAAAACCGGTTCGCTTTGTGTGAAAAGTTTCTCTCACCAGCCGCCTCTCGATGTTCTTGGACCTTACATCATTGACACCCTTCTTCTTTTCCAGTGTTTTCGAGAAAATGATCACCATGGTAACAAGTAGCTCTGCTCCAGTCCGTCGGGGTGCAGGAAAAGGCCACGGGCAGCCATCTTAAATGAGGGCGGAGGGCAGATAGTGCATATGGGCGAAGCAGATGAGCAGTTGGTGACGTCCCATCTGAAGTGCAGTGCTGATGGAGGTGGTAGAGGTAGCAGGGTGGTCCTCAGACTTCAGCTGATCCCTGTGGAGATGGAAAGAGAAATGGAGCAGACAGACATAAATATCAATTTAACTATTCTGTCCACTGGCACAAAAGTTATGGGCAAAGAGATGGGCTAGTGGGCCAAATCGAGGTTCCCAAACTTTATCACGGCTACTGTAACTTCTTCTCCACCACTGTATGGTATCAGAATAAAATCTAATAAAACCAGGTTAATAATGGACATAAAAACATAACTGACTTCATTTCAAGTCTTTCTGCACTAAAAATGTAATGTAATTGCTGTTTGTTCACTTGGTGCACAGTGCAGAATGATGTGCTCTATGTGCAGAGCGTGACAAAACAGGGCGGAAAAGCTTCTCTGTTCTCACATTAAATCTAAATTTACATATGTGTACAATTTTGGAAACACCACACCTAGTCAATTATAGGAACAGCGGGCATTATTTGCAGTAAAAAAAATACAAAAAACCACAGCAGACATACATTTTTATTCCCAGCAGATCTGTTTTTATGTCTTAACACATGTACGGAAAGAATCTTTAAATGAACCAAGTCATATGTAAACTGCAGTTTGAATTTTACAGCCTTGGAAAAATGATTTGGTTCTCACAAACAGGGATAAGTGGCAGCCAAACAGATATGGCACGCAAATACAGCAGCAGTACTTTCATTCAACCACACATGATGCAAGTCACTGTTTATCTGCTACATGTCGAGTCTTGCGGGACGATGCAGAACATATTCACGTGTGTGAGCAATTTTCCTGCCAATTCTGTATTATCAAAAGCTGCTGATAGTCTACAATTACGAACTGAAAAGTTAAAATGTGCAGAATCTTAAAACAATGCATCATTATTATTTTTAAATGAATGCAAGAAATACTAATAAAAGACATAGTGCAAACATATGGGACTGCATTTTTAAATTTGGTCCATTGTTAAATCTAAAGGCTGACCTCTGGCCTACTGCAATGATTCACAAAAGGATCATTTTTTACCTGCTAAAACCTGTTTTTTTCCACATAAACTTGAACAACCTTGCAGTAACCACTGAGTTCTCCACATAGCTACACACCTATAAGTCTCTGTAAACAAAATGTGCTGCGATATGCTGAATTGATCCCTTAACCCTGCGACTAATGAAACATTTGCCCCGTCAACATAATGCACGGAACATATGGCAACCCAAACATGCAACAGTGAGAAAAGTTGAGGTAATTCAGGAAAAGACATCGCTCACGTCACATGACTACAGATGTGGCTAGGAAACTTGAACAGAAAAGGAACGTATATGAAGCTGCGGTTGCCTCATCGGCTGCCTGCATCGCAGATGGTGAAGCAAAAACGGTAGCCGCTGCAGTAAACACAACTCTTAAAAAAAGCTTTGGAGGGGATTATATGTATGGCAGATGGTACATATGCTTTTTTTAAGAAGCATGCCTTGTCATGTCTGGTCTGCAGCCTTTCTGATGCTGCACAATGCATGGGAAAGATCTCGGCCTCTCAGTTTCTTTAGTAGGAAGTTGCTGCAGTGACTTTGGGCTTGAGCTTCTCTCCTTCATTAACCAACCGCCAAACACACTGACAGCATCCAATTAGAGAGTACCAGCACGGTTCACATCCCTCTTTCAACTGTTGGCTAATGACAGCTTTCTACTGTGGAGCAACACATGAGGCTAATGGATCTTCCAGGCCGACTATGTTGTCCTGCCCGTGTAACATGTGGTTTCATGTTAAGTAAGGACTGTTGCACTTATATAGCATACTTTAGAGAGTAAGGGTGCAAGTGTGCATTGGGTATTAGTAGTAGTATTTTTGTGAGAAAGTAACTTGTGAATAGAAAATGGGGAAATCTTAAAATAAAAGATACAAAGGAGGTTGTTTGCACATGGATTGAAAATAAGTTGAATGTTATACCAGTGTGATCACAATCACAATGTCATCTCTGTCCCTTCCCTCCTTCCCAGCCCCATGACTACATGAAGACTATAAATGTTTCATGTAGGCCTGCCTCAAACCAACTAGCATATGACTCCCATTATCTCCATTTATCCCAGAGAGTCAGTGGAGCACAACTGGGCCTCAACAGGCAAGAGAAGCCAGTGGTGGTGGTGGGAGTGAGAGGGGAAGGGAATGTTCTTCGTGATCAGTTTTGCAGATTACTTTACTGATTAGGCCCGACACTGAGTTACCGGTGGGGTAATGTAACAGCGTTTGTGTGTGCGTGCTAATCAGAACGGTGGATGAAGAGCATGACGGTCATGTGTAAAGGTTGTTATGAGAGTGCTGTTTGACTGATGCAGTTAGGAAGTGTGACCTGTTCCATCAGGGCTGAAACCTCAGCAGTCAGAGTGTGTATGTGTGGCTGTACATGCATGTCTGTTTATGCAAACCTACACTCTGGTGTGTGTGTGTGTGTGTAGTGACTGGCAAGTAGGGTCATGGGAGAGGGCAGACCGAGTGTGAATTCAACCCTGGAGCCATGCTTACTTAATGAACCGACTTCTCATGATGGGGAAACCAGAGCTTAATGGACAGAAAACTGTAGAGCACTTGTGTGGAGCCTTTAAGGATCACATCAGCGTTCAAAGCAAGTTCTCCTTGTGGCTACATCTCGATGTTTGAATGGTCTTTTGTTTGACTTGCTGTCACACTAACAAAAACTGAGGAAGAGATCAGTTTGCAGGACACCTCAACTTTGATGGATCACTCCTACACTGACAATTTCTATTACGTAGTGGGATAAATATGGTTGCACAAAACCTAAATCTCATAAAATCTCAATCATTCAATGCTGGTATCTTAAACCCAAACTTATCATCAAACATCAAAGTGAAGCGGCTCATTTGATCATTGGTCTCATCATTTATTTTTACAATACTATAAAAGGCATTGTAGATATGACATGAGGAAGGACTCTGCAACTGGATGAACAAGAAATGTGACAGTCTCAGGAAAGCAGTCATGTTTTTCCAGTTTGAAAATCAACAATACCAATCGGTCATCAAGCGTAAGAAAGTCCTCTTTTAATCATACATCCACCTTTTAATAAAGCCTGACCAGGCAAGAAGGACCAACTGTGACTCGTAAATGTTACGTCAAATGCCATCTCCGTCATTAATATTTGATTAAAATGAAGGAAAGCCCTATCGGTAAATGGAAATATGTGGGCCTGTAAGACCATTGAGGTTTGTGTAACTAAATTTGACATTCACAGGGGATTAAAATCTAATGGTACTTCCAGTCAGACTTGTGTATGCTGCAGTGCAGACAGCAGCTCTTGGCTCACAATAGTCAATGACTCAGGAAGGCACAAGAAAGGGCAGCTAAGATAATATGGCTCTTTGCCCAGGCAGTGATTTGTACAGGCAGATGAATAGAAGCCTATTTAGGCCCCCCTTAAAGTTCTGTGACGGGGTGTTTGGTGTCCATCACTAATTGGCTCAGGTTACTGCATACTTGTGCGGAGTGCGTCTGGTGTCAAGACTTTGATCAGTGGCTGCTGCTAAAAAGAAACTAATTCATTTTACACTAATGAAATGATGAGGAGCAAACAAACAAACAAAATACTGCATGAGTGAAAAGCCTTGTGCATATCAGATTATTGTTTTGATTAGTTTAAATTTAATTTGTCCCTCCAGTTTTCTCTGACATCGCAATGGCATGTGTTTCGGTGAAAGAAGCTGGAATCTGTTTTACACAGTTGAAATGGCCAAGAAAAACAAGATGAAAGCATCAAAAATGGACATTTTTGCAGTTTGCATGAGTAAAAGTAAACTCCATTCTTTTGTCCATGATGTGGATTGTTAATTCAGGGTGAACACACTACCACCCCTGTCTCAGATAATGTAGTCGAGGTTGTAAAAATGGTCCTAGGGAGGTCAAGACATACCATTGAATCCTTTGGCCATCACCCTAGTACCCACCGGCGAAGGAACACTCGCCAAAAACAACACACCATCACACCGCTAGATCTTCAGAAGTGCATAAACAGTGAAGTGCTCATTCAGTCAAACTTGATGCAATGTCTGTAGTCAAATTCTGGCCTCCTTTTGCAGATTCCCCTGAATGTTTCTCTAACAACACTGGCCATTAACCTCTGCATAAATACCGCCAGCACTTAAAGTTCCAGTGTAATGAGCAATTTGCTGAACTATTACCATGGAAAAGGTGCAGTTACCTGTAACTAGAAACCTGCAATGAAAATAGAAGCATGAATCATAATTCAAAGAACTTCTTGAGAATTGCTCTTTCTTAGGTGTCACTCTGCCTGTCCAGTTAATCTGGGTGATCTTATCACTGCTCAGCTGGCATGAAGACATACTAGCATAACTTGCATATGTAAGCACACTTCCCTTTGCAGTGTATAAGTTGTACTTCCCTTGTGGTCACATGCCGCTGCTGAATTGGGTGTGGAACGCGCTGACTTCATTACCAAATACATGAAAAGCAACAACCCCAAGTGATATCCACCAAGCATTGTGACACTGAGTTAACTTCACACACTAGCCTTGTCGACCACTCCTGTTTAAAAAAGGGAAGACACAGTAAACTAGTGCAGCTAATATCACATTCTGCCATCATTTCACATCAGTAATTATTTTAAACTGCATCATGATGTAAGTGAGTGGGCTCACTCTTTAACATTAAAAAAGGCTATCTTAGCATTTAACATTTCTGCAATTAATGTCTGAGAGCAGATAATGTAAATCATGAAAAAATGATTTAGTTCCACTACGAAGCTTTTTTCAAGCAAAATCAACAGAGTAAGATTGCTCACTGATATTTCAAGGGGCCAGTTTCTCTCTGACTTACTTCATAAAACTGTTGCTACACTGCTTCTAGGAATTTAATGGGTAGCCATGGCAACCAAACCCAAAACAGAGGACAACAGTGACAACCCGGTGATCCTAAAAAGGCAGACGTCACCCATCTGGTTAAGGATAATGTCTGGATAGCTTATCATTTCTTTATCAGTGAGTGTGTTTGTTACAGGAAACTGGACTATTGAGCAAGGCCAGTTTAACTCAGCTGCAGAACATTGACGTGCAACCTGCAAACAAGTACAGCTTTATTTTCTATCTAGGCAGCCTGAAATTTATTCGGGGTTGACCCCTATGTCTCGGACCGGGACTTAGTTTACTGAAATCTTAAGAAGCTTGACAGGCGTAGGATCAGGTGTTTTAGTTTGAGTAAAGGAAGGTATGGGGCCTCTTGCCCCCTGGAGTAACCCTCGCATGCCTTGACTCTCTATACATCAGGTACCCCACTAATTACACTGCCCCCCCCATCAGTCCTTGCCTTTCTGCTTGTGGTTTCTTCCATTATCCATGAGTGCCTGTTCTGGTCCCTGCACACTAACCAGAGCTCTAATCCATCAGGGATGCATTACATGGGAGCCTCCAGCACTGCTACCAATCTCTTGCTCAGCTCGAAAAAGGGGTACCACTCCTATGTTGTGTAAGCAAGTGATGTTATAGACTGTCCCGACCAATCAATCTATAATGTAGCATTATGCCATTCCATAATGCCATGTTCACATCGTGGAGGTGTGGGTGGCTTGTGAGTGCGTATGGTGGGAGAACGTAAACTATGAGCAGCATTCCATCGGCCCATTCATTCATTCATGACGGGGCTCAGCTCACCATATGGACCCTCTGACTGCTCAGCATAGTGTGTAGCAGGGGTTTAGCACAGATAAGATGTTAAAAGCCAACTGAAGCCGTGTTATTTTGGGTGTTTTTGCTGGAAAACCACCTATAAAGTACTGGTTAGACAGCTGAAAATAAAGTAAAATCAAAAAGAAAAAATGTTGGAGCTGTGAGTTCTCCATTCTGCACAGCTAAACAGGAAGAGAGAGTGTTGTCAAAACATTGTTGTAAATTTGTTAGTGGTGAAAGGCTGGCACATGTTTTAGCATTTAAAACTCATCATTTTAGTAGTTTATTTGTTTCATCTTACATTTATAGAGATGTTAAAGAGCTGTCAGAATTGTAAGGAGGATGTGTGGTTTGATCTAATCTTTGCTGAAAGACTCTAAAGCAAATCAAATTCTTGTTGGATAGAAGTATTATATCCCCACTGTGTAGTGATAAGGTCCATATGTTGGGCAACAAGACAGTAGAGACAGAGGAATGTTTTACTTTTTCCACACTGCAGCTGCATCCACAGTAAAAATCTTCTTTTCGAAATGCCATTTCAAAACAAAAATTATCTCAAGATGACCATTCATGCACACAGGGTATGCACGCACTGGTCTAACCAACAAGCAGAGGGTTAGTTGCTTAGTTGTAAACAAAAAATACCAGAGGAAGAACAGCAATGGTGAAAATCAAGACCAGAGACTTCTTTGGTTGGACTGACACAGAGTAGGAACTGTTACTGAAAATAAGTAATACAGGCTAATGTTTTTAATTTCCTTAGGAAAAGGGTAATGTGATGGTGGTGTGATGAATCAGGTATGGGCACCTAGTGACTGTTCAGAACCAATCAGGAAACAGATGTGGCTGTCTATAACTTCTGAAAGTCTCCATTTCTGCCCATCAAGACTACCAAAATGGGTTCAGCAGCACTTCCAAAAATCTTTGTTTTAGGGTTCCTGCATGCCAGAGTAATGTGGATGCTGGGCATTAACGCAGCAAAAATTCTGAATTTTAAAATTGTATAAATGTGGAAATAGCCAATAAGTAAGAATAGACATTATTTTATTTCTCACAAAGTTATGCACAAAAATATTGGAATATAGAAGCTTAAGACAATCTCTCTCTCTTTAGCCACAGTTCTGTTTGATCTCCATCTCTGTGGTCTTAAATTTACTTCTTGACATTCTGCAGTGAGTGGGCTGATGTGCTGCCAACTGGTTGCAAATCTTGCTAATTGTTGGTGTTGTTTGGAATCACCTGCAGGGATATATAAAATATACATGTAAAACATGCGATCAGACTCAACTTCAAATACTGACAACCCGTAGTTACTGTAGAGGCCTATGTTGAAGTGTTGCGACAAATGTCACCAAAAAAAATTGGCTGTCTTTGTGCAAGCAGGATTGTCAGGTCACACTGGCTCTGGTCTCAAGCCTAGGCTTGTACAAAGAGCCACTTTTGCAGGATGTAACACATTACATGTCAGGCTAGTACAGGTCTAGATATCAGCCATTGCGGTTAACTGTAGAAGTTCTACACGTTGGAGGAGAGACTGGATGCTTTGTTACAACTGTGGAAAACAGATTCTAAATGTGTATCAAATTAGGCTGTCTGTGTCAAACACAGAAACAGAAACTTTCAGTTCTCTTTTTTCAAGGGATGCAATTCAGGGATTGTTTCATTAGACTGGAACTACAGACAAGCCAAATTCGCATCACATGATTCAGACAGAAGGTATATGATGGCTGGCGTTTTGAAGTAAAGACAATCTAAAGGAAAATAAACAGCACTGGCATTCATAATAGGGGTGACACAAGGCAGGAAACCACAAACTAATAGCACACCTGGGCTATGGGGCTTTCCAGAATAATACAGGTTATGCACACACACAACATATTAATAGCATCAGACGCTCAATATGCAAACAAAGTGCCTAAAAACGAAGCCCCAAGGGTGCAAAGTCACTCACGTGAGAGTGAAAATGCAACACTGGAGACAACTTCTTTTTTTAAAAAATGTAAGATGATTCCTCACTATCCCTACATAGCAACACTATAGTGGGATGTGTCGATGGGAGCATTCCTATTGCATCCCAGAATGCTTTTCATCTCTAAGTAGAGTCTGGTGCCTGTCTTGGGGGGTTGGGGGAGTGCTTCTCTGGTGTATGTGAGAATGCCTCTTTTCTTTTCTTTTCAGCTGCAGGTCTTTGGCTCTGTGGGCGACGAGACGCCAGACTTACAAATCTATCATGTTAATGAGGAAGGAATATACAAAATGAGGAATAACGGCACTAAAACAATTACACTGAGAAAGTGAAATGACCAAGGTGTTTCATTTGAACTCCTTGAAGCCAAATGGTTGAAGTTTTAGCATGTGTGTTGCAACAGCAGTTATGACTGCAGGTCACAGAAGAAAGGGAAGCTTCTGAAATGAATAGAGAGTACCATGGAGGCACAGACAGGCATGGCTAACAATCCTTTTCTGGTCGCTTTGCATAATGCTCCGAGCCAGAGGACGAGGGAGAGAAAGAGAGGCAGGGTATAAGCGGAACAGAAAGACATACAGCAGAGAAAAACAGGCTAAACGTGAGACTGAAATATACAGGAAGGCATAAAGAAAGAAAAGTGAGGGGGTGAAAGTGGCAGCATGTGCGTCAGTGTGTGGACTGAGCAAGAGTTGTACACACAGACGGAGAATGGGCCAGTGGCTTGCTCAGCATACAGGCACACAGCTGCCCACTGACAGAATGGAGCTCTAATAGGGCCCTTTGCCTGCAACACAAAGACATTGCAAATGTGTGCGTCTTAAGCACACACTGGAGCGCAGAGCGATCCCCTTTAAAAACCCACCGGCCTTAATTGCCTCCGTAAATTATGTCTGTAGTATGTCCAAAACAAGCCTAAAGACTAACAACGCCGGGGCTGCTCTGGAGCACAATTGCAGTGCATCAAGTTGTGCTTCATTAAAAAGATTAAAAGCAAAAAAGTGATTGCCAGCAAACGTGACGAAAATGTGTTGCTTGCTTCTTCCTCATTAGATAGATAATGGGTTGAATATCTTTTAAATAAAGATGCAAACATTCCGCAACATAGAATACAAGAAAAGTTAATTGCATAGATTTTAAATTGTCTCCAGGAGTTAAAATAAACTTAAAAAACACCTAAAACTGTGCTAATTTTTGATTGCATTTACTCAAAATGTCCTTGCATGTTATTTCTTGTAAGTCCAAAGTCTTTGCAAACCCAAATGTGTAATGCAACTGAAGTCTGTCACTTTGAACTGAATGAAATTCTATTTTTAAATGTACCAAAACTCAGTTACTGACACCAGAATAGAACATGTTCAGCCTAACCCTGGTCACATAAAATCATAGATGGAAAATGCTTGTACACACCAACCTGCAACATTCCAGCAGAAGTTTATTTTGGAAATCAAAGCAAGGTGCAGTCATGATAATCCAAAGGCAAGAGAAGAAATGCTCAAAGCAGGTTTCCCCCCTAAGCCAACCAGTATCTGTGAGGCACCCCTATCAACATCTCCTTTGTAATTAGACACTAGAGCTGACACGTGATTAAATCTTTGCCCAGTTCTCTGCTTCATTTCCAACCTGAACTTCGGCTGCACTTAGCATTTATGAGGGCATTTACTGAGCAGGATCTTTAACTTGTGCACTTCCTGTTCAGTTGACCGAACTGGTCGACCATCGCTGTAAGTCGACCACCGATAATGGTGGCATCGAGAAACATTTCCATGTGTTTTGCAATTAGGGCACCCTGGTACCAAACCAGTTCCTCGTGGTACCGTGTTTATGGTGTCCACAAAGATCAACCAACTGTCGTGCAATAGCCAAGCGGGCAAAAGACAAGCACCAACACTTACTTCCTAACCCACAAAGGAAAGGAAACAACACTGACAAATAAGCAGTTTAGTGCTTTGCTGCCACAGTGCCCTGTATTCACAGTGTCTTGGCTTTGGTTTTGAATGCAATAAAGGAGTTGCAAAATGAGCTTGCTGTGGCCAGCCTCATTTTTATGTCAGCCGATAATAAACTCATATTACAAATCTTCTTATCAGTATATGAGCTCTTATCATTGTGGTTTCAGTTTCATTAGCACATTGAGAACATAAACTTGGTGTAAGCGACTCGCTGTCACGTAGTCATAACAATAAATGTGTATTTTGAGTCAAGGATGCAGCTTTATATTTATATAACTGCTAATAAAACAGAAACCAAATTGAGGAAGAACAAAGTGGCTATTAGTTTCGACTCACTCAAGTCACAAAAAGTACCTCTTTTGATGCCTTGAGAAGCACAAAAATTAGTAATTACAGATCACTATCTGAAGGGGGAACAAAAAGCTGAGTGTGTGGTGGAGATTGGGGAGAGATATGCCAACTGAGCCTTATGACTCAGAGCACTCAAGCTTCTCTCAGTATCTTCTCACAGGTTGTGGTGAAGATCTGAGTGTGAATATATGCTGCAAATTAACCACACTGCCTCTCCACCTCCTGGTTCTGTATCTAACACCAGCTTTATTACCCTGGCTGGCAGATGAAGGGGAGTTTGTGCACCCCCTCTAAAGCAGAAACCTTAGCGCAGCAACAGGTTGATCGAGCAGATTTGATCATATTCACATGCTGACACTCACTTGTAAACAGCTGACTGAGTCCAGAAACATGACAATAAATGATCTATGACATCCAGAGTGCTACACGCTAAAAACTGCACTTTTTTGTTCCAAATCTGGTTTGAAAGTAGCTGATGCATTCATGAATAATACATCCATAAAAAAAGTGTTTTCTGTGCCTCGAAGTAACCTTAAAATGTTTAATCAGCCACAGAAGAAGCCCAGCCTGAACATAAGTTGACTTAAGTGAAAGAAGAAACAAGCCCGAGCACAGTTATAACACAATCTGAGCAAACATCCTACTACCTGGCCAGCAGAGGCTCTTTCGAAGTTAGGTCATCTTCAACAAAGGGAATGCAAAACAAAACAAAACGTTTAAAAAAAAAGTTTCTCGCAGTTGCAGCCGCCCGTTCAGCGTCCTCAGCGCAGGACTGAGCAGGACTGCGAGCAGCTGAGAGCTCGCTGCTGCCTTCAGCCCTCAGCATTGATTGTAACTATATCCGCGTACGCACAACTCCAGTCGACGGGGGGGAGAGACGAGGAAAAAAAACGCCCGACTGGCAAATTTATGTACATAGAAACACTAGACTGATGTATAATTAACTTCTAAATGTGTACCTATTATTGTGAAGCAACAAAAACTTTTCAAATGTCCTTCACATGCGAAGAGAAGTTTTATTAACAGCTAATACCCCCACCCTTTCCGAGTTGGTACGTTCCACTGCGGTCCTCCCTCAGGCTTTTACAATACTCATATGCTATTTTCAATTACTCTGCATTTCATTGATGTTATAGGGACAAATAGGTGTTGGCGCCTCATGGAACACAAGGAAAGCCAAGCTACTTAACTGAAAATGACTTTTCTGTTTAGTTTATTGTTATTATTTTACCCATTTTACCTAAAATAATGATATATAGATAGCTAACAGTAGTTGAAAAAAAATGTACTTTAAAGCCTTTTTGGGTTCATGCTAATGTATTTTAGCCATGGTAGTCATTACTCAAAAGGCAGAGTGTGAAAAGCAAGGTCTGAATTGCTGTAAAAGAGGAGCCTTTCCCACTTCCACTTCCTGCCATGGAAAAAAAAGTTCACTGCAACATGCTGGAGTAATTCAATCAATCCACCAAAATCCTATTAGGAAACCTTCAAACGTGCTTCCAGGGAGATGGAGTGGAAAACATAAATATTTGCAGTATCACACTTGAGAGGTTGAAATGAAAGCGTGGTATTCGAGCAGCCAGTGGGCTATGGCATCAAGTCTGAAAACCCTATAGGTTAATATTATGAGTGGAATAAAAGTGTAGCTTCAAACATGTGCCAACCCCAAAGCCATGGAAGTGCTGACGGGGGCAAATGTACTGTATAGTTCAGTTCAACCCAGCAAGATGTTTTATTTAACTTCATGGTGAATGGGAATTGAATACTTTTAAAGATGAAAGAAGGAAAAGGTCCCATCTCTTCTAAGACAGCCAACTGAACCTGCTGACTGAGTTTAGAGTGCAGACGGGCATGTCTCAGACATGTCAAGGTCCAGTCAGTTGCAAAATATCAAACGCTGCGTGCAGTGTGTAAAGAAACCTCTGAAGATTTCTCTGTGATTACAGTGTGGCATACAACGATAGTAATGATGTTTTATAGTAAAACTGACAAAGACTCAAGTCAGTTTCTTAGCAACAGAACATGTGGAAGGGAAAATAGTGATGCACAGTGTTTTAAAGCATAGATCAAAATCACAAAAACTCAAACAGTGACCACGACGCTTTGAAGACTGTAAGAATGAATGATGACAAAGGTAAAGGACAGGATATTTAATTGAGTTGGAGCATTTCACTTCATGGGAAAGTCTCAGTGAGACTTGCAAACGTGGGCATAACATGCACATCCAGGCAGGATATCCAGAGCCTTGTAAATTTCCAGGCGGTAATTCTTGTAAAGCTTGCATGTGTTTACTCAACACCGTGCCTCGACATCGACGGCTCCCATTGGGCTGCTGGCCCAGCTTGCAATTAGGATCCAGAGTTTGGCAGTTATTAATGATGCCATTGAGAAAGGAAATGGCAGACAAGCTTCTCTCCCACAGAAGTGGTGGCCTCTTGTTTATTCATTATATGTCAGACGTTCTTAATCATGGTCCTCGGGACCTCGAGCACTGCTGGTTTCCAGTTTAGCCAATTAGGTAGGGGCTATTCTTTGCATGGTATGAAAGATGAATGTAATTAACCTTGTAAGACAGAACACTGATTTTCTGTGGGTCAGGCATTTCAGCTGGGTCACTGAGAGTAATTTCAGCATTTAGAAGATAATTTATGGAAAAGGGGAGATTATTCAGTGCAAATTACTAGATGGATCTTTTTGCACAAGATTGCAGAATACATTTCTGCCTATATAACTATTGATAACTGATCTAATACAATTATAGAATCATTGCCTGGCTGTTTACGGACACAAATGGCCTCAGGAAAGATATACAAGACTAAAATAAGTGTCACTGGGTCCACAAGGTTAAAGAGTTCACCTATAATGACTGCCAGATGTTAAACAGAAGTGTAAACTGTTAGGTGAAAATACTGTATATTATCTTAAATCTAATCCTATATCATCTGTGCATCAGCTGTTTGTTTTTCTGAGCTTTTCAAGCTAGTTTACATCATGCATTTAAACAACCTTGAAAGCAAGCTTAACTGAGTCAGTATCATTCACAGAATACAAACTACTTAGCAACACTTAAATGTATAGGAATAATCTTGAAACTCAAAATGAATGAGACAGTCCTACAAATATTGTATAATCATTTTATATTAAGTTATTCAACAGGTGTTTTGTAACGTGGATTACTGTAAAGTTAAGATGACAGCAACAAAACCAAAGAATGATTTTCAGAAAAATGTCCCACTCAGTTTCTTGCATATCTGCATCATTACAGTCTTAAAAATGAACACTGTACAAACAGATCCCGTAAAAAATGTCTTAAAGTGCACAGATACAATAATTTCCTGTGACAAACAGAAAAAAGCTGCAAGATGGATGGGCCAAAAAAGACAAATAGGCGCTTGTCACATGTGGATCAGTGTACTCTCTTGAAGATAACAGCTGCCACACTGTTGCCTGTCTTGCCTCCAAATTGGAAACTGGGTGTAGGCAACTCCTGTACAAACTCGAACCCTGTGAGGCAACAAAGAAAAAACGTGGAGGTTAAGAAATGTGAATTATGCAAACTAGCAGAACACCAACACAGACGGCTAGTCTTTTCTTGTGTACTATGGCTACATTACTATAGAGGGGTTAGGAGCAAAACTGTGAGTCAAGAATTATCCATCCACCATCTGTGATGCTTCCTGGGGCCTCATAAAGACAGACTGTCAGTGTGACAGATGAGATCTCAAGGCGTCTCGGCCCCCTGCAGGCTCTCCAGAGTGACTACACTGAGACGAGTGACAGCTAATGGAAGCTTGCCGAAATTCTGACTTTACAGGCTGTTGTTGCCTGCAGCTTAACAACCTGCCAGGTAACTGTCGCAGCTGTGGAACTGGGTCTGCATTTTGACTGAGGGTCAGGCGGCAAAACATAAACCTGTTACATGCCAGAAAGACACAACTCTAAATCACACTGATCCACACCCAGGTCCAGCATGTTTTTGCCAGTGTTTTAACCTTTTTTACAACTCGGCAAACATGCACTTAAACTTTCCTTGTGGACTTTTCTTAAAAACAAAAACTATGTTGTGTTTCCTACCAAACTCTTTTGTGTGTATCCTGATATGTCAAACACGTTTAATGTATTTCCTACCTCATAAAAAAAAAAAATCCCAGAGCTGATTTTTAAGTATTCTAAGTTTTGTCCATGTTTAGAGGCTAGAAATCTTTTTCTCTGTCTTTGTTAATACACCACAGCATACCTTCCTGTGTTATATCACAGTCAGTAGAACAGTGTGAAACCACTGATGGACTGTATCTTCTCACCTTAACCCTCTGAACCTTAAGCGGTTTCTGAACATTTTTTGCTCCTGTCACTATATTTGTCCCCATGGGCTCATATCTTATGCAATATAAAATCCTACACTTCAATGGAAACAGCACAAACAAGGCATAAAGCAGAGACAACACAAAATATGTCTTTTGTGCAGTATAATACAATCACAATGTCATAAGTCATACAAAAATGGAAGCTGAAATTCCTTGATTATTTATTTTACAAAAACTGAAAAAACTTGGAATCAGCATGGACAATATTTTCCAAGTTCCTCCAAGTGTTACACCCATACTGTCAAAAAGTGACTTTACATACCACAGATATTTTACTGCTGTGGTATGTACAATTTTAAATTTATGTCCATACTTGGACTACCTATCTGCCGTGTAAACACAGCCTGCAGTTCAAAAAGAGTCCCTGAATTTTTGTTATGTGACGGTTGGCCACAGCGGAATCAGTCATTAATTCACAGTTGCATCGAGGAGCAAAGGATTATTATTTTTATTTTTAAAATAGAATCTTTTGTTAGTGGTTACGTTTTGGTGAATATTTAAATGAAAAGGGTAAAGTGATTATGCTGATGATATTGTTTCAAATTGCACTTGTGATATAAAATCAAATATTTGTTATTAAAATACCCCAAAACGTGTTTATATATTAGCCGTCTAATTTAATTGGCTTTTGAAGCATCAGTCAGCTTTTTATGATCGTTGGAAAGCTGTATACCCTCTCTTAAACAGAAATAAACTAGCTTTAACAGAAATAAAATGTTTTACTAGACATATAATAATGCCTTTTAGCATCTCCTCTCACCTTCACTGAATCTTTCAAGCAGCTGCTCTTTTGTCCAGTTACATGAGGTGATAGCGAAGAATCCTTTGTCTTTAAGTGCAACTTTAAGAGCTTCGAGATACAGTTTTTTCCCCTCCTTGGTGTTGTCTGGGTTTAAGCTTATTGCATCAAACGTTCCTTTGTCGATGCAGACATCAAAACCCTTCAGCTCCCCTTGACAGTTTAGGAAATCCATCTCCTTAAAAAAAGAAAAAAAAAAGGAAATGCGTGAAGTCAAGATTTATTCAACAAACCTCCGGCAAGTTAAATGTTTAGCCAAAGTCTTTAAAGGTAGGTAAATTGGAAGAAGAAATCTTTCAGCATCAACCAAAATGAAATGTGCTATGCTTCACTGGTTCACTTTAAAACTAAATTCCAACTGCTGACATGACAGCAGTTAATTCTGTGGAGGTTTCTGACCCACCATACCGCCAGTGAAAGGACCCCTTTATCTGGACAGGGGGCAAAACACCAGATCTCTGGGCTGAGCTCAAGGGCCACATACTCACAAACTATGGGTCACATAATATGAGTTTTATGAAGGCGGATCAACTGGGATTCACTGGAGACAAGTGTGAGATGTGAGTCTGTAAAAATGGAAAAAACTGGGAAGATCTTGAAAACACATATGAAAGTGTCAAAGAAATCGACTCATGTAAATGGAGATAAGTTTTGACAAAGATTTAAGAGTAAGAATGCCCTTTGAGAGACGCACACTTTCACAGAAATTATTTTGGCAATTTACTGTAGTGTAGAAATGACCAAGCCATACGTGCCAACATACCATTTCTCTCTCACATACACACACATACAACCACTGTGCTCCCCCTGTCCAGCTAAGGTCAATATTGACTTCAATGGCAGCCTTTCTGTCCAAGCAAAGCACACACCATCATAGGCATGTGATGCATATAACATATATGCAACTGTATTAGGAGAGGAAAACTCACTCGTCGCAACCCTTATAGGCTGGCCAGCAGTTATAACCTGTTTTTCTTGCATGTCTGTGTTAGTAGGTGTGTGTTATATCCTGCCAATTCATCTCTGGTTTGAGGTGGGCAGACTTCCATCACATTCAAGGCCTTCTTCCCATCCAACTCTCCCACATGGTAAACACAAGAAAGTTTCCTCCAACCTTCCCAGGCCCAGGTTGGCTCACTGTGTGCTGAAAGCTGTATTGTATTATTGGCACTTAGGAATGAAGGGTATTCATTTTGTATCAATGGGTGATTTGTGCATGGCATAAGAGCCATAAAAATATTACACTGCAGAATTTAAGTGTGGTGAATATAATTTTGGCAGAAAAAAACTCACCTAGCCTTACAATTTTTAATATAGCCTGCCAGTAATAAATTAGGAGTGTAAATGTCATTATGATCTATGCACTGATACACACCTGTGTACATTATTACAGCTGCAATGAGACACATTTTAGTCTGTCGCAATGTGAATGCTCCAGTTGAACAGCCTATTGCTACGAAATCCACAAATATTTCAAATCGTAGTTAGAAAATAAGTTTGGTATTTAAGTTGGCTGTTCCCTGTGGTAGCTAAATCTGTCATTACACTTGGGTAAATTAACTGAAAATCCATAATTTTAAAGGACAAACAGGACTGAACTCACCTTTACAGTTACATCATTCACATCTTCTGCCTGCAAAACATTTCTGGCCAATTCTACAGACGCTGGAGAATAATCTATACCGGTCAGATTCTTGTATCCGCTTTTAGCCTGGACACACACACAAAACAAAACAAAAGAAACAAAAGTCTGTTAGTTGTTACATGTGTCACAATAAATCTTAATAGTCAGCTCAGATCAAACCGATCACAAACCTGTATTCCACCTGTTGGCATTTAGCCAGATAAATGACACTGACGAGATTGCTTCCATTTCCTCAACACATTATAATGAAGGTGAAAGGCAAGTGGATTGGGGCTTTATAAGATTTTAAAAATACAATGTGTTTACAATGGCAATATCCCTGGTGCTATTTTTTCTGAGTTATTGTGATGCAGTTGAAGTGACCCACTCAAATGAAAGTGCCTGAGAAATTATAACACCAGTAACATTTATTTTTAATTCTTCCATACCAGTTCAACTAAAAATGTTCCATTTCCAGTGCCAATGTCAAGAATAGCAGCGTTTTCTGGGATCTTAGCTTTGTCCATCCATCGCAGCACACGGCTCATGCTTTCCTCACCAAACCTTACAAGAAGATGGAAACACACAGACTTTAGTAAAACAGGTTGTTGTCAGAGACCAAACATAGGGAATTAAGGAAGTTTAGGAACATGATATTTTGGCTTGAGAAATAACGAGGTTATTGGAATAACAAGTGGAAATAGTGGATTAATTCTGGAGATGAACATGCCAGCATGTCAGTACTCCATATTATTACCATATCTCGCCAACATCTCCAATGTCTTTGAATGTCTCAAGTTCTCTTTGGTATGCATCCTCCCAACTGCAAGACAGAACAGAAACAGACAATTATTCATGGAAATACATATAAGCAGTCTGAAGTTGAACCTGATATACAATGCTAATATCTAATCACTGTATGTCTTGCAAGTTCCTGTGATGCCTCATACTTTCGCCTATCCAGGATGACAGGAAACATCACCTAGATCTGTCTCATATCCTCCATACATTTATATTCACTATAATAGTGTCTTCTTTGAGCTGTATATTTCGTCATCTCTTAAGAAAAAAAGTGTCATCAGAGGGAATCGAGAGAATCCTTGGACTTGCTGGGTTTTCATATAATAATAATAATATAATGTTTTTACTTCAGGTTTAAATTAGTCTGATCTCGATAGTTAAGAACACTATAGGGTCTAGCCTTCATATTTAAATTAACATGGTTAATCTCCATTATGAATAATACTGCTATTAATAATAATAATTAATTAATATTTATTTGAGTCAGTGAAATGTGTACTTTATATAATTTTTGTAGGGTTTCAACCATTAATCTTGAAACTACTAAGGTAAATGCACACCATAAATACTTAATACTTAACTCTGTCAGTTTAATATGTAATGTTTCTACTGGAAAACAATTTGGCTAAACAGCAGTTGCTTTAAATGAGCTACAGAAAAACACTCTCATCTGACCTGACCAGACTTCCGTTCAAAACCTGGTAGTTTAATAGTTATAGACACACATTTCTCATATTATCTAGCAAACGTTTAATGCTTTTGGTTTTAAGCTAACAATTAAACTTCCTTGTTGCCCTTAACGCCACATTAATATTAACTATAAGCTGATAAATTATTGTGGTTTAATTAATAAAATCCCCAAATAAGTACAGCTAGTAGCGAATTACATAAAGAAATACTAAAACCGGTTTTAAAAGACTTTACGTTGCATCCGTTAGCATTGCTGCTGTCTCTTGTAGCCTTGTAGCTACACGGGAGTAGCATGCCGTCATGAAGTAAGGTTAGCAACACTTACTATTCTTTTGTTCCGAGTTTTGAAGTTCCAAAATCACTATCTGAACATCTGTCTTCCTCTGAGTCCGAGGCATTTCCACAGCCATGTGTGACGTCCGTGGAGTCTTCCATGGTGGAGAGGAGACCGTCCGATCTTCCCCTACAGTTCCCAGAAGACAGCGCGTTTGAGGAGTTTCCAACCGCAGGGGGCATCGGGATTGATAGGGATGTTTCCATCATGGCGGCATCCATTTCAGGTTATACTTTTAGTTCTGTGTGTTATCACAGCGCCAACAGCAACTCAGATCATGTAAGTATTCCAAATTGTGTTCACGAAATATTATGCAGTGGTTGCCGAAGCGTGCGTAGCTCGTTGGTGTTTCTGATCGTTCACCAGCGCCATTAGTTTGTGTTGTTTTCCAGTGTCATCATCCTGTTGCTGGCTAGCTAGTACTGGTTCCGTCTATTCACCGGCAAGTATTGGTCAATCAGACTGTGTAGTTCCAGTAACAAGAATGCAGAACCAATAATCTTAAAATAATCACACATATTACAGCTGCACAAGCGTTAGTTATCGTTTTATAATTTTAGCTATAAAAGGCTGTACATGTGAACACCTATTATATCAACATAGGTAATGCTGTTGTGAAAGTTTGAATTCCAGGAAATACCCAGCAGTTGGCTACCTAGCATGATAGCTAACTACCCAGTCAAGTGACTTCCGTGTATCAGTGCTGCTAATATTTGCTGTCACTTCGACCTATTGTCATACAGTGTTGAGTGTTTTATTAAAAATAGGCTGACGCAATAAATTTATAGAATAGCTAACACAAAGCCTTGTTGTCTTTCTTGTTTCCGCATTGCCAGGTTAGCTTGTTAGCCACCGTGCTAATGTTAGTCTCTCAAGTCAGAACACTAACGACATGACTGGCTACCGTTAAGATATTTTTTTCTTTTTAGAGGGATTTCAGCTTGCTAATTGTAGAAACACAATCGAGGAGGAATTGTTGGTGATTAGCATAAGGGAAATACAGATTTGACACAACAATTAAAGCAAACGTTAGCGGTGTTTACATCAGTTTCCCTGCTGCTGGGACTTTAAAACTCGGCCTGGACAGGTGTATAGCTGCTACTTGGCTACATGCAACTTTTCCTGCATTCTTGACATAAGCAGCTGCTGTCACTTTTCACTTACTTGACCTACAAGAAGTACACAACTTAATTTACTCCCAGAACAAAAAAGTGTATTTGTTTTTAATGCTGTGGTTATGAAGTAAAAAAAAAATACAATTCTGATAACTTGCATAGTTGTTTTTTGTAAACTGAATCATGTTTAAGACATTAAGACATAAAAATATCCATTTGACTTGGCTTTATTTTGCACTGTATCCCATATCCATTCCTGTCGCTTTTGTAAATAGTTAGTCTTTCATTCATTTTAAAAATTGTATTAATTGATCAGACACCTAACAAGACATTTGAAACATCTGTATGTTCAAGATCAGTGTCAGTATTGTGTGCAATATTTTATTTTCATGTGTAAAATTTCAATTTCATGTGCAGTATTTCAGTATTGTGCAGTATTTTATTACAAAGCACAGTTGTTGTGGAATTTTACTTTATCAGTGTTGCTTCTGCAAACTACAACAGTCCAAAGGCCAGAGATATGTGATTTGGCTGTAACCAAAACACATTTGGTATTTCTGCTTTAATCACTGAATTCATTCGAAAAACAAAAGGTAATCAATTAAGTATTTCAGCGCTATGTTTGTACTTTAACCGGTTTTGTGAAAATGTCTTTACACAGGAGGGCTTCCTATTAGGAGATGTAAGGCAAGAAGAGACTGTCAGCATCAGCGACACACAGATCAGCAGTGCAGAATTGGTCCAGGTAGTAGGTAAGCCCTGAAACAAACAAAACAAAGTCTGATTTGGCATTTCAGCAACATGAAGCAACTGATTAATGCCAGTCAATCACCAGCCATAAAGCAAAGTTAAGAAGGTCCCAGTATTATCATTTTATAGATTGTTTTTTTATTACAACAATAAGAGTATCAAAGGTGTAAATTATTGTTTTATTAATAAAAACTAATTTTGATTCATTTCCATTCACCAGCTTCATTGTCAGGGTCCTGATATTGTGTATGCTGGCTCTGTCACACTGTCGTGACTTACTGTGTAGCACTTCAATGCAGTTATTATTGCTACTAGGAACACTTATGGTATTCTTGGTAAAATGTCTGTTAGATTACCATTCATCTATTTTACATTTTTTTCAAAAATGCACAACTTGTTAGAACAACAGGTAATACAAGTTCTGTAAAAGCCCCTGTACACCCTTGGTCCGCCTACACAATAAATGTTTCCGCTTACTGTGGTTAAGAGCTCTTTCCAAGACTGTGTAGGTGTGTACAAACTGATGCTGTTGACATCTTCCTTACTCCCTCTGTACATGTTGTTGCATCTATCAGGGATTACTTTTATCAAGTACATACACTTACATCACATAATCCTTAACAGAACTGCCGAACCTTAACGAAGGGAGAAGGTTAATTTTAAACTTACTATTAATTTTGAATAGATTGACATTTCTTGTGGGGGATGCTACATCAAGTAGAAAGCATAATGATGTACTAGACACAGTTGCTACAAAGTACAGCTTTCAGTATTAGTCAGAACTAATGACAATTAATTATTTGAAGAGCATAGGAAAAAGCACAACATGATTACTTTGTGACATTTTGCTCACTTTGATATTTCATTTTAAAATGGGAGATCATCTGGCAGTAACTACTGGAGAGCTGCTAATGTGACTACAGTAGAACTATTCGATTCAGTATTAACTTTTAAAACATTATTATTATTTTTTTTTTAGTTATATGGCTTGTATTGTATTAGAAGCACCTCTGCTTTGCAAGTTCAGGCTTACTGTTTATTTGGCCTTCAGGGCCAAAAACAGTTTGTTTTTTTTTTGGATCATGTAAATAACAAGTGTCTTTATGAATCTAATAATAAAGTTATATTTGTGGCTCTACACTTTATTTTACATTTGGATTATGCTTTTAAAGATTTGCATATTTAATACTATGTAACTGAAACATCTGTCACTGTTTATTCCCACCAGAAATCCATAACCATGATCCTTGCGCACAGTTGTTTAGGTAAGATCTGAGCTCCGTACTCTCATTCAACTATTATTCTAATCAGTTTTCAATGTGCATGATGCAAACTTTTATCTTGTGTAGTAGTGTACCACAGACACTGCTTGAGGGAGATAAACAGTCAGAAACTATTTTGACCATGAATTTTCACAAAACAGAAAGAAAACTTTGTTGTCACGTGTGCATAACAAAGTACAGTAGACTGTGGTGCCTTGCTATGTTTGCTTGTTGTAGTGATTGTAGAGAACCAACTATTGTTAATAGTTTTCTAAATGTATGGTGTTGTTTTTTTATAGAGTAGCTTTTGGTATTTTAGTTTTAAGTCACTGTAAATATACTAACAATTTTCATGAATATATCAGCTGCCTTACATCCATTTTAACACAAGCTGAATTAGTTTGACATTGGACAGTAGATGGCCCCATCTGACAAGACTGGGTAATAGAAGTAGGTTAAGGAAGAGGAGGAGTTGAAACATGATGAATCCCTTTGAACGTACTTGTTTTTTACCCCCCTGTCACCAGCTTTTATGACTACGCCGGTAAAGTCAATGAAGAAAATCTCAACACCATACTTAAAGATAGGCGGAAAGTGAGTGTTTTTGTTCTGTATTTGTCTTGTCAACAGACATTGTTAATGTGATGGCCTGTAAAATGTTGGTGATTCCTTCTCATTACCTTTATGCTAAGGCTAATTATTAACTAAGGAGAGACTCTAAACTAAAGGTACGATTGGGTGGTGTGTCTAAAAATATAAATTAGGTTTACCCTTGTGGAAATCACCTTCAAAGTCTTGATCTAAACTATTTGACATTTTACACCAAAAATTACAGTTGGATAGATACTAATTATGTTACCTTTCCCTAGCAGTATAGGTTTTGTAATGATATTAATTCTATTTTTAGGTTTTCCAGCTACTGTATATTGTCTTTTAGTCACCCTCGTCCTTGGTATTTTGTCCTATATGGGCCTAGATTAGTGAGGCTTATTGGATTAAACACATCATAGAAGAGTTGTTTCTTTGGCCGTGCAGAATGTCATTGGTTGGTACCGGTTCCGGAGAAACACGCAGCAGCAGATGTCGTTCAGGGAACAGATCATCCACAAACAGCTGACTCAACTGCTCGGCGTACCCGACCTCGTCTTCCTTCTCTTCAGCTTCATCTCTACCGCCAACAGCTCCACGCATGCACTCGAGTATGTGCTCTTCAGACCTAACCGCAGGTAATAACGGCATGTATATTGTCAAACTATTGTATGATAATTAGTTTCCTTCTCCACAAGTAATCTCCAGTTAATACATTTCTTGTCAGTGGTAACAAAAAATAAGTATATCTGATAACTATGACATTCATTCAGTCTCTAGCCTCACGTTAAATTGCATTGAAATGTTTTTAAAGTTCCATGCACCGAGAAGTACATATTTGAAATTTGGATTGGGAATTAGTAGGACAAGATCGCCTAATTTGAGGTATCGAGAAAAACAAAGTTGCATTGGTGTATCCCTGCTTAGTACTGTTAGTCAGTGCATATGTGATAGTGGATGTTAAATAATGAGTAAAAGATAAATTATCAACACTACAAAGTCCTCAAATGGCAACTATTGGAAACAATTTAACTTTCATGTCATTTGAGTCAAAAATAGTTGTATGTAGTATTACAATTTGGGCATAATATTTGCTGTCTGGAAAGGTGTGTCGTTGGATTCATAGCCCTAACTGGTCATCTCCACTCAGTAGGTACAACCAGAGGATTACGCTCACAATCCCAAACCTTGGCAACACCAGCCAGCAGGAATACAAAGTCTCCTCAGTGCCCAACACCTCGCTTAACTACGCCAAGGTCATCAAAGAGCACGGGTAAGGTTTATACTCTCTTCTGCATTGCTAACTTTGCTTTTTTTTTTTTTGGCTCAGGGAGTGTTTAGACAGTTACATGTCTCCTCTAATATGCGTGGAATTGCAGCAGGCACCTGTTTTCACTTGACAGCAGACTACAGCTTCACCGCGAGGGCATAACAAGTGCAACTGCCTCCCAGCCTGCATGCTTGTGCCTCAGCTTATCAGTGGGAGCTGCTTCCCTTCTGTTTGATGGGGGGCTCTGTCGGCAGGGATTTAATCAGGGTGTCTGTGGTCGTGTGCAACCCCAGTATCCTGTACAGCCAACATCTGTGTCTGTGCATGCTATGGAAGATTTATGCTTGACACTGTGTCCAAGTAGTACAAGCATTCTTTTGCAGGTGACTGACTGCAGTAGAGAGCTGGTATGTGACAGCCTGCACATGCTTCTGCTTGAATGTCTGTGTGTCTAAACTTAGATCCAATGTTTCTGTTATAAATGAGTGCTACACAGACTGCAGGGGATTTAGACAAGGTTGTCTATCCAGCTTCTGATTACTCTGCTTTCACCTTGGCTCGTTCAGCTGATATTTTTGTGGAGTATGTTTGATTTACCCACAATTTGACCACTACACACCTTCAGTGCCCTAATCCCTCTAAATGTATATTCTGGATAAACAAACAGGGTAAGCTAGTATTGAGTGTTATTCTTTAATTTCATTAAATTCTTTATTGTCATTTCTGCATGCAGGGCAGAATTCTTTGACAAAGATGGTGTGATGAAAGATATCCGAACAATATTCCAAGTCTACAGTGCACTACAAGATAAAGTACAGGTGAGTTGGATAATGGATAACTGGTGCATTTTTCCTAAAACATTTAGTAAATGTTTTTGGTTAGTGGATTTTTTTCCATTTTGTGAGAGCTCTTTATGTGTTTGTCTTATTTTTAGGCTGTGTGTGGAGAAGTAGAACAAAGTGAACGTGTTAAAGAGAAAATTCAAGAGGACGTGAACAAACTTAAACAACAAATTGCTCTCAGGAAACGCAAGACAGCAGAAGAGGAGAGAAGTAAGTATCTGGTATGGATTTTATAAATTGGAGTGCTGTTTACTTCAAATGTGTGCAAATTTCAATTTTTGAAGCATAAAATGGCTTAAGACCACGAGTAACAAACAAAGCAAAACAAGAAATGCTAAGCTAAGCATGCATAGCATTTTAATTGTTCTTGGGTGCTCCCTCTCCCTCTGGCCTAATTCAAATATCTGATCAATTGACTCGTCAAGCTTGATTTTCACTGATTATATGTGCAGTGATCTTTTTATGAGTTCCATCTTTGTCTTGTCTTTGACAGAAATCCGTGAAGCCCAAAATGCAGACTCCCATTCCTCCCCAGAGGAGAACACAGAACCTTCTGAATCCTCCCTTCTGTCCAGAATAACCTTCCACACACCCTCAGCCCCGGAGCGGCCCAGTACCTCACCTAACCCACCATCTTACACTGACCTCTTGTCCCAAGATGACTCTTTGATCTCCTCTTCCTCGCCACCTACCAGTGCTGCTCTGTTGCCCCGGCCCCAAGCTGTGGGCTCTCCAGGACACCCTACTCCTGGCCCTCTGGGGATGGGCCTGGGGATGGGCCTTGGGCTGGGCCTAGGCCTCGGCACCAGTTCAAACCCTGTCACCACACCCAGCACTCCCTATCTTGGCAATGGTGACGGATCAAGCTCTGACTCTTTAGACAGACAAGCCGCAGGGCAGGAAGATGATGATGATGACGAGGATGATGACGATGATGAAGACGAGGACAGTAGCGAATATGAGAACTTAGTGAGTGAAGGCGCTCATCTGCCAATGGTCTCTGCCAGCGTTTTAGCTCAAGGCCGACCAGCTGCCCTCAGTCCTGATGGGGACGCTCGTGGTTCACAGACCACATAGAAACTTGCCACAGGATGTGTAAGGGACACAAATATGTGACACACCTTGACGGGTGGGCATCTGAAGCAATCAAAGATAGGCAAATATAGACAAAAGAAGTGCCAGTCCTGAAAGTGAAAGGCATGCGCAAGTGGTGTCCCACTGTGTGTATTTCTTCTTGTCTTAGTCTGATCTCCATTTTAAGGGGAAACCTTGCTAGGCTTTGCAGGCTTAACAGGTGAATCTCACTGGGGGAAAGTCGTCTGTTTTCATGTTCTCTTTGGAATGGGCTGGTCAAGTTATTTAAGTGTGGATCTGTCTGCTTTCGGGATCAGCTATTGCAATGTAATTTCTGCCAACTGGTTGGCAAACTGGCTCTTTAACAGACAGGGCCACACTTTCTGTATGTTCTGTGTCTGTGTTCTTTTGTTTCACATTTGCATCACCAACTTTGAGCACCCACTCTTTCATTACCTCTTGCACTATTTTTTTGCTTTCTTTTAAACAAACCATTGAAGAAAGCAAAGGGAAAAATATTCTGCGGCCTTCAAAACAAATTCACTGAAGTAGGCAAATGGTTGTTAACTTTTTATTTTTAAATTTGAAGAAAGAGATTTATATGTAATTAGAATTTCTTTAACGTGCACATTTCTCACTTGATTGTGGACATTTTTCTTTTCCATGTTTCACAGTGTTGAATTAATCATACAGTTGCCTATTTAAATGATGAAGAATAGATTGAAAAACAAAATTTACTCTGCCACTTATATAATGGGTGCTTTATATATACATATATATATTTTTTGTCAGATTAACAGTTAATCTAATTTGATTGACAATAATGTCAATGTCTTGTTCTTCTTGGATAACACTGAAATTGTATGCGCTTTGCTGCACTTAACAAAATTTAAGATTTCTTTATTATTGTGCTATACCAATGATGACATGTTGTGCCACTTGAGTAGTCCTCTTTGACCACCCTGAGCCAAACTCAGCTCAGCTTTTGTGCATTGTACGGGGTTCACAGGGCAAACACAGTGTACTGTAGCTTTACTAACCAGATGCTTAAGGTTCCCTTCTGCTGCTGCAACACAGAGAGCTACCACTAAAAAAAACTTGCATCTGTCTGTTCTTCTTCATATAAAAACCTGGCTGCTACTTCCACTTTACAGTGCTGGTTGTCTCAATACTACTGACCATGTTCATTTAACCACTTCAAGCTCACTTCTCACTGACTTGTTCTCTATTAAAGTCATAATGGAAGGCTGATATCTCCTGTAGTGTGTGAATTGTAACCTTGGGAACAGAGACTGAGCCATCACCTTCCTATCTTTGCATAGTTGACCGCAGACCTCATGTATTGTGACCTGCTTGGGTCAATGTTACGTGTATGGACCTGGATAATGTGATGAAAACATCATGACCTTGCTTCAGTATACAGTGCCTTCCACTCAGGGCAGTTTCTCTCTGCACACAGAACACATTAACAAATCTCTTTTAAGAGGTAGAATTATAACAAACTGTGTTGTGTTTGCAATAATCAACTTCCAGCTTTTTTATTTCCTTTTTTGTTCAGTCCTGCAATTACATGCCTACCTTTCCATAATGTTATGTTTTGTCTACTTGAAACAGTCTTTACTGCTTCCAACTTCCAACTGCTTTCCCTCTTTACTTTCGCTGATGGCTTCTAAGTGGACCTGTATCTCTTGGTTACAACTGTGACTTTGCTTGATTATTTGAAACTGGAATTATAACTGTAAAGTGTGAGGGAGTCTGTGTAGTGACCGAACAGCCTGCAAGGCAAAGTTGGTGATGTGACATACAGATGACTTTTAAACATCTGGCCCATTTGAAGACAACAGAAGTGAGGTGTGGATTGATTGGATGCTGGATGTAGGATGCCCTCCTTGCATGAACCGGTTAATTCTAGACACTGTTATATTCAGCATGGACAGATGTTTGCACTGCACATGGAGGGTGTCTGGCATAGTCAAGAGGCTGCACTCAATTTGGAAATTAAGACATTTTTGTGGTGGGTGACGCTTTGCCTTGTGAACAAGCTCTGCTTTATTTACGCAGCCTGTTTGTATGTCATGTTTTTTGCCTTAGGGTCATTTCGTTTGCCCTGATGTGTAATGCCAATGCATCACTGATCGGGAACTGGCACTCAAAATGTTGTTTCATAATCAGCTGGAGTCACACAATCACACAATGTTAAGACATGACAAAATCAGTTTGTTAGGAGTGTGGTTTCCTTTGAGTACTGGAATATAATGAGGAAATAAATAATGAATGTATAGTAGACATAGGGGGTTGGGGGTAGCATTTAAACAGCACTTACTGTATAAGCTTGTCTCAGTTGAGTGTTGTGGTGGTATAGAGCAGCAGTTCTCAGTGTTGGTCCTCTCTCTTAATCCTGGTCTTCAGGCCCCTGGATGATTGCTCTTTAAGTCTTTCTTTCTGGCATCCTTGGCTGTAACCTTGAAAAACAGCAGGTCTTTGGTGCAGAAGACCACCGGTATAAAGCGTGAGATGACTAACATTGTTAGGATCCTATACCTATCAAGTTCCAAATTAATACAAATATACACTCATGTACTCTTACTGTATGGGGTGATCCTTCACTTCCTCCCCCAAGTGGGCCATTGCAACATCAACACCTCCCTGAAGCACAAAGTCCGGAGCACAGCTTAGATCTTCTTGGCTTTTATCTGGATTTGTGTACTTGATGAAAGTTGACCAAGGACTTGCTTGGATGAGCACAGAGAATACGATTCTTAAACTGGGGGATAATAAATGAGACATGCATATGTGATGTGATGTCCCTTTGTTTTGTTATTGTAGCAAAAGGAGAAGCAATTTAAATGTGAAAGTCATTTTTGCATGTTTCAGATATGTATAAATCACATTCAGGATTTTTTTGTTCATGGATTTTGCACGTTAAAAAGAGTGTAAAATTGTGACATGACTACAGTTTTTAAGCTTCTGCCAAAGACGTGAGCAAATCTCAAACATTTATGTTGGTTGTGTATTATATTATTGTGTGTATTATGTACATGTAAAACCTACTGGTAGTCCCAGCAATGACATCACTTAGGGGCTGGGCGGGCTTTCCTGTAAACAGGAGTTGCATCCATGCATTTTTCGCTGGTTACCAAATGATTTGGTAGTATATTAATTATGATGCAAATTAAATTTCGGCTTTGGGTAGTGTGGGTTCCCATCACTGATAATAATTCAGCGCTGGGAACTGTTGCTGAAGCCGTCATGCATTACTGCAGACTGCTTGCTGCAGTATTTTTACGATGACATCATCCCTTCGTCCCCTTTGAGGGGATACCACGTGGTCGCTTGCCAGAGATGCAACAAATTGCGATGCACAAATTAAAAACAAACATTTTAATTTTTTTTTTTAACTATCATTAACTGAGCCAGTCGAGTATAAGAATTTAATGTCCGATCGCTCTAGCCATTATTGCTATAGTGATATTCGAGTGTGTTTTGCTTCCACAGAGCCTTTTAACAGTAGGAATGAGAGACGTAGAATGTGATTGGTTGATTTTTGTGTATCCTTTGACATTGACCAATCAGCTTGGCTGGCAGATTCAGGTGGTAAATCCTGATCCTGCCTGTGACTGTAACACGGCCCAGAGCTCTCTGCTCTCCCTCGTAGTGTATTTTTCAGCCCTGCCTCGGTTGCTTCCCTTCCCCTGTGCCGCCATTAAAGCCCGTCAGCTTGGTGTTTGGAAATCGGGGAACAGGACCAAAATGATTTAAAGCGTCCAAACCGACGGTCGAGGGACGGGACTGATGGGGGGGAGGGTTTCTCGCTCCGTGGTATGTATGGACCTTCAACTGCCAACTAAACGGCGCCCCACAGAAGTAAATATGCGGCTAGTGTCGTCCAAGTGAGAGAAGCCCGAGTTCGGATTGGAGTGGGTTTCTCCGATCCGAGGGGGAAGCTCCGTTTGTTTTGGCTGCAGCGGGGGGCCGAGGAGTGTAAACACAGCAAAGCAAAGGTGAGATATCAGCGTTACACCATCTCCTCGTAGAGTTGATAGGGGCCTCTCTAACGGCTACGGGCAAAACATAATCTCGTAACGTTAGCGAGCAGCTAGCTTGGCTGTAATTCCTGGCTGACAACCGAACGAAGGTAGCCTGGTTGTCATGTAAGATAACTACCCGCCAGCTTGCTCTGTCGGTTTAGTTAAACAGTAGCTAGTGTGATAGCTAAATAATGTTAAGTGACACCAGTCGAGCGCACATTTGAATTAAACTCATTGTTTATTTGAGCCGAACATATCAGCGCTTTGCTGGTCATAAGTAAACTGGTTGACCGTTACTACCTTAGCCGTTGGGCAAGGTTCCCGTTAATTCTCGTTAGCTTAGTCTCAAGGTGGGGAGGACCGTATCTCGCGAATTTGTTGAATTTCTCACGATGTGTTGGTAAACTTGGAGGCGTGGTGTAAACACAGCGACGACTCCCCTCCGAGCTGCCCCGTCGAGCCGCCGTTAACTTAATTTTATCAGCTTTTGTCTCCTAATTTAATGTTGGGTACATACAGTTTCATATGCGGGTAATAATAGGCTTTGGGGGCGAATTCAATTTCAGTGCATCAGTAAGTGTCTTAACCAGTCACGCGCCTCCCTGCCGGGTGTCGGGTTTCGTCCGTCCTTGTCTCCTGTTACCGGGCCCGGTTGTAAGGGCACATTTGCCCGGTGTATATAACTTACTGTATGTGTTTAAAGTCAGTGTCCGGTTTTGACAGAAGCGCCATAAATAAGTGCGGCGCTTCAAGGCTGCAGCTTCACCCTTGTTGCACTTTGCTTTTTGAGTCTGTCAACGTTTCTTACTTTGATTACTGCTACAAATTAGTGTCAGTTTGAGATCACTGTAGTTTGGAAATAGTTTGACAGTAAAGTACTGAGTGGCACAGGTGGCAGTAATAAAGTGAGTGCTTTATTAAACACATTTACCACTTGGAACCTGGAAAGTGAAGCAGCATATTTTGCCTTTTTCTCTTGAAGGCATTTGCAAGCTTTGAAGTCTATTGTTATTGCTTTTACCTTGCAGAAGTGTTTGCCTTTGAGTTATACGATATTTAGGTTTTGTCTCACGTTCAGTGTTTCCATTTATCATAACGTCAAAGCTATTGTCTAAAACCATTTCCCCTCCCTTTTTTACCCTAGTCTACTGCTTGCTGTGTGATCTCCTTGAGAGTGGATCTGCCGAGCTGAGAGTCCCTCTGAACGGCAGGAAGCCTCCCTTAGCGGCGGTGCGACGATGACAGAGCTGGTTGCCAAGTGGGCCTGTGAATACTGCACATACGAGAACTGGCCATCAGCCATCAAGTGCACCATGTGCCGCGCTCAGAGGCCCAGCGGGGGTGCCATCATTACTGAGGAGCCCTTCAAGAGCAGCCCTGCCCTGGATGCCAGTCTGCATCAGTGGGACCCTGCAGGCCTTAGCAACAGCCCATCTCAGGGGGGATCCAGCCTACTCATTTGTCCAGACTCCAGTGCCCGACCCCGCGTTCGCATTGCTGACGTACCTGAGACTAGTAGCAAGTGGTCGTGTCACATGTGCACCTACCTGAACTGGCCTCGGGCTATCCGTTGCACACAGTGCCTGTGTCAGAGGCAACAGGCTCAACAACAGCAGCATGGACAGCATGCAACCCATCAAGGACATCATACCCAGCAGCCACGCAGCCCCACAGAATCACCCCAGACCTCAGGCTCTGGATGCCGCCCTACTCTCCCCGCCGCCACTACAGACCCTTGTGAGGAATATAATGACCGTAACAGGCTCAACACCCATACACAGCACTGGACCTGCACTGCATGCACTTATGAGAACTGGGCCAAGGCACTCAAGTGTGTTGTGTGTGATCATCCTAGGCCCAATAGTCTGCTAGCTGAACCTATTGAACTGGCATCAGAGCCTGAGAGCCAACAACCATCCTCAAAACTCAATGAACAGGACAGGGACAACAGGAGGGGTGTAATTGGGCATGTGGTTGGGCAAGGAGTTGGAGGTGTGGTAGGTGGTGTCGGGGGATGTAGCAGCAGCCAGAGAAGGTCACCGCCAACGTCAAAACAGGAGTCAGAGGTGAACATGGACTTTCAGAGGATTGAACTGGCATCAGGGGCTGGGGTTGGGAGCAAAGAGGAGCTCGAGGTGGATTTCAAAAAACTGAAACAGATTAAGAACAGGATGAGAAGGACTGACTGGCTGTTCCTCAATGCATGTGTCGGTGAGTTTAAAGGATATATGCTTTCACTCAAGCATTTCAACTTGTTCTCCCAGTATATTGATATGTTATGAGGTTTACACTGAGTCAGAATGATGCAAGGCAGGTCAATACTGAAATGGGCTTTCCTTGAATTTGTGTGTAAATCATCAATTTGGGTTTACAATCTGCATGGTAATTAGTTGAGTCCCAGTTTATATAGCCGTATCCAGATGATTCTATATTACTACCTACTGATGCTGCCATACTGTATGCTTTAGTAATCCTCTGCATTCAGCTAGTAAAAACTTCCCTACAGAAACAGCAAGTGTCCGGCCACCCACACTGTGTGCTGGTGAATGCGGAGTGGGAGGGAGGATGAGCATTGTAAGAACAACTAATGATTGCTTTTTTTTTTTCTCTCTCACAACACTATCTCACTCTTTCTCTTGCCTGTGCCATCGGTGCGTAGAGTTTGTTCTGCACACCCACTCAACCTTCCGTCCTTTTTTTCCTTATCTGTCTCTTTGACAGACAATTATTCTATGTTATAATGACAACACGAATTTGACAGCCGCACATGCAGTTAATAACCCCATTACACCCATGTAGTGATAAATAATTGTACATCTTTTCATGCTGCTTCATTTCTCAAAGCAAAGAAAACATCAAGACTGATTGCAGAGAAACATCATTGCGGTTAGTTTGCCTCTGGTCCTGCACTGGGTCTGTTACTGGTGAATTACCCCATGTCTGTGAGACATTTCTGGGTCTGGCCAAGTCTCATCTGTTCAGAATGTCTGATGTCACTGGATGTAATTATTCAAAATGTTAGTGCTCCTTATCTGATCAGAAATATCCTTTAATTTCTCCCTTGGCCCTTAAAGGAAATGAAATCCAAACTATATCCAAAATCACTGCCTGTTTACAATAGAGCGCATTACTGTACTTATTTTAGGTCTGCAGCTGATGATTATGTTTATCTTTAAAATCTGCCTATTAATATTATTATTTTGATTATTTGGTCTCATGCAGTGTAAGCATTGCTCTGTTAAAACACTGATCTGTTTACTCAAAATTATAAAGCACGTAAATAAAAAATGTCAATTTAGATGCATGCAGTATTCTCTATTACTTTAAATCAAGCATATAAGACATCGGCCCAATATCCGCTTTAGAATTTCATTAAGTAATGTGGCTTTGCTCTTGTTTTGCCAGCACTGACAATGCCATTTGGTTTGAATAAACGTCGTTGGAATTTTCCCTTGACAGAACTATCCAAGAGCTTGCTACGCTCAGTGTGTTGTTCTACATCGGGGCTGGTTACAACTTCTGGTCATGCAGGAAGGCAAATTAAAGTGTGTAGTGTGCGGTAACACTTTGGACATAGCACAGTGGTAGCCGTAAAAGTGTCCATCCAGCTGTCAAGGCTAACCATGCTAGCATGCTTTGAATTAATGAACAACTGGTTCAATGCCAAAACCTTTCGGGAGTGTGAGTACATAGACATAAATAAACTACACTCTGGACATGCCGATCAGTAGTCTCATACTGAACCAAATGCCCTGTACCGAATACTTTGGGACGAATACTCATACCGTTACACCCGCAATGTTTGTAAACAGTATCCTCAGTTCTGGTAGATGCTCTGGTTTCCAACTGGACCTGCTGCTCTAAAAATACCATGACCCATGTAACTGAAGTTAAAAATAAAAAAAGTCTGGGGCAACATTAATTACCTTTGCCCCTGGTGTGTTTGACCCTAGACCAACTCTCTAAACTCAAATGCCCTTGCTTACATGTGTGATGTTTTTGGGGTCATTTCTCTTGTCGCTCCAGTGACAAGAGAAATGGTAAGAATTCAGGGTATTCAGGGTAGGAATATTAGGATGGTTAGAGGAATGGCTTTCATAAAGTTGTTGAGGGAAAACAAGTACTGACATTGCATGTTGCATTACCTCCTCTGTTCTCTTCCAGTTTTCTTCCAGAAACACTAAAGTGCACTAGGAGAGACTGGTTTCGTTTTATGTCTTTATCATTCCTGAAGCCTGATGCTTGGGACTTGTAAGCTTGATGAGCCACCAGTTGAGCGGACTCTTTAAGCACCCACTTGTTTGTGTTTGTGCAGGTTTATTGTTCCACTGTCCCATCTTTAAGCAGTTACAGAGACCTCACATGGTGACCAGGGCAGGGTGTTATTAACTTTGGCAAGGGCCATTGGTTTTTGTATAAATCTTCATAATATATGTATTTTTCTCACTTAGTCCTATTTGGAGGGGTGTTTAGTTTTACTTGTCATTTGAAGATGGTGGACTGGGAAATGTCCTGGATGTGTTGTTAGTGATGCAATAGATAGACTCACAGTCACTCAGACCTATGAACACCTACATGCAGTTCAAAGTCTTGAGTACTCCTACCTTAGGAATGTGAAAGGAAACAGGAGCGTGGTCAAAGGAAGCCCATGTGAACACAGGGGGAATGTGCAAACACCAAACAAACCCGTGTCCTACTTTCTGTAAGGTGTTGGACTGACTTATGAAGGACTAAAATAGTCTGTCAATACTTTAATACTTTGAGCTATGTATAGCCATATAGTTTGTTATGTTTCAGTCAGAACTGTAATAATATAATTATAACTTAGTGTGGAAAGGTTATGGCATAACAAAGGTCCTTCTTAGATATATGTAAGCCGTTTAAACATTTAATGCAATAGCAGGGTTTTCCCTAGCATTATAAGACTTGTACAGAAAAACTATGCTGAGAGACCTCGGGGTGCCCTGGAGAGAAAGGATACCGTTTATAAGACCAATTACAAGACAGTCAGTTTTGTCTGGAGATTATCTGCAGGCGTTTCTGAAGGCTGGTGTAACGGGTTTTGCTGCCACCGAGGACATAAATTCATAATGAGTGAAGTCAAGTTCATAGCATCTCTCGGCATTTTTACTGTAGAAAGAAACAGACAGATACATCTATTAAACAGCCAAGAATTATGGCTATTGTCACTACTGATAAGATCTGAAAACAAGCCCAAAATGCTAACTGTTAGAGAAAGTGGCTCAGATACAGGAATTGACACAATACATTAACTCAGTCAGCTGGAAAGTCATTCAGAATGGGACCAGGTTACATGTAATACCAGGTTACAATATCCAATGGCAATGAGAGAATGAAAAAAATCTCAGTGCACAAAACAACTTATGTTTATTGTAAATATTTTTAATGATATTCATCCAAAATCACATGGAAATGTGTAGTCTTTAGTCAAATATCATGACATTTTCACCACCATGGCTCCTAAAACCTCCAGAAACCTAGTTAAAACTCTGAAGAGAGATTATTTTAGCCCACAGTTCTGAAACTTTTAGTGCAGTATGACCTTAAATACAAAAAACAGCAACAAAAAGTACAGCAGTGTTCATCTTTTTGTGTTTTCCAAAGTAAGCCTTACATAGAATATTAAAACATTTGCAGGAATTGAACAAAATTGAATATTTACTAACAATACCATTTTATAGAAAAAATACAAAAAATATGCATATGACTTCCTTCATAGATAGTGGTGTACTTTGAGGCTCTCTTGTTAGCCTTTCAGACTTCTGTATTAATACCAGCAGGATGCCCACATAATCTCAGACCTCTTTCAGGGCAGTCATTTTGATATGTTGTTGTAGGAAAAGCACATGTGTAACTTTCAGCATTAATAGTGGCTCTGGTCCATATTTGTGTTTCAGTAAGAAATGTCTGTGAGTCAACACACGCAATACCAAGAAACTTGCATTTACATTCAGCGTTATTAATGGCACTTGTGGTTTTTGTTGCAGTGACAGGTTAAATTGTCTGAATGAAAACTCACAATGCTCTTCTTACGTTACTAATTTGTGTTCCCTTAGAGTTGGAAAATATATCAGAATTTGTTTGCCTTATGAGAGCTTGTGTAAAATCTGTCTGAGAAATAGTGATGGGGCCGTGGTTTGCTGAAAGGAACATCCATCTTCACAAGTAGTAATGTGTCATGTTCAGTCCTAAGTGCTTATTTTCTTAAACTGTTCTTGTGTGACATATTCACCTCTGTTTCACTGAGTTTCTAGAAATGCACATCTGTACCATGAAAGGCAACAAAGTGAGAAGGGCTGCGGTACTATTACAAAGAACACTGTTCTGACTAAATATTTGCTTTTATTCACCTGTCCAAAGCGATGTAAAAAATAGTCACAGTCTAAGCCACAGTAGAAACAACTTGTAGTGGATACTGGATAAATAATATCACCTTTTTGTTCTTTCTATTGTTATAAGAGAATAAAGGTGAAGCGATTTGGTAAAAAAAATACTTAAATATACAGCCTGGTGAACAGCAACATGTGGTATGGTTTCCCATGTTTGTACTTCCAAAAATCTGTCAGCCTTTGCAGTGCTTTGCCTCCAAAAGTGGCTCATGTGCAGGTAAGCATACGAATCCCAAATAGACTTAAAAGCACCAACACCTTTTCTTGTGGCTCTTATTCATTTTCCAATGATAAACGTGACCACTATCCACATTGTCGAAATGGCATGTGCTGCGTGAAAGAAAAAGACCAAGAATCACTTAGCCTCATCTTTTCTCTCTCGTCAGTCTGTCTTTAAGTGTGCGTGTGTTTGCATATTAGCCCCTTCACCAAAGGATCTGTGAGTACAGTACTGACTGCAGGGCTACAGGCACACCCACACTAATGGAGTGTTTTGTGGAAAGCAGTTGTGATCCTGCTCTCTCACACTGCGTTGCTATTGTGTAGTTTCTCTCCTCATCTCTCACAGCGCTAGCCAGCTCCACATGGCACAGCGAGTCCTTCCACCCACTCCATGTCTCTCTCGCTCTCACTCACACACAGATTATGCAGCTGAGCATTGTGTGTGGTCCTTTGACGTGAGAACAAAAGCTCAACAGTGTTTAATACTGTCAAATGTACGAGAGAATACTACCCGGGCATTTACTGTATATGCTAGAACTGGAAAGAGTAAATTTGTGTAGCAGTGAAGCTTTGAAATGTATTTATGCTTTGGTGTTTGATTAGATTTTATAACCATAACACACTCGTCCAAATAGTTTATTCAACTTAAACAGCTAAGTCACTTTATCTCACTTTGTTGCTGGTTGGATCACAGTACTTGAGGCTGGCATCGGTGCTGAAACCTAAAACGGGTAAATTTTGTGTTGAGCTGATTGCTCGGCTATCCACATTTCAGCCTTAACCAACTTTATTATCAGTTTGTTCTATCGCTTTGGTTTAGGACTAAAAATATCCCCATCCTTTTGCCTCTCATGACAGTTTACCATTGCACGCACTACACACACACACATCACTCAACATTTTATTCACTCCCTCTTACATTAGAACACAGAACTGGCTGAAAATGGTTTACATTTGAGCTTTTAGCGTGTGAGATCATAGACTAAAAAAATGTTAAAGTTTACAGCCGAACATCCGACTAGTCAGTGCGTGTGTGTGTGTGTTTAAGAGGTAGGTTTAGTGATGATTCACTGTAATGACAGCTTACTTAGCGTAATAGCTTTGAAGCGACAGAGTGACTCTAGTATGTCTTCTGCTGTACACTGTCATATGTTTCTGTAGTTTGGCTATCCTGGTTAGCTGGTCAATGGCTGAGTTTATGTGCTAGGGGTTGATACAAACTGATTCTGTAATGCTTAGACTTTATGCCAAGAAAATACAGAAAAACAAACACCTGCAACTGCCTGACCAGACGGCTCCTTCAACCCTCAAGCTAGTATCTGAGCCTCGAGATTAAGCAGGGAAAAAAGTCCCTGACAGATTACAGTGTTCCCCTCTATTGTCATTTCCCCTTGACTTCAAAGTCAGTGAAGTCTCAGAGCTGTTAGTGCTGCCACAGAGATAAAGCTAGTTTCTCATCTCCAATATTTCATACTTTTTGGTGTAGCACTGAATGTCCTCTGCACATGGTTGTTTTTTTTGTGTCCCTTGGGCCAAGTCATAATGCGTTTGTAAACACAGTGGTCATCATGTTTACCAATTTGTGATTTGGCCCCAAAGTATATTTATTTTTTGCCTGCTGAATACAAGCAAACTAATAAACACATCTTTTGTTTGTGTATTTTTTTTTATTTGAAAGTCTCCTTCAAAAGTAACATGATTAAAACAAATGTGAATTTGTGTTTCCTGAACCTCTTTTTTGCAAGCTGTGTACTATGTTAATGGTGCTACTGTGGTAAATGTCTTCTATTTTAAATTATGAAAACAGTGTCTACATTTCATTGCAGCTATTAATAATATTTATTGACATGACCTTTTTCCTTCCTCCTCTTTGGCTGAAAGGTGTCGTAGAAGGTGACCTGGCAGCTGTGGAAGCCTACAAGTCGTCAGGAGGGGACATCGCACGACAGCTAACATCAGACGAGGTGCGCCTATTAAATCGGCCCTCGGCATTTGATGACGGCTTCACGCTGGTTCACCTGGCAATCCGCTTCCAGAGACAGGACATGCTGGCAGTGTTACTCACTGAGGTTAGTGGAGACAGCCAAGACACTGCTGCTCTTTGAGGAATCACATGCACCAGCGTATTGGCGTGCTTTGAATTCTTTTTACATCGTGACAAAACACTGGACTTTTTTTTAACACATGCCGCTGGTAGATCAAACCGGCATGCGTCATTCTGTGCAACAGATAGAAATTTTAAGCTGTTTCTTGGTCATTTCTCCATTTGCATTTAAAAACAGGTCAAGCATAGTTCAAAAAAATTAAACCCCTTAAGTATAGGTATAAACAAAGAATAACCCATGTAAGAACAATCTGTCTACAGCAATAATAATAATAATAATAATAATAATAATAATAATAATAATAATAATAATAATAATAATAATAATAATAATACAATTGCTTTGTCTGATCTCCTGGCACAACATATTGAAGCAATCATGCTTTTTCTTGAAGGCCATGGGCATTCCTGTGTTAAATGTTTTGAAAATTTGCACCAGAAATTGGCCTCAGATGGAAAGGACACCCTTGAACTGTAGTATGATTGTTACACTGCTTGTTGTTGCGTCGCAGATGATGCAGCTTTTTCTTGCAAATCTTAATCTTAATCTCAGCATCCGATGAGATCAGCCGGGAGGAATCGAAAGGCCAAAGGATTTGTAGAGAGGAAAGGGACTGCAGTGCAGTTACACACTTTTGGTGCACGAAATACAAAATACTGTCACACCCTGGTCTCCCAAGGGATAACCATTCCTCTATTAGTAATTAGTTTATGTTGTTAGTATATTGTGTGGTGAGTGGTTTGGTAAAAATGTGAGTCTTCAGTATCTCTGCAACTAGAAGGTTCCCTGAGTTTGTGTGTACCTCTGCTGGCACTGTGCTTGTACTGAAGTTGATTGAAGCTCACTTGCCGTCAGCACTGTGATCCGAGATTATCTGTCTACACACCTCTCCTCCCACACTCCGTCACTGCCCCAGTTTCTTTTCCAGAGGGGTTAGTGAGTAACCACTGGATCATGTCCCTAAAATGTTTCAAAGCCGACAACTGCTCGAACACCAAACACAGAAGCAGTTATGTTCATGTCCTAGAGGCAATTTAGATTTGGTTAGTGCATAAATGCACAAAAAGTTATGTTTTTTTTTTCCAAAGTTTTCAGGCTCTAACTGTGCTTAAAAAATCTGTTCTTAATTTCATTAACAGAAATTATCAGGATTTATTTAAACAGTAGGACACGAGATTATCTCAACTTTACAGCCTAGTCATTTTTTGCATCTTTCATTCCTAAAATCAGTCCTAGTAAAAGACATCACTTCTGCTCGTAGAAAACGACTATAAGCTAAATAAAAACCCATGTTGTCCAGTCTACATTATATTTCATTATCCCTACACAAGTCCCCTCATCATGAACATGCCCTGACCTCTGGTATTAAATCTTTTCTTATGATTTAGGCTGTAGTCTAGCCTCTCCATATTTATGCTACGTTTAAGACAAAATGATGTCTTTACAGGAATTTTTCCAGATCTCTTTATGTTGACATGTTTGGTCCCAGATATCTCCTCCACCACCTTATCAAAGTTAAACTGACTGTTCATTCTGTTCATCTTAGACCTCAGTAGAGCATGTGATATAGCTGGCCACTACATGCAGCTAAACGACCTTGAAAGCTGGTTTTGTATCAGTTAACACAGACATTTTGGGGGGTTTGAGGTCGCTTGTGAAATACAACCTTCCTCAATTGTTAGAAATGCCGTTACTCAGTTTCAGTCTCTGTCTCAGATACTCTTGATGTAGATAAAACCTCCTTCCTTTTACTTCGGCTCTGCAGGTCTCCCAACAGGCAGCCAAGTGTATTCCAGCCATGGTGTGTCCTGAGCTGACAGAGCAGATTCGTCGTGAGGTAGCGGCTTCCCTTCACCAGCGCAAGGGCGACTTTACCTGCTATTTCCTCACTGACCTGGTGACCTTCACCCTACCTGCAGGTCAGCAACTCATCATAAACCAAACAAATATGACAAAAACATACGCTATCTGGTATAGTGAGTTAGCTATTAACAATAGGCTGAAAACACAACTTTATGACTGTCATAACACAAATTCCAGAAGCTGTTATAATGTACTTTGTGTACAAAGGGAACCAAAAACGCTGTAGTTTGAGAAACCCAGTCTAGCCATTGCTTCTTGCTTTCCAAGTGTGTAATAGAATGCTTGTTTTGTTTACTTGTGGTGTATGAAATTGCTTGTTGTTTAGATGCTGAGGGGACATAATGCCACGGTTGTGTGTTTCCAACTGCCAGAACACAGAGGCTACCTCTGGCTCACTGTTTGAGTATTGTTCTTGCATTCTGAATATGACAGCCTGCCAACTATGCCTGTTTCTCCTTCATAACAGAACTATATTTAGTATTTTTGCTGATGTCTCTCTGTAAAATTACATGCATTCATTGTTATTTCTGCTGAATTTCACTGTGTGGAACAGCTATTATGGTTCAGTCTGTTGCTGGTAGCTAAGCTAAGGATTTTTGTTATGCCGAGTTTTCAGGACAATGCCGACCTTGGCTTCGGGCCACTATAGAAACACATTCTGTTCAGTTCCACAAAGTCAATGCATTCATTTATTTTAGCTAAAGAATGAGTTACTGTGTTGACACGAGCCTAGAGCCAGCAGTGAAAGCCATTGGCTGTTGTGGAAAGAACAAAACATGGTGACTTGATTTGAAATGAGCCACAACAGAAAGATTTTCTAGTTGGTCTTTTTCAGTCACTTCATTCAAGTGTTTCAGGTAGTTGAAATACAGATCAATACATTTACAAAACAAAATGTGAATAAAAAGATTTTTCTGCACTGCTTTCTTTTCATTTCTGTCATTTATTCCTCTTCCTTTTGTTTCAGACATTGAGGACTTGCCCCAAGCAGTTCAGGAAAAACTGTTCGATGAGGTGCTGGACCGAGACGTACAAAAAGGTGAAATACTGTATTCCTTCAGCTTTATAACAGCTATCACATGCTGTGCTTATGTATCAATGCGATTGCGCTGAGAAAGGAGCCAGATCCAATGACGGCCTGGCTGCTCGACAAACAGAGGGAGCCTCTTCACAACCTGCATACTATTAACAGGGAGGCTGCAGAGTGCTGGCAGCGTTAAATTACTTGTATTTTCTCTCTTGCCAGCCCGGTTTTTTGCCTGCCTGCTTGTCACTCTGCCAGGCGCTCCGTCTTTATCGTGTGCACCAGTTGCATTTGGGCTAATCAGCCTAATTGAGTTTCAGGGATTTCTCTGATCCCTGTTGAATGATTGTCTTTCCTTTCAGCCCACATGCTCACTCACAAATATAAACACATTTAAAAGGCGTCACCTTTGCTTCTTTGGTTTCTCGCTAATTTGAGTGTCCTGTTTAATCATCCCAGTGTGTCAAGAGTGAAGCACTGCCCTATAAACACAAATTCTTACTTCACCATCAAGAGACTTTCTGGATGTTTTTGTTTGCACCTAAATTACAGGTTTTGATGGAAACATTAAAAGTCCAAGTAAAGAGAGCATTTTTCATGTTAAGGGATTAGGACAGGGCTGGTTGACACTGCTTACAGTCTGACCAATGTAAAGTGTGCATTGAATTTCTTCAAGACACATTTTGTGAAATATCCCAATAGCAATGTAGCACAATAAAGGGAAACATCTGTGTCAGCAACTTTGCGTATCTGTGTCCAGAATAAATAAATTCATAGTTTATATATAATTGAACAAACCAAATGTTGTATAAAAAAATCTGAGCTACTAGATAAGTTAGATTGTTCTGTCCAGCTGCAATCAGCAATTCAACGTCAAAAAGACTGACATTTACAAGGCAACACACTGTAAAACAACAGTTGATGCTTTTACTTGCACTTGGCAACATGTTTCTACCACGCAGTAAATATAGCGTGCACCCAAATATATATAGATATATATGCCTGCTGTATTTCTTATCTGGTTTCCTGCTGTAACCTGATCTCTGGCAGTCATCTGGTTATGTGGTGTGCATGCAAACAGTGTTATGTCAGATCTTTTTTTTATAGATGTGAGTAGTCATTAACACTCCCAAACAGTCCTTTTAAATACCATCACCTGCCTTGCAAGAAAAAGCACTATGGCCTGTATACTACCCTCACTTTCCCGCACTGTTGCATGTCTTGGTACAACATGTTCTCGTTGTGGTTAAATATTCAGAACCACTGAGAAGTTTAGAGGTATAACACTTAGCCTTTCCTCCCCTCTTGTTCAGAACTTGAAGAGGAGTCTCCCATCATCAACTGGTCCCTGGAGCTCGGCACCAGGTTAGACAGTCGACTGTATGCTCTGTGGAACCGGACGGCTGGGGACTGCCTCCTTGACTCTGTGCTGCAGGCTACATGGGGCATCTACGACAAGGACTCTGTTCTCCGCAAGACCCTCCACGACAGTCTGCACGACTGTTCTCACTGGTGAGACCTGCAGAACGTTTACTTGGAGTACAGAGTAGTGTGTTACAGCTCTTCTAAATACATGTGATCAGTGTGAGTGATTTGCATCTAGTCTTGTGCATATTCAAACTGTGTGACATAATGCACCACACATCAGCAGTATGGAGGACTAAAAGTGCCAAAATTAAATAAATAAATACATCATTAAATAATTAATTAAATATGTCATTAATTAATTAAAATTGGAATTAAATATTTCATTAATTAATTAAAATTGGAATTAAATATGTCATTAATTAATTAAAATTGGAATTAAATACTTAAATGTGTTATTAAATAAATATATCATTAAATAATTAAATATGTCATTAATTAGTTAAAATTGGAATTAAATATGTCATTAATTAATTAAAATTGGAATTAAATACATAAATGTGTTATTAAATATGTCATTAATTTATTAAAATAACAATTATTTTAAGTAAAAAACATATTTCATTATTTCACGATTTAATTAATTATTTCATGGTCCTTGTGTTGCAGTGGATCATGAATTAATTTTATCTGTCAACCTCGCCCGTCAAAGTCCGTGGGCGGGACTAACGTGAATCTAGTCTAATCCACTGCTTTTGTCTGCCTTGAAACCGGAAGTAGAAGTCTTTCTAAACATGGAGGCTGTGTAGAGGGAGAGTCGCTGTGAACTTTCTAGAGAGTTGGTGAGAGATATTTTAGACCTTGCAGAGTATGTGGAAGCAGGACCTGCTTACCGCGAGCATGTAGCGTGTAAAGCAGAGGAATTTATTGACGTTGTTGAAGTTATTTCCGCACTTTCCGACCAAGATGTTGACCGTAGAGTGACTGCAAATTTAGAGGAAGTACTCCGCCGGTTTTCTGGTACCAGGGTGCAACAGGAGCACACACAGGGACCAGGGCGTTTGGCATACCGAGGGAAGTTCTGGAACATCACGTTCTTTGTGGATTACCAGCCTGTCAAATTGCAGCGATGCTCGGAGTGTCGAGCGCTTTTCCTTTAGGACCTACTCGGCGCGGCACGGCTCCGCTCGTCTTTGTTTAGCCGCGATTCCACAAGCATCTACTCGGCACGGTACGGCTCGTCTCATCTTTGTTTGCGAGCGTTTCCATACGGACTAATTTTCAGCACCTTCTCGGCTGAGGTTCCCAGCGAGCTGAGATGAGCCGATAATGTGGCGTTTACATAGTGCAGGCCACTGATTGGACAGGGAGTGACGACACAGAGCAACTTCAGCACGAAAACAAAATCCTGCATTAAAAAATGACTGTAAACAGCGACGGTGTGCATTGCTCTTCACGAAACTCTCTGTTCTTCATAATTTTAATGTGACAGCCAGACCTGTACCGTGGGTGAATGAAGAGGTCGAGACTTTGTCTTTGGTGGCGGACCAAAGAATACAGAGAGAGCTGGACGGAGAAAGTTTATCAGGAGGTCTCTGAGCGGATGGCCGCTCACATATACAGTAGACTGTATATAAAGAGGACAGAAGCAGTGTAGGGAGAAGCTGAAAAAGCTCAAAAGTGACTATCGGTCCACCCAGGACCACAACGGCCGGCGTGGGTCAACCAGGAGGTGTTGGAAGAGGTTTAATGGAAGCTATTTACTGGCACCGCACCGGCGAGCAACAGGAGGGAGACTCAGCCGCTGCATTGTTGGAGACGTTCGAGGACGGTGAGTGTTTTGTGACTTCAAGAAACTTATACATCATTTATTCCATTGGTGGCAACCTTCTTTTAAGCAAACAAGTATTTTTAGAAAGTAACGTCGTTGTCTCCTGTAGCAGACAATAAGATAGCTAGTTAGCCATCGGCGCTAACTCCGTGCTCTGCTTGTATTTCGTGCTGCTGTTTCTAACGTTTAGCTCTCAGAAGCTAATACTTCAGTCAGCATGCCGTGTTTTTCTTGTACTTAGAGTGAGTGTTTATTTCTGTTCAAGAATCCCTTTCCACATGCGAAGCCTACTCCACCTCCGTCGCGGAGCCCCCGGCTGCCCTGTCTCCTCTCCAGCACCAGCTCGGACACCGACACCAGCACGTCACAGCAACGTCTTATCACCGGTAAGACACGGTAAACAGAGAGCATGGTTGATTTTCGTATTATTATTACTACAGGTGTAAATGCCTGCAAGCATGATCAGAACAACGAGACCAATGACCAAGAATTGAGGCAGGTGTAAATGCAAACTGTGCAGCAGCCAGCTCAGGAACGCCTGATGAAAGCTACATGTAGCTACAGTGACACATAAACAGAACACATGCAGCTGCATTTATTTTCTATTGATTTAACAAGTAAGTCACTCTAATTAATTTACGTTCTGGTGCGGTGTAGTATTGCAACCATTCTTCTTATAGTCACTAGGTAGCTGTGAAACTGAATGAAAATATACATAAAAATGAGAAAACACAGCTCTTCTTAGCAACTCCAAAATGTGCACAGGATGAAATGAAGTTCACACCACGTCGTTTTTGTTTGTGGTGGAGCAGTTACTGCTTGTGCTTTGGTTAAAGCGAAGAGTGCCAGAAGTTTATTAAAGTATCAAAGACATGATCATGATTGAAAATGGATGGACGGGTGGCTAAACACATCACATCATAGCTGTGGAGTCCTTCCAGCTCCTGGGGACTACAATCTCTCAGGACCTCCTGAAAAAGGCTCAGCAGAGGATGTATTTCCTACGACAGCTGAGGAGACATGGCCTGCCACATGAGCTGTTGATCCAGTTCTACACTGCAGTCATACAATCTGTCCTGTGCACCTCTGGATCAACCACACAGCAGGACAGAAACAGACTACAGCCCATAGTACGGACTGCAGAAAACATCATCAGAGACCCCACTCACCCTGGACATTTGGACTACAGTGCCCTGTACACAAAAATCGCCACTACTGTGTTTATAGCAATTACCATTTTGCTAATGTGTTCATACATTCCAGTCTAGCTGTACATTTCTGTTTATATTGTGTTCTATTTTACTACTATTTCTTTTTCCTCCCTGTTCCTCTTTCTATTGTTTATTTTTTATTATTCTCTTCCATATTCCTAGGATGACACCAACAGCCGAAACCAAATTCTGTGTATATTGTGTACTTACTTGGCCATTAAAGCTGACTCTGATCACTTTTCTGTCTTTGGTCTAGGCAAGAGGAAAGGGGGCCACAGAAAATTGGACCTTCCTAGCGTACTTGTGGAGATGCAGGCTGAGGAGGAGTGGAGTCATGCCCAGCATGATGAGAACATCTGGTTGCTCCTCAGCGAGGCAAGAGAGAATGAAGCTGGCCCAGAATACTGCCTTCAACCAGTCATTCCTGGGTGTGCTGGGGCAGCTGGGGTAGCTGGGTAGGCAGTGGGCAGCCGGCGAGTGTGAGCGAGTCCACCTCCCATAGACTTGAGATTTACAAGTGCTGGTCATATAATTAGAATATCACGAAAAAGCTTGTCTTTTGGACAACTGTCAGGTCAGTAGTCTTCCCCATGATTGTGTAGCCTACAGAACTAGGCTGAGAGACCATTTAAAGGCCTTTGCAGGTGTTTTGAGTTAATTAGCTGATTAGAGGTGTCTTCAATATTGAACCTTTCTACAATATTCTAATTTTCAGAGATACCAAATTTGAGATTTTTGTTAGTATTCAGGTATAATCATCAAAGTTAAGAGAAATAAACATTTGAAATATATCAGTCTCTGTGTAATGAATGAGTATAATATACAAGTTTCACTTTTGAATGGAATTACTGAAATAATGAACAACTTTTTTCATGATATTCTAATTATATGACCAGCACCTGTAGTTGTATATAGTTTTACTTTTAGCCCTCCACTGTAGGAGAGGCCCACCACAGTTTGTACTTTGCACATTGTAAATAGTTTTGATTTTGCTGCTGACTAATAAACTATTTTGTGACTTATGTGATTGCATCATAACTTTTCATTTTGTCTGTTAAGACACTGGTAGGAAAAGAGTCAACAGTCTGAACCAAACAATTCTATATTCCCTAATAATGTATTTGTGTTTAATGGGATTTAACATGTTTTAACACAAACTCCTTTATGGTTCATAATTCTGGTGACTGAATTACACCAAAGCAATACTGATTTATCAAACTGGAATTTTCTTAAAACAGCTGTTTTAATGTTTTGGCGTTTAATTTTTTATTTAATCTTGCTAACCTTCACAAACAAACAATAGCATAGACACATCTACAAAAGTTTATTGTCAGAATTGCATTAAAGAAAACAATAGCGGTCCGGGGACAGAAAAACAGAAGTATAACAAGAAGAACAACTTTTAACTTTTGCATGACACGTAGTGCATCAGTGCATCCTGTACATCTCTGCCCTCCTCCTCTACACCTTGTGCCACTGCAGGCTCATGTGCTGCTGCTTCAGGTAAATCCCATGAAGTCTCATCAGAGAGCATCTGAAACACATACACAGCATACATATTTTAATACCTAATAGCGACAAACTGCAGCCATTACAGGGTCGTTCACAGGACTGATACACGATAGCTAGCGAACTAGCATTAGCTTACCCTTATATGTCGTCTCGTTCATATCCTCTTGTCTTCAGCTTGATACTGCTGTATCGCCTCCCAAACTCTCCTGTGTGTCTCCTGAGTGTTTCGACTCGCCGCTCTCAGCTTTCTCCGACTCTTCTGTTACTCTGAATCTGACAGAAAGCCACAGACCGAGCAGCAGGTGTACTATCGCCTCCATGTACATTGTTGCATTGCGTTTGTGTCGCACAAAAATGACGGTAAGGGACTTTCGGGCCACCGTGCTATGACGACTCAACCCACGATGAGGTGGTACTCAATGTAATGGAAAAACAACTAAACCGAGACGAGCCGTGGCGCGCCGAGTAGATGCTAAAGGAAATGCTAAAGGAAAATTTGTCTTGCACCGCATGTATCAACATTTGGGAAAGAGGACCGAGTCTTTAGCGGTTGCTAATAAAGTTTTGTTTTATTGAGTATCCAAACCAACGTAGAGGTGAATAGCGCCACCCAGTGTATCGGAATGTGTTCACAAGCTCTGCGTCAATCCATTATCTGGAATCGATTTGCCTTGACTTGATGTGCAGGGTAACCAATCAGGTGTTAGGATCCGCCCACCGACTTTGACGGGCGAGGTTGACAGATAAAATAAATTCATGATCCACTGCAACGCAAGGACCATGAAATAATTAATTAAATAGTGAAATAATGAAATATGTTTTTTACTTAAAATAATTGTTATTTTAATAAATTAATGACATATTTAATAACACATTTATGTATTTAATTCCAATTTTAATTAATTAATGACATATTTAATGCCAATTTTAATTAATTAATGACATATTTAATGCCAATTTTAATTAATTAATGACATATTTAATTATTTAATGATATATTTATTTAATAACACATTTAAGTATTTCATTCCAATTTTAATTAATTAATGAAATATTTAATTCCAATTTTAATTAATTAATGAAATATTTAATTCCAATTTTAATTAATTAATGACATATTTAATTAATTATTTAATGATGTATTTATTTATTTAATTTTGGCACTTTTAGTCCTCCATACAGCAGTAGATTAGTATTGAAAGGAATATTGAGCTTGTGCTGGTGAGTTGGTGTGCTCATCTAGCTTTTTAGTACGATTAGTGGACTTTTCATTTGGGCAAACAAGGTGAAACTACTGCATTTTTTATATTTA